>NW_028186845.1:1296637-1319030 GCF_003343005.1 Rhea americana | reverse complement strand
CGCCGATCCGCGCGGAGTGGTCGGGCGCGGCACCCGTCCCCCGGGGGGTGACGTCACGGCACCAATGGCAGCCGCGCGGCGGCACGTGGGAGCGCGTTGGGGGCGGGCGCTCCGCGGGGCGGGGGCGCTCGGCGCTGCCGGAGGGAGCGGCGGCGGCACCCGCGGGGCGGCTCCCACCCCCAGCAAGGCCGTGCTGCTGGGCGCGTCCCGGCAGGACACTGCAGCGACACGGGATTCTGGGAGGCCGTCGTGAGAGAAACGAGGATTTGTAAGAAGCTGCGATACAGTCGTTTTTTCAACGTTTGACGTTGCGTTTAATTCCTCTCTGGTGCGTGACGCGTGTAGGCCGCACACYTCATACAATTCCTATTCAGTTCACAAAGCGAACAGGCTGTTTCCTGCCTTCACTGACAGTTCTGCTCATTGCAGGCCACAGGCACTTCCCTTTACTGCTCTGTAATGCCGAACTACGGCTTGCTAGTCATTCCGGGAACATCTAAGAACGAYCTAACGACAGGAAAGTAAAGCTGCAGCACATTCTGAGGAACAGAAAACGAGCTGTGGGGGTTTTCTARCTCTTGACTAAAATGTGCTGAGAAATGTTGCCTTTTAGTGAGTTTATGGTCTTGGGTGAAAAAACAAAAACGATGACCACAAAGTGTCACAGGAGGGCGGATTAAGGACTCCGACAAAGTCCTAAGTCAATGCAGTAACAGATAACTTTTAAAGGCATGGGAGGTTCTAGGAAACATCATGGACGTACCATAGATAAATGGACATGCTATACATGAAGTCCTCAGTGGTCTTGTTCTTTTTCTAAGATGCTAGCAACTATTACTTCATACTGTAGTCCATTACCTATAATTATTAGTATCTCATATCTACCATATAAAGATTTTATCTCCCAAGTTTGTATGTTTAGGAAATTAATTTCTAAAAATGTTTCTTTTGGATGCTGGCCATAATAATCCAGTAATGATACATATTTTCCGAGTTGTCTTTAAACAATTCTACCCAGGTGCTGGATCGGGAATTTAAAGTTCCTGAATTAGCATTATAAGATGCTATAATAACAGTAAATTGTTAGAAAGGCTCTGAAGTTTCGTTTTCTGAAAAGTATATCAGCATCAGCCMTTCATCACTGGCTTAGTAAGTGCTTATCTTTAAAGACTATGAAGTCTCTTAAAGCTAGAAGCAGGCATGCTTTCATTCCTTGAATGGCTATTTTATTCTTTGGGGGGGAGTCTATCTTTTCAGTACTTATCTTTTTAAAATTTACTATAATCCATTTTATCTATCCATGYTGAAAATGACTAATTTCTTCCTTAAATTGCATATCACCTTGAACACTGGTGTGCAGAGCTCTATTCGTGTTTGAGCTAATATTCCAGATATTTCCACAATCAGTGCTTTGACTGGGAAACATACCTATATTCCTTTTCACTTCTTGCTGGCATTCACTGYTGTCATCTTCTGGAGTTTGCAAAATGCTTTGCTAATGTGGCAGTTGTGTTCAAAGATAACACACTGTTTAGCTCTGTGACTGTATTTACTCCAGTACAACCTTTTGTACCACTCATTTGCATCTTCCCTTAGTAAGTGCTGTTCTTTACTTAGTACATTCATCTGGGTCAGTGAGTTTCTAAGTTGGTTCACAGTTGAGCTGAGTCAAAATACAGGAAATGTAAAGATCTTTTAAGGGTAATTATTCTGCTGATTACTTAGTGATATCTTATGGACCCTAATCTCTTAGATAGTTATCTAACACTGTTGATTAGTGGTTGGAAGTGTTTTGTGGCCTTTGCTGAATGGGGCTATCTGGAGTAGGTATTTTGTAGATCCTCAGAACTGAATACTTATTTGTACATATTTAAAACAGATAATAACAAATAGATCCCATATGGTAAACTTATCTTTTCAACAACTTGTACATATTTGGCAGGACCTCAAATTCAGTGATTGGGGGCCTTTTAATTAGCAATTAATTAATTAGTCATTTTTAATTATTGCACAGTATCAYGTAGTATTATTGTTTTGTTTGAAGCAAAAAGGTAGTTTAATAATTAATTTAAAACAATACTTAGAAGCTTCTGTTGAAGAAATTCTCAATACTTCTGGGTTAGGTCAGAACAGCAGCTTTTTTTTATTATAGCTGGCTATAGGAAAGAGCACATGGCAGCAAAGGTAAAAATATGCCTCACCAATATGGTCTCCACATACCAAATAGGAACAAGGCTCTTTATGTATTTTCTTACTTATTGGAGAAGCTTCTTAAGCAGTCAAAGGACATAATCAAAAACCTTTCCTGTTATGGAACGCTATACGTGCCTCCAAGGCTGGTTGGATCTGGGTAAAACTCTGCTTACAGCTYGTCTATGAAGGGAAGTGCTAGAACAGTTAAGAAGCATCCATGACAGGGCTCAGCCAAGTTTGCCTTTTAAATCCCTAAAGAGTAAATAAAACCCTAAAATAGTCTATATATTTACACAGACTACTACAACTCCCCCGTTCCAGACTATGAGGCTCACACCCAGAGTACAGCAGAGGAGCTGCAGATGCCCAGCCCAAGGCACCTAAAAAGGACCTCTTACTGCCCAGGCCAGGCTGTCTCTTCACCCCCCTTGCCTCTAGGTTCCCTTACTCAATTGAAAGGAGTGTAAGTTTATCAACTTCTTYGTTTGCTCATTCATGAGCTTCCAGCATAGCAAGGCAGATTCCTTGTATRTTTTTGGCTTTTTGCTGGCTTGATGAACATTTCCAATTTAAGCAATTGTTACAAAAATATAACAGACAACACTTAAGAAGAAAACATACAAAGCATAAACTACTATAACACAGACAATCGCAGACAATTATAAGGAATCCGTATACAATCTTAGTTGCAGAGACTCAAACCAGTTCCACAAAATCCAGCTGTCTTCTTGATGCAGTTATGTGACCACCTCATGATGTATTTTTTTTCAAGGAATCATATCTTTTCATTATTGTCAGGGATGTAAGTACAACATTCTAGGCTAGTGTTTCCTAGAGTGCTGGGCTATCGCTCACTTGTTATAACTGCCCTGCGTTCATAATGAAGGGGAACAGTTTCTTTTGTAGGAAATAAAACTGGAGAATTCTTTTCAAATTGGCCCAGGCATTCCACGTGTTCTGTGGGCTCTGCTTA
This sequence comes from Rhea americana, assembly GCF_003343005.1. NCBI lineage: Eukaryota > Metazoa > Chordata > Aves > Rheiformes > Rheidae > Rhea > Rhea americana. Next base: position 1,315,864 of record NW_028186845.1, on the reverse strand, counting down.
AATCAACTTTAGCTATATTTGAAAGATTAACAGGAACTGGAATTATTTATAGCCCTTCCCCCCCTTTGCATTAATTAGGAAGTAAGCTCAAATCCAACAATTCCAAGTATTTACATCTTGGGTATATTGGATGAACACATTAAAATATTAGCATAACATGTATGTAAATAAACAACAAGCTTTTTTGCACAAAAACTCAAGGCTATCAACAACTAGCTCACACAATTCAAGATCTAAGACTAAGACTGTAAGTCAGCTGATATACAAACAACAACTGACCATTTATCCATCCAGGGTCATCTGTGTTTCTTGGAAGAAGAGATGTCTTTTCCTGTGGGGCTTAAGCTCACTTGGGCAATGATGTGTGAATCCACTGCACTTAACTGCAGTGTTAGTGATTATTAGTGCCTTTCTGCCACAGCTGTAAGGCATTCTCCTGTTGGAACGCTTTAATGTACCCCAGTCTTCTGGCTCCAGGGAATGGCAAAGTCCAACAGGTGGTTTGGTAAGGCCTGTAGTACCTGTGTATGGAGACATCTTTAACCCTTCATTAAGGCTATACAGTAATTCAATAATATACCATCAATTAGTTGCAAATTAGTTTGAARATACTTTGAAAAATCTCTATATACACAGTACATCTTCAAACTTMCTTTCATTGTAATGCTGTGGTCTAAGCAGAAAAACATTCTTTATCCAAAACTCAGTTACATTGTGAAAACTGTGAAAATGTTTGGTAAATGAGTTTCTGTAAGTCATTTAAGTCTGGCAATGAAAAGTTGTATTTCTAGGTGTCTTCCCTATTGTTCACCACAGTCTGTGCAATGCAGACATGCAGTTTATATACTGAAATACAGTTTTCAGTGGAGGATTGGGTAAACAAATGAACTGTCATTCCATGATCAGTAGCGTGCTTCGGATTAATTACATACAGGGCTGAATTTTTATATTAACACTTGTTTGAGAGAAGGAGGACAAAGATCTGTTTCAGCATTTGCAGTCTACATAGTTTGATCAGCTTGGGAACTAACTGATACGAGAAACCAACTATCCCTTGGTAGTAGAATAGGAGTGTTCAAATAATCCAAGACTTGAATTTATTGTTATTTTAACAAGCTCCACATTTCTAAAGCATGCTTAGCACTGTATAGACAAAGTTACAGATTGAAAATTTTCTTAGAAGTGTTTATATTCTTAAACACTACCAAAAACTCCACTTATGTGGCTTTATGAGCTTCTATTAAGAAATGGATACCTATTCATCAAGAAGGTAGGTGGATTCACAATGGATTTATAGATAGCATTGTACTGAGAAAAACATGAACTATATGTTCTGAAAAACATCCTTCCTGGCACCTAGAAGTGATCACCAAAAACGCTGAAAAAAAATAGTACCATCTCCATCTCCTCAAAAAAAAAAAAAAAAAAAAAAGAAAACAAGCTCAGTGATTTTTGCAACAAAGGAAATCTTGAGTAAAATTTCGGGCTGGCATTCCACTATTAAATATGTGAATATTAGAGCAAAGAGTGCAACATCTCTTGTAAAGCTTTCTGTACATATTGCCTCCAAGTATGTCGAAAACAAACAAGAATAGTCTGTTTGTATGTATCACCTTCCATGAAAAAAATCTGTATTATTTCAAAACAGAGGTATTTAAAAATTCATGCATTTATCTTTGATCAGAGGATGCAGCAACAAACATGTTATGCAGGCTAAAAAAAAAGGAACACACTGCATAAGCAGACTAGGGTAAAAATATCAGGGAACTTAGAAGTCAGTATGACCCTGTGGACTCGATATTTATAATCCCACGCAAATTATCTATTTTAATGTTAATTAGTTTTTGAATAGCTTTGCTCTAACTAAAGTTTAGACTTGAGRGCTTAAAGAACTCTATTCTAAACCTGAGGCCTACAAATCATCTTTTATTTTTATCAATGCAGGTAAATAGTATTTTCACAAAGACGGGTCATTTTTATGAAGAACTGAAAACAATAGCCGCATGGCATGTTTAAGGAAAGTCCTTTTGAACGCAGCAGTTTTAACCCGAAAGCTTGAGTTAACTCTTGCTACTTTTTATTCGACTGCAAGACCTCTCTACTACTGGTGCCAGAGACAGTTTAACAGGTTTTCTCAGTAGCTACTTGCAGCTTTTAAACTTTGTCCGCAGGCCTGGRGTCAGCCGACTAGTTGATGCCACACTCCACTCCTCTCCCGGCTACACAAGGAGGGCAGAACGGGGGAGCCCGCTCAGCTCGGATGCGGATCGGAACGGCGCTGGCGCCTTTTTTCCCCCCCAAGCCACAAAGGGCTGCTCGGGAAGTGCTCCCCCGTTTCCCTTTTCCAAAGGGGCTAAACCTCGCCTGGCCACTGCCGCGCTCGGGACAGCAGCGCCGAGCTGCTCGCCGCGCTGAGGGCGCAGGGAAGCGGCCGCCGCCCCCGTTCACCTCAGAGACGGCGCCCGCGCGCGCCGAAGCGGCGACCGTGGCGGCGCGCGCGCGCCTAACGCCCGCTCGCAGCACGTGACGCGCGGCCCCTCCCCCCTCCCCGCGGCCGCGCGGCGTCGCTCTCTGGGTATTTGAACCGCGCTTCCGCCATCTTTCCAGCGCCCAGTCGCTGAGGGGAGAGGCACGGAGAGGAGCCGCGGGAAAGGTAACGGGGTCCGGGCGGCCTCCTTCTGCGTGGAGGAGCCGGCTGCGGGGGGAGAAGCGGRGCCGCTTTGTAAAGCGGGAGCGGTAGGGGCGGCGGTAGCCGTTGGCCGCCGCTGGGGAGCGGGGGTAGGAGGCGATGGGTTGGGTTGTAGCGAGGCGAGGCCGGGCCGAGCCGGGCCCGGGTGAGCGTTACTGCCGTGGCCCCTAGCCCGTGGGGCGTCCTCCCCTTCCCTCCCCCGCCGCACTGCCTCTGGGATGGGAGAGGGAGARAAGCAGGCGCCAGGCTCCCTTTCAGCCGAGATACGGGGCTGGGCGAGCTCTAGGAGSAGAGTCAGAGTGGGGCCTCCAGCGGGCCGGGAGTCTGCGGGGGGGAGGGGAGGCGGCGCGCGCTGCTCAGTCATGGTGGCTCCTGGCGGGGAGGGAGCATTAGGCCCGTTGGCGGGGCTGGGGGGAGCTGGAGGCCCGGCCGGGAGAAGGCGCTTAGGTGGAGGGAGCCCTGGAGGGCTCCTTCAGGGCTCTGCCGATCGGAAGGCGGATTCCCCTAAGGAACGCCGATTCCGGGCGGGAACCGCTTTATGGGGCCAGGTGGAATCCGGCTCCTGCTGCGCCGCCCTTCGGAGCTGCGGCTCCGTCTCTCCCTTCGCGAGCCCGAGAGCGAAGCGGGTGCGGTGGCCGCCTTTCGTTACGGGGCTCCTGGGCTGGGCGGGGAGGCGCCGCCGCCATTGCCGCGCGCGCTCCCGCCGCACGCGGGGAGCCCGAGAGGCGCTTCCTGCCCCGTGAATGGGCCCGGGACCACGCGCGCCCTGGCGCTGGGCAGGCGGGGGGGGAGCGGCGCTGTGGGCCGAGCCGCAGCCGCCGAGCCGGCGGCTGCTGACTGGCGCGCGGAGCACGCGCCTTAGGAGGCGATTTGGGAACTGAAAACGGCGTCCAGCCCCTTCCGGCTGGGCCTTGAACCAGCTTGCCTGTTGTGAGCTCACATGCTTCCATTTCCCCTGCAGACCCAGCATGGCYGCCCAAGGAGAGCCCCAAGTGCAGTTTAAGGTAAGGAATGGCATGGTGGTGTKTTTTTTTTCTTTTCTTATTTCTTCTTMATTCAGTAGAAAAGTAGCATGTATAACTCAAGAACTAGTGTAGATGGGCCAACAAGTTAAAATCAAACCTAYCATCCTTAACAATGCGAACAGGTTATTTTAGTGTAACACCTAATAACTTGTATAATAAGACTCTTGCATTGTGTCAGTGTGCTGCTACTTGTAGTTTAATAAAACTTAATGATATTTTGGCTATAGCATGCTTTGAAATAATATGCTTAGAAGCAAGGTTCACAGTAAGCAACAAGGGGGAAAAAAAGTCTGTAAAATAGTGTTTGAAGTTGTCTGTTAGTGATGGGGGAAAATGATTTAAAAAAAAATTAGAATGAAACCCCCTCTGTCTTCTCTGAAATGGGCAACCGGAAGTTATTAAGGCTGCTTTGTGAAAGATTAATAATTAGATTTATTACAGTACTTGGCTAGTGAACAAGATGCTCCTATTCCAGTTGTCTYGTAGTGCAGTTTTCCTAATTTTAAGGTTACACTGAATTTATGATTAAGTGATTTTTTTTTCTAGCCTCTCTTCAAATGCTGTCACTTTCAGATTGAATAACCTAAGTGTTCTTAGTTCAGTCATTTGTAGTTTAATAGAACCATATTTACAGTACACTGGTTTTCAGCTATAAGAACTAAACATTTTSACTTGAGTTAAAAAATGATAGGTTTAACAGCTTGGATTCTAGTACTGTGAGTTGCTCCATAAGGATTTTCATTTTTTTTGTTTACAGCACTTTGTAGAACTAAGATCTTTGCTTTTAGTATAAATACTAATTACTAATGTGGTATGGAAGTCCAATGCCCTACTTACCTGTCTTAATCTGCCAACAGCTTGTCCTGGTTGGTGATGGCGGTACTGGCAAAACAACGTTTGTAAAACGTCATTTGACTGGTGAATTTGAAAAGAAGTATGTAGGTATGTCTGCAGTAGTATGAGTTTTGCTATGTTACAATTAGAAGTGAAATTCACAAGTACTAAGGGGAATACTACTTTTTCTTTCTACAGCAACGCTKGGTGTTGAAGTTCATCCTCTGGTGTTCCATACTAACAGAGGTCCCATTAAATTTAATGTATGGGACACAGCTGGCCAGGAGAAATTTGGTGGCCTGCGAGATGGCTATTACATTCAAGGTAAGATGTGTATAGTTGTAAGTATATTTTGTCTTCTACAGTACGGTCCTGCTTCATTCTACTAATGTTAGCCACTCTAAAGTCTCAATATGGATTACAGTCATGAGCATGGCTTCTGAGTTTGCAGACCCTTTGTAGAGGCTCAGTGCTTTTGTCAGGMAACTTCCTCTAATGTAGGAATAATCTAAGCAGATCTTGTTTCCATATGCTAGTGCAGGGTTTGGTATTAACAAAAAATCTTGATGTGCTTTAAACAGTAAGATACTGCTGGTTAAATTCAATGATTATAAGGCAAAAGTACATGCTTCAGTCTGCATGAACTTAGCTGTATTAACTTACTGTGCTGGAGCAAGGACTTGCAACCTATGAGATGCAACATTCCAGACTTAATATTTTTGAACAGTTTATTAATTTCATTACTGATAATGAGGATAAAGCTGTAAATCTCCTTGCCAGAGTGTCTATTTATTTCTAAAGAAGTACTGATAGTGTCTCCAAATTTTTACTTGGCCAAGTGCTATTCTCTGCATCTGGGTCACCTCTGTACCCTTAAAAGTCTGAAAGGGTTTATCAGAGTTTGACATTCTTGCTTTTGCTTTAGAAATACCAGGATCAAGTCAAGTCCCTGTGTTCTTTGAAAAACTGTTTTGGACAAGGGCATCCTAACATGTGGACTACAAGTTCTCAATTTATGTGAAAGCCTGGATAGGATGTCTGAGATACAGGTGTTAACTGAATTCTGTCAAATATCTGGGTAAATAAAAGTTGGCTTTTGTAATTCTTGTATATTCCTACTTCATGCAATACGATGGTATTCAATAGGACACTTGCATGAATAAACCTAGGTGGTGTTTAGGACTGGGCACTAAAGATRTGAGATGGCATATGGTCATGGGCTGAATTTTGTGGACTTAGTATGCTTACAACTTCTTTGCTCAGCCTAGGGGCTCAGAGAGGCTATCATCTGTGAAGAAGTTAATGCAGGAATTGTAACAATAATATGGGGGTTTTAAGGATACTTTTTCTGTCTGCCATTTGGTAAGAAGGTGAGTGCYTACTGCACTATAAATTCTTACTGTTTTCTTACAGCTCAGTGTGCCATCATAATGTTTGATGTAACATCAAGAGTTACTTACAAGAATGTACCTAATTGGCATAGAGATCTGGTACGAGTATGTGAAAATATCCCTATAGTGCTGTGTGGCAACAAAGTGGATATTAAGGACAGAAAAGTCAAGGCAAAATCCATCGTCTTYCACAGGAAGAAGAATCTCCAGGTATGATGGCATGAGTTTGTAGGAATGCAAGTTTATTAAACCTTAAACTGCAGTTGGGTTCTGTGTACTAATTTGATAATATTTTGGTGTTCAGTGTTTGTCACTGCTGATTACAGTTTTTCAACTTTGTCCTGTGTGCTTCTCGATCCTAACTTAAAAGGAAGGGAGAAGTGATCTTACAGGGGTGATCACGACTAGGTTTGAGCAGAAGCAATGATAAGAGATTAAAGAGCATATGTATTTGGCTTTTACTGCTTAGAGTCCCATCAGATCTTGCAGCAGTGAGATCCTTCCAAGTAGGCTAAGTCACAGGAGAAAAAAAAGGTAGMTGCACTATTCTCCTGAAAGTTCCATCCTTGGTCAGATCAGATACCTTAGTTATGTAGTATGCACTATTTGATTATCTATGTGAAACTGTACATTTCTAGGCCTTTTAGGTCTTAACTGTTTCTGAGAGTGTAGATGAAAATCATCCAGTGGGGGGAAAAATTACAAGGTAAAAGTAGAGCTGATAAAATGCTTATTAGTCTTTAGTATTGCCTAAAAATCTGGAGGTATCTTCTTTGTGTGTAACATATGTTCTTTTTGCAGTATTATGACATTTCAGCTAAGAGTAACTACAACTTTGAGAAGCCTTTTCTCTGGCTTGCTAGAAAGCTAATTGGAGATCCTAACTTGGAGTTTGTTGCCATGCCTGCTCTTGCACCACCAGAAGTTGTTATGGACCCAGCACTGGCAGCACAGTATGAGCAAGACTTACAGGTAACTGAGAATGGGTACAAAGATCAAATGGTTGCCCATTTGCTTGATACTAGTACTTGGATCCCTGGGGCGAACAAYTGAACAGCTACTTAAGTAACAATTTCTTTGTTTTCAGATTGCTCAAACCACTGCACTGCCAGATGAAGATGATGACCTGTGAGGAATGAAGCTGGAGCCCAGCGTCAGAAGTCTAGTTTTATAGGCAACTGTCCTGTGATGTCAGTGGTGCAGCGTGTTTGCCACTTTATTATCTAGCTGAGCAGAACATGTGCTTAATCTTTGGGATGCTGAAAGAGCTGAATGGGCTTCGGAGTGAATGTGGCAGTTTAAAAAAACTTCATATTTTGGACCTGCATATTTAGCTGTTTTTTGGACTGCAATTATTTCCCCTTTGAGTTTCAAATATAAGACTGCTGCAGTCACATCAGAGTATTAAATGGTAAATCTTGTTTCTGTCATTCCCATTCTTTTTTGTTTAGATAATAAAGTTGTATTTCAAATATCTCTAAGCAAGTGAACTTTTATGCATTGCTAGGAATAATTCTTCAAAAAATGTCTTCTGCCCTTCTGTTGAGGCTAATATTTGGTTGTCTACTCTATCTCTCCTTTTCCTCTTCCTCTTCCGCACACCCTTTCCCTTGTGTTTCTTGTTATGCTCCTCTTACTAAGTCAGAGCTGACAGTTATCCTTCCCTGTATTTCCTGAAGCCTGTAGTTAAGCACCTGAGGAGAGCTGGGTTAACTGCCAGGTAAAACTAAAGCAGTGAGCACTTGACTGGTAAGTGTGACTGAATCAACAAATAAGCATAAACTGTCCCCTACAAATGGGCAATTCTTGCAATCTGSAGGGTTTCTTGAGTAGTTCAGCTTGCATATGCTACCTTTAGATATATTCTYTGAACTCTAATTTACAATATGTTCTGTAACATGCCTTCAGAGCTCTGTATTTTAGTAGCCTGAAACAAATGACATCTAGATCTGTTAAGTGATGTAAAGCTTTATCTTTGCATGGAACATCATTCAGTAGAGCTATAGCTGATAAAAAAAAATTCTACTCATCTTAATTCACTAATTAGAAAACAGTAGTTGAGCTAAAAAGCTCTTGGTTACAAAACAGCATATTAACTAAAACCACACTTGTATAAATAGCAAGACTTTACTGTAACTGCACCAAGTTCTTAATTTGGAACTCTAGCTTATTACAGCACAAATGGTGGAAAATGTCAACTTTTAACACTATCTTGTAGAAATTAATCTTGGTCAATATTAGTACTGCTAGTAAACACAATATAAGTTTAAGATTCCATTTTTCAGTAGTGTTTGAGTACATGAAGCCTTGAACTCTTCAGTTTTGTATTTTGGTTTATTAATAAAGTGAAGCATTTCATTTATTCCTCTTAATTTGCATGTTTGTGTACATAACTCCTGCTACTTGATTATTTCTTAAATAACACTTCAACCATTCTGATATGTGGTTGCAAGAGAGTGAAGTATGAACATCTGTTTATTAAGAACTACTAAGTTCTGTATTGCTTAACTAGTTAATGTGAGTTATGGTATTTAGAACCTGAAACTAACTAATGAGTATTTTATCTGCTACAAAGTAAAAAGACCCAACTCCCACTTAAAACATTCTGTTGAATCTTGCTGCATCGCCTTGCTTGAACTTCGTATTATGGGTTTGTCTGTAGTTCCTAATTTACCTGTGTGTACTGTGGCTAATATTACTAGCTTGATCATRTGCTGCTGCTTTACTAGGTGCAGTAGCTTTTTTTCCTTTAAGCTGTCATGCTTCTGAGAACATTGCTTTGAAAGTGCAGATTGTAATAATTCTGTAGTGTTAACTCYTTAAAACAAGTTGCATTTTTTTTCTCCTTTTATTTGTGTTCTCTGACAGTGTATGCATTTATGCTGTGGTATCTACAACTCACCTGCAGTACACAGGTGTAAAACTGCTGAGATTTTTGCTTTGTAGCCTTAATCCTTCCAACTCCACAAAAACTACTCTGATGTAGGTGGTAATACTTGGCCTGCTGTAGTGTAATCTTTGTAGTTTACAATGTTTTGAGGGTGTGATTAAGTCCACTAGTTTACAGCTTTATATTCAGTTTGTTGTATCCAGAACCTGTTAACTATTGATTATAAATAATGGCAGTAGTCTTGGTTGGCACATGTGCAAATTCCTTTCAGCTGTAGTTCCTTATCTGTAATACTTCAGAAGACTCAGAGCTGCAGACAACTTTCAGTAGCTGTCCAACAATTTTTTTTAAATCTATTTAAGTAATGAGGAAAATAAAATTTGCCTRTAAGTGCTTCCGTGCCAAATAGTCGCATCAGTGTATATTAGAGCTCTGCCATTAGTGCAACTGAACCCATGAGACTATTCCTTGCAATGCTCACTCTGTTCTACTTGCTTGATTGTTAGATGTGTGCATGGTTGGGTCATGATAAAGGTAGTATATACTATGTTCTTTATACCTCAGTTGTTTGTGCATTTGCATGTGCTAAGGTGTCTAGTTTCACAGCTCYATTTTCCTACTGGAGACCTTACTGTATTCAGTTTTTGCAAGCAGGAGGAGGTGTTGGAATGTTTACTGTTCCTGCTTCCATGATGAAGGCTTGAGGGCTTCAACTGTGAGTCCAGAGGCTTGTATTAGAAAAGGAATTGGGAAATTGGTGCATGTTCAAACTTGAACATAAGGCAAAAGCATCAGTTTAAGAAACTGGTAGAGGAAGTATTTCACTGCTGTGACCACGTATTATTACTATACCTTTTAAGTGAAAGGAGCATTAAAGGCCTGTTTAGGAAAAATAAGGTTGTCCAGGGTAGATCTCTGAAGATCTCAACAGGTGGTCTTTAATGGAGAARTTCCTCTAATCTTCTAGTTAAAATATGCTGCTTCATCTACAGCAACTGGAGTGCCATGCAGCAGGAGGGTCAAAGTCTGCCCCATTTGATATACAAGTTGCAGTACAACAGAACATAGTCTCATCTCAGACATGKTTTTTCTGTTGCCTTTTTTCCTGTTAGTCTTGAACTAAACTGGTGGAAAAAGTGCTGAGACAAACTTCTCTTCTGCCTTCGCCTTCCTAACATGCAATCACAGCTTGGCTAAAGTCAGCTGCTTTCCTGACCTGGATTGATAGTACTAATCAGTTCTCTTGCCTGAGCTTTGGCAACAGTAAAGTAGGACCTTTGTAAAGCCTCTACAGTAGGACTGATACAGCTGTCTTACAAACAACTGAGAAACAATCTCCTATGCTTTGCTTGTTTTTAAATTGGTACTTCATAAGCTGATTTTTTTTTCCTGTGCTAAAAGACTTAAATTAAGAATGTTTGTTTTTCTTAGCACAAGCTAGTTATATGAACATCCCGTAAGTCTTTCTGTGCATCCTCAAGCTTTGTCTCTACAAATAGCCAGAATCAGTAAACAAACTGAGGACAAATATTGAGAGTTCATGCCTGTGTTGTCCCAGTCCAATAGCTTTTATAATCTACTATTTTCTTTCTGACAGTGCTCTGGCTGCAAGACTTGAAGCTGTAGTGATTTAGGAGTTCAGCACCATTTGGCTTGATTGTAACTGTCTGGTGTAGGCTATACACTAGAGGGACAAAAACATTACTTTGTTTCAGAGTAAACTGAGCTGACAAGTCATAGGAAGTTAAATGTGGAGGAATTTTATACTTAAAAGGAAGGCTTAATATTATAGCCTATTTAACAGACTTGAGACTGATAAGCCACACTAGTCTTTGATTTATGAGTATATATTTAATTATTTAATGGCCCTRTAAACGTTTAAACATGGGGCAGATGTTAGTCATACTAACGCCTAACAGACTCTAAATTCTTGTTTAGGTTACAGATTTGGGCTTAAAAGGCAAATACAAATATTGTGACTGGGTGGTGCTAGTGATTCATTTTTTGTGGTCTGCTCAGTTTGAAATGAGTGAGTGACAGCTCCAAAACTCTGGAGTAGTGTTTGGAAGCTATTACCACTGTAATGGTCTGATGTTAGTAATGGTCTGCTAGTTCATATAGGAATTGATCATTTTTGGCTGTGGATATTGCTGTCATCTTGGGATTCTGTCATTCAAGTAAAATTCAATTTCCCATTAAAAAGTCTGATGCTTATTTAGGGAAGAGTTAAAATACAGATAGTTTTTTGAACAGTAGAAGGTCATAAATGAGACTTCACATTTCATAWAACTTGAATGTTTGATCTACAGTCTTTGAAATGTGGCAATTTTGATCGCTTACATGAAATATGACTTTCATCTGTATGGTTCCAGATATGAGCTTGACTAATCCACAGTTGTGTATTTCTGGTTTTTTAGTAAAAAGGCTGAAAAGGGCAGCTTGAATGAAAGACCAGCTTGAATGAAGTAACTGTAAAGAAGGATGGTCATATAAACATGTAGCTCTTGGGGTTAACTTTTTGGTCTTCCCCGTTTCCCCCTGCCGAACAAACAAAGCTTTGATCAATGCAAGAACTGGTATCTAGGAAGATTTGAATGATCACTGTCCTTCCTGTTGTCAATGTTTTCTGTCAACGTTTTAATCACAAGATAGGGAATTGGACTCGAGCATCGGAATCTTTCCTGATAGTTATTATCATTTAAGGCTTTATATAGGGCTTTAAGCTAAAGACGATAAAACCGAGTCACTAATGTAAATGGTTCTTTCTTGCTTTGGACTCACTATCAATGTAAGATTTATTGTTTGTGAGCCAGTCCTATCATCTGATTTCCCAATTGTATTACGTTATATTAACTAATTCCTACAGCTGCTACTACAAGCTTGTCACTACATGAGAAAGTGGTAACTGACTTTTTTGCATCATAGTACGATCAGAAATCACGATGGAAAGAAGTGAAATGTTTTGCTTATGGTGAGGATATGAAAGCAATATTTTTTTTCTTTTTTTAATGGACTACACAATAACACACTGCTAAAYTTTCAGTTCTCTGATTTGGTTTGCAGGGCAAGTATTTGAGGAAAACAAATATTTGAGGAAGCCAAACAACACTTTCTATKGACTGAAAAAGATGAATCATAATCAAATTGCACTACATTCCATTTCCTATTGCTTACAGTCCTCTGATTCTGGAACTTTATTTTCATATTTGGGTACAGATGCTTTGTTTTATTTGAATGCCAAAATTAAGGTCTAATTGTACAACTCCTGTTTCAAACTACAGCTAACAAGTACACCATTTTTCAAAGATTCAGAGTGCATCATCTGCCTGAGTTGAAAGTGCAGAAGGTAAGAGGTTTGAACCTGACTAAAGAACAACTTAGCTCACTGTCTGAGCAGCAGGCCTGATACAGTGCGCACAAACAAATAAAAAAACAACTGGCCGTGGAGAAAGAGTGGCTTCTGTGCATCTTTCTTCTCATGTTAGCTATATACGAGTGGACTATGTAGCATCCAAGGAAGAGAGTTTAATTCCAGGTCTGCGTGGAAGTGTTTTCCAATGGAAAAAGAGAAACAGCTTCTGTGGTTCCAGTTTCAGCCACAGGATGGGGCACGTTGTCTGTGCAACTAGTTTGGTTGAGTGAAGCTATTGAACAAAAATACCTGTTGGGGTTGCACGAGCAGCGTGTATTCTAAGAAGAAATAATCAGAGATGCTTTTAGGTTTAACAATAACAAATGATTACACTTGTGAAAGTGTATTGTAAAATTGCTGTTTGCAATTTTATCTGCCAGGACCAGAGAAGTGCAGTAGCAGCTGCTGGTATGAGTTCGAAGAGTAGATAATCCTTATTTTCTCTGTACAGTSTTTCTACTCCTTGAAAAACAAGCTGAACGTAGTTGCACTTTTTCAGGAGGCTATTTCTTCATCTTAATTTAATCCACTAAGACTGAGCTAGAGCAAGACAGTGAATTACAGGAGGGTTTCTTGTCACCCTACTGTTTTTAGCATGACAAAACCAGTGCTGTCATACATCTTTTAAAAAAGAATCAGAGATCACTATATAGGAGTAATCGATATATTGATGTTGAACTCAGTAAAACTTGGCCTGAATAAATAAATCTACTCATGAAGTGCTGAACCCTCAAGTTTTTTTTTTTTTTTTTAAACCCAGAAGTCTGATGTGAAATATGTGATAGTCAAATCTGACAAAGCACACAACTATATTACGCTTTGATCTTGTCAGGTGGAAGTACAGGTAGTGACCTGTACAGAAAGTTTGAAGGACTGATGTTATTTTATAGTTAAGTTTGCATTTTTTTCCCTCTTCTGTAAAGCGATTGCAAATAAGGGGGAAAGGTGTTCTTCCGCTCAGGCTTTCAGATTTGCAATGAAGTTGGCCAGAAGAACTGCACTATGGCAACTTTCTCTAATTATACCAGGAAACACTAACCTGAAAAGAGTCTTAGTTCAAATGGTTTCAGCATATTTAAAGGGTGATAAAATGCCTCTCTGCTGTCCAACCAAGGTCCCTGATTCAGAGTGGAATATACTTGTGACTGACTGTGCAGGCAAATTCCCAGCTGCTAAAATATTCAGGGAACTTCTGGCCCCTAGAGCACAAGAGAAGCCCAGGTAGCATGGTGCAAAACTATTGTAGCATCGTCAGAGGTATAGCCTAGATTGTCAATAATATAAAGCAATGAGTAAAACATTGCTTTTGACAGGGAGAAGACACTTCTGTGTTGTAGAGGTCTAAACCAGTAAGGAGTACAACAGAACTCAGAYGTGAGGAAAGTACACATGCAAGTCGTACTACCAAGAAAAGTATTGAAAATTGCTGAATACATGCATTCAAAAATATAATTATAACTAAATGAATGATTTAGTAGACTAAACAATGTCTACTAGTAGACATCAAAGCAAATATATGAAGGTGGTGGTGAGAAAAATAAGCAGAATGGGTGGGGGAAGATGATATCATTAGAAGTTTCTCTGCCTCATAAGAATCAAAATAAGACCAGTTTGGTATTTGTCAGACTGGAAGAGCTTCCTGTAGCCGTGTGCGAGGGGCTGATCATGTTGCTGCTCTGCTTTTGTAGAAGCTGCCTGTGAAACTGCCCTAATACTCTACAAACTGAAGATGACTTGTCAGAGTGATTTGTCACACTTTCTTGTAGTTCAGTAGCTTAARTATTCTGGATCAAGCACTATTTCAGTGAACAGCATCCTTCGGGTAACTTGTAAAGCATAAATATACTTTAGGCATCTAATGCATATTTTGTAGTGTGGTTCAAAACTTTTATTTGTACCCTAGGGCAAGCACTTTTCTATTGCTTTCTGTCGCTCCTCTAAGTTACTTTTGGTTGACTGTATTTTGGATGTGTTCTGAAGTGTTCTGGTTATAGGCAGAACACTTAGCAGGTAGTTACTGTCTCTTTGGTATGTGCATATACAGTGCCTTGTACAATTAGGACCATGCCTTGAGCTTGGAGACTTCAGTGTAACACATGCAACAATAATACTTTTATTGTTGTGTGAATGTTCTGTACCAGCCTTGCAGAATTTAAAATGAAAATGAACAAGCATAAGCATAAAAACTACTCTCTTGCCTTTTGTAGGACTAATGGACAAAAATAATGCTATCTGCTTTGATTAACTATGCTTTCAAAGTTGCTTTGCGTTTTAATTGCTCTTGCTTTCTATTGTGTGGATACTTCCTAGYGGCTTACTGCTATCGGAGGGCTTTCATCTGCTCTGAACACTGGATAGGTCCTGCTTGTAAGTGCCTGGCACRTGTCACTGTGCATTTAAAATCTCATGTGTTAAGCTCTGTAACGTCGCTTTATCGTTGTGAAATATGTCTCTGTTTAAGAAAATGTGACTACCTGAATGATGCCAAAAATACGTAGTTAATATAGGCAGTGACTTTTTGGCAAATAAGATTTGACTTAATCACATCCTTGTTTTACTACTTTTTTTTTTTTTTATTATAGAATTAACCAATGTTATATAAGCTTAGTGTTCTGTTGCTAAACATTAAGGCTCAGGTTATCAAAGATTCAGTTAAATGAATTGCATACCTACAAATCTTTGGGATTTATAAAAGCCTCAACTATTCTTGGAAAAACCAAGCATTTTGTACAGTGTCCAGAGTAAGATATTCAAGCCACTACTACAATACAAAAAAAMCAATGATAGTCAACAGAAAATAAAAAAGATAAATCCAATAGCTATTAATCAAGAAGTGGGACCAAAGAAAACTCAAACACATAATTTATTATATGATATTTATCTGCTTACTTGGTATCTGAAGCAGCCTCTTAATGTTTTCATGAAGAATGATAGGTAAATTAATCAGCTTAACTTTATCACTGTAGCATGGTGTAAGTATTTTCATCTGACTAATCCTAACTTTTATTGCCACAAAGCTGACTTTTGTTTGCTGGATTTTTGTTTTCTGGCACCARCTCAGCGACTTCCCATTTTCTTAATTAGAAAAATATTTTTGTATGATAGCATTAGCCTCATGAATTCACTCTGATTTGTTTGTTTTTCTTCACTATGAACTGTTCTATTGTCCTTTTATGGTATAATTGACTCAAAGGAAATCTCATGTGATATTTTCATAAGAATGCGATCTGCTTTCTGACTTGTTTTTGCCGAAATGTCTTTCACTACCTGTAGTGCCGTAGAGTGACTGTTCTCGTAGCGGCCGTGGTACTTTGCTGTTCTGCGGAGCGTTTGAGCCCCTCGTTAACAGCGGTTCTTGTGCAGGTCCCTGCTGGGGGCACTGGGCCCAGCAGAGTAATATGCTCCTGAAGCAGCTGGCTGCATCGGATCAGGTAGCTCCTGACTCAGCACCTGGTTGCACTGTTGAAGATACCAACTGCATGAGAAGATGCACTTCAAGATTCTTCCTATTGTTAACCACACTAATACAGATACATACAGATTTTACTGAAGCTATCTTTCATGCTATTAAAAACATCTACCCTGYATCATGCCTTCTTTCAAAGGCAATATCCATTTTTCAGATGGTACTGATTTTTAAAGACTACACAAAATCTTTAGGTAACACTTTCTTAAAAAGGTCTTGAAAGACTTGCTTTTGTTCTAGTACTAAAATTTTTCCTTACAATGCCTGGAGATCTTTGTCTGTTTCTTTTGGGGGATATTTTTTTGCTATGTGTTGGGAATTCAAATCAGTTGTATTTCAGAATTCATAATGAAAATTTTTAGTGATGATTCTTGCCAAGGTTAATATCATTTGACTATCAGGAAAAAATTAAGGAGAATATTCAAATATATGAATGATTTCAAAAGCCATAAGATTCATGGAAAAATACACCTGGAATGGACCAAAAGAAGTGATTTCTCCTCTTCATCTTCTAAGGTAAGACTGTCTGCTTTTACAGTGTTCCTGACAAGTGTCCATTCTTCGAGGCCTTCAGTAACAGATTCCACAGCCCTTTCTCTCCTTCACTTTTCTTACGCTTGGTTTTACACTAGCACTAGTTCTGTTCTGCATATTAAACTGAAAATGTGGGTTTTGTGTAAGAATTGTCCTTTGGAGCAAAGAGAGGACCTATTTGCTGAAATTGAAAGAAGTTGAATCAATAGCAGTAGTTAAATTAAAACAAAACTGGTGAGAATACAGCAGTCTATTGTTCAAAATATTAATCAATATGCAGTATTTGATTCCAGATGTCAAGTTCATCAGAATGAACAGGGTTTCCTTTTCTAATCGTGTAACTTGCCTGTGCTCTCATTTTTCGTTTACTGTAYAAGCTACCCACATTATAACAGTGAAAGCTAGTTAAGCTCTAATTCTTTTGAGGTGCCTGAATAAAAGACACTCTATGTGCAGCCTCCTGTGATCGTGAAATATCTTCACCCAACGCAGTTCACACTAACGTTCTTCCAGTCGGCTCCCTTCTTCAAAGAAGAAACGAGAGGTTGGAAAATGAAAAACACCCCAACCCTTCAAACTACAGTGCTTTCATTTTGAGTGCTGCCAAATGTAAATYGAATCTGTCTGTCAGGATATGGGAACAGTTTTTCGAAAACCAAGTTAGTTATAGTCTTGGTGAACTGGGTGGAGCTGGTTTGGACCAAGCCATGGCTCCTTTGAAAGGCTGAAGTGAACCATGCAACAGAAGAGGCAGCTTTTAGTCTGCTCTGCAGATACCGATACCTACAGCCTCTGAGTATTTGAGATGCAGCCAACAGAGGGGAAAAAAAAAAAAAAAGAAAGAAACTGTACTGTGTGTTTAAAGTTTTTGATACTAGCTGTTTACATTGTCTGAACTGTGGTAGAAGGGCTTCAGTCTCAACCAATTTAAAGTCTAGCATGGGGGCCTGAGGTCTAATGGTGCAACCAATGGCTCCATCTTCCAGTTTAGGATGGTAACCACAGAAYGCAGGAAGAATGAACGTGCGACAGGGAGGCACAAGTCGATGAAGGGCTAAAGGTGCAGGACAGAGTGCTTCTCCATGAGACACTGGCAGCCCAGTTATCAGCAAGGGCAGCTTCTTTATACTGTCCCTCACTGTACTTCAACCTCCTACGATACCTAGCGGGAGCATTTTGTTCACTAGGTCTGTGGCCATCCTGCTGAGCGTGAACTCAGAGGCTCCTAAATACAACAGCAGAGTGTTGTTATTGCCCGTGAAAACGTCAAACCTGGTCTGAGCGTTAGCRCAAAACCCTCCCATTGCCGCAGTCCTGCTTAAGGCCAGCTTCGCAGGTTATCCTCATGGAAGTGAGGGCAAGAAACTCCTCTTTGTTATAGACACACGATTTTATGTTGCAATAGTATTACATAAAGAAAAGGAGGAAAAGTTTGTCAGTAGTGACCCCTTTATCTGTAAAACCACTTCTGTTTTGGAGCTCTGTGAGTAAGTATCAATCTCTACTAAAACACCTGGCCTGCTCATGAAGATGTATATTGAGAAGGTGGGAAGTACGGTACAGGAACCTGTGCTTGCTCCCCATGGATGTGTCAATCTAATCAAATAGCATGCGTGTATCTGAGTAGTTTCAGGAACGCCRTAGTAGAGGCTGTGATATTACAGAAATTTATGATTGAATCTAATAGCTAGATTTCATTTAGACTATTCCTTTCCAAGATGCTTGTTTAAACCCTTCTATCCCAATTTTGCACTAAGTTCTCATGCATGGACTTAATGATTCAAATGAAAATAATGGAAGAAAACTGTGTATAAGTTGTGTTCTGTAGCGTAAAACATTCTATTCTCTCTGCTTGTATTTATATAGTTAGAAGTAAAGATTTTTAAATTCAGAGTATTTTTCATTTCCCAGTAACCATCAGCTGTAGCATTTGCTAATTTTCTGGTTTAGTAACATTATCATCCTGATTGAACATGAAGCAAACAAAGTTAGGTTTAATTTTTCTCATGATAGCTCATGGTGTTATTTTTTATTAAATCAGCATGTGCTGATTATTGCTATGAAACTATTGCAACTGAACAAAATCCCACCAACTGATGTCAGAATGATTGATCTTTATTTTGGTTGAACTTTGTTTGAAACCTTCCACTTCCACCCAGACCCTGGCAACRACAACCTCCCCCCTTCTTCCCTGCTATGGGGCAGATAAATTCCCAGGGCTGTTTGCACGGTTTTTGTGCCGGTTGTGTGCGTCCCCCCCACCCGTCCCTGCTTTGATGCAGATCACCAGGCGCTCTGCTTTGTCGGGGAGTTAAATCTACCTGTCAGCAAATGTCCCAGCCGCAGAGCGGCTCCTCCCCAGCCTTTGCTGCTCGCAGCTTGGCAGGAATAGGAAAGCGAGAGGCCTTTCAGCGAGCTGCTGCCAGCGCCGTGCCGCGGACCAGCGCCTGCAGCCGGGCTTCGCCAGCCCGTCCTTCCCCCCAGGAAGGCTCCGGGGGTGGGAGAGAGGTCCTGAAGGCAACCTGCCCAGGGGGCTTGGCACGGGCAGCTCCCCRCACAGTACGTACGGAGCTCTGCGCTCTTACTGCCGGGCGAGTACTTTAAATAAATGTTATTTCTTTTGCAGGCGCTTCAAGAATAACTGGCTCTAACAGCTCGCCTTCTGAGCGTTGGATTGATCGACCTGGCTTGCGTGGGAGATTCCCCGTAGTACTTCTGGTCTGCGGTGGGAGCAGCGCGACTTTTCAGATCGGTTTCCAGAGAATCACAGGAATAAATTCAGAATTTGTTTCTGCAAGTAATCTGCCTGCTTACAATTTGCTGTTTCCACAAAAATTTCTGGCAGTGAATATGTTTGCTTGGATTCTTGCAATTGTTTTCGTAAGTATATTCTTTCCCTTGACAGGCCTTCTTGGCAAATATTTCAAATTCCTGTTTTTCTCTTTTTATATTTTAGTTTTTCTCATGATTTTCTGCTGCAGCTCTT
>NW_028186845.1:1263998-1296527 GCF_003343005.1 Rhea americana | reverse complement strand
TAACAATGGAAGAAGTCTAGCAAAACTTAGAAGGAGAATAAGTGAAAGTCAGATCAGTTATAACTAAGCAGAAATTGAATTTGAGTTCCTAGAAAAATTTAAAGTTCTCAGTTATTTTGTTGTGTAGGTCCGAAATCAGGGTTAAAGTCCAAATACTCAAGTTTTCCCAATATTCAACTTTTATAATAACTAACTTCAACATTGAAATATTCATGCCCCACAAATAGTTTGCTGCTTTCTAAATTAAATATGTTCTCTTCAGTCCTTGGAACCCCGAAGTCCCATCTGCTTGCCAGTCATCTGAAGCGTCCAAAGGTATCTAAATCCTTGCAGAATTTCAGTATGCGTTTGAGAAGTCAGTTGGGTAAATCAAGACAGTGGTCACTAGGCAAACCTACTGGCCTTCCTGTTATATAATCACTACAGGGAGCGTTGGTAGAAAATTTTCATCCAAAAAAGCAAAAATCCATTCTATCCAAGGGTCAGGTACCAAAGAAGCTGTGATTAAGAAGAGGACAATTAAAAAAGAAGACTAATGTCCTGGAAGGAGTAGACCTCAGGAAAGGGACCCAGCAAGTATAGGCTGATAYACGAACCTGAAGGTATGGAGCTGAGAGATATAAAATGGAAAGTTTTGGAGGGAAAGAGTAGCTGAAAGACTTAGGGTCAAGGATAGTCCTAGATAGTCACTGGTATAAATGGAAGCCAAATTGCACGGTATCTTTTTCTGTAGATCGGCGCCTTTTGTACCTGTGGATTTTAGGTAGAGAATGCTTTGCTAAGCATCTGGGGCTGAAAACAAGATCTAAATTATTGACATACCTCTAAGCTGAAGAAATAATAAACAAAATAATTTGAATTTTGCTGAGATGTTAGCATGGTCTGATTCATGTTTCCTAGGTTCTAATCTTACTTCACCTGTACGTGGCTCGTGAGGATGAAGAAGGAGCTGAAATGGGAATGCAGAGAATAGATGAACAGAGATGGAGAGATTATCAAAATTTGTTTAAAATACATTAYTTTTCAYTCWGAATTAAAGAACTTCTTAGAAATAAGATATTAACACAGATGAAAAGACTGAATGAAAAACATCARTCAGTGTTAGCTGCTATTTTTGTTTTTACTTATAAAATAGTGGTTAATGCATGTGATATAATTTAGAATGTAGTAATTGTGAGGCTTTTGTTAAAATAYGTATTTAAATATAATTAATTTTTGATAAAAAGGAAGTGGAAGTGGCTCCTATAAAAGTTTAGGAGTCTTCTCTCAGCTTGTCCAGTAGTTTTGTTGTGTGGCTTTGAACAAATCAACCAAATGGTTAGTGCCTCAGTTTCCCCGTCTTGATAGGGACAAAATAAAATTAATTCCTCAGAACACCATGTGATTTTTAGCTTTTTRAAACTCATACTTCTTAGACAGAAATACAAACTGTTATTTTAATAAAAAGACCTTAGATCTTCAAAACCTTTTGTCCTAAATCTGTCATATTGTTCCTCTGAATTTGAAACATGAACACTCGTCCTGGCTTGGTTTCTTTTCTAAGTGTGCAGATCACTAAGAGCAGTAATCTCTTTAGTCTGTTTGAACCGCATTGACTTGTTTCCACTTGTTCCTAGCTGGCTGGTGTTAGGACCCTGAAAAGAGGCAGCAGCRATGTGATATAAATAGAGTACCAGAATGGGACAAAGTTTGGGAAGAAAGCATGACATCACTCTGCCTTGCTCTCCACCCAGAAGGATCTGAGATGGAGTTGCAAACGTGAGCTGGAAAAGCGAGGAGTTAACAAGTCACTTTGGTCCGGTTACTGAGGAAATAGCGAAGAGTTATACGCCCTGTGCACTACGAGGAAGTACACTTTCTTGCTAGCAAAACCAAAACTGGCTGCAGATCTCTGACAACGTGACAGTAATTGAAAGGAAAAGACAACTGCAGAAAGTTGAAAGCAATCTTTTTGTTTGGCATAGATCGTAACAGAAGCGATTGACTTCTTTCTGTGGAATGATACAATTTTTGGATCTGATGCACATTTCTTATGATTTTGCTACAATCGTGGTAATTTATTTATGGATAAATGAAGAGATCAGAGTGTGAAGCAAGCAGATACTACTTACAGGATCTGGAAGAATATYGTGCTGTCGAAGGAACGGACTTCTTGAACCTGCATGGAAAATGTCCCTTTTAATACAAAAAGGAGCAAAGCAAAACTTATGACTGAAACATTACAGGAATTTGATCTCTGTTGTACTTTTAACCTTAAAAAGACCATGAAGATTTTATTGTCTCTCCTCTGTCATTATTCTTTACTGGTTTTATTGCAGTCCAAATATCAGGTAATATTCTCAATATGGCTAGYATTGAGATTTATTTGAATTCCTCTTAGCAAGTTTTGTTTCAAACTGTCTCATTATGTAATGTTTYATGCGCAGGTGTATGGAAACTATTCCCAGCTCCCCAAACACCCAGGTAAGAAATGTTCTATTTATATTTTATGACAACATGCTTAAATATTTATTTGCTTTCTGGTTTATATATTTCATTTTTCCAAATCTTACTTGAGACTTTATTACACTTTGAATATGGAACTGGCATACGAATGTATCAGACTGCTTCAATTCCGTTTCAATTCCACGTTCTATCTACTAAATATTCCACATAAAAACGCGTATAGAAAAAACTGCTTGTATTTGCATAGAAAAACTCARACTTAACTCATATGCAGTGATCACTTATTACTTTTTATCTCAAACATCCGCACAGATGACATTTTGCTGTAATTTCATAGTGTTCARCATTTTAAATTAATGGACCTGCAGTTAAATATTACATTTTTGTATACTTTCCAGTGTTTTGGCATGGCTTCAGGGCATCTACTCTCCTCTCAGCCTTCTTACTTAAATTTAAATCAATCATAGAACATATTTGGGCTCTCGTCTGTTTTCAGTGCGGAAAAAACTTGCTCAAAGCTTATCTGAGGTCTGTGTGTAACTGCAGAGTTTTTCTGTTTGCATAAATAGTTTAACCTCAAGCCTCATGGTGGTGTACAAGTACAGTTTTAGTGTTTTACCAATTTATGTATTTCTTTGTGCTTTTAAGTTTTAACCATACGTAATTGCTTCCATAATAAAACGGTGTGCTCTGGAAAAGCCATGCTGCTGGCTATTGCAGTGTCTTCAGCCAGCAATAAAAATACAGTCTCGGTTCCYATAGATCAGGATCTCTGGCTTTTAATTGGTGGCACAATAAGGAAAAGAAAGGCCTCACTCAGTAAGGAGGCAAGTTACACAACACCTAGTTTGCAGTATTTAGTGCACTGTGCATGCGTGAGCACAGCTGTGAGCGATCCTTTCTGGATTTGAACTGGATAGGAAACAAGTTCCACGATTTGGTTCTAAACACGCAGTTACCTACTGAAAGCACGTTGCAAGCGGAAGCCGAATTCAAGCCAACAGGTCCCCGTTCCCTGACGCCCACGTCCCCTGTAAGCGGGTTGACAGCATGGCTTGTGCTACACAGTTCAGAACCGGGAGCGGGGAAAGCCGGTTCACGTGCAGTGTGGCTGTGAGCAGTTTGCTCCTTTGCTGTGTCTCTGCTTCCCTTCCCATTCTCTTCCCCCTCCCGCCCCAGCTTTTAAATATAAGCTCTTTAAAACGTAGCTTCTCCTTAGGTATTTGCCTGATGCCAGCTGCAGTAATGCATAGAAGCCTTCGTTGTGATGGAACTACAACTATAGTGTTTATGCCATGTCGTGACATCGATTCATTTTTCTCTCTGGAGTCTTCTCTTCTGTTCTTTTTTCTATTCTAGTGTGCTTTTTTCCATCACGTCTCTGTAAATTTTAATCCCTTTTCTAACATGAAAGTTAGATGTTAATGGAAGCAAGAGATATTTGCATAAAAGCTCACTGCAAACCTGCAGGCATATTCTGGGCTTAGCAAAATAGAGYTGGTAGTTTGAGAGCTGGCTGAGATAAACTAGCACAGGTTGCCTGTGTGGATGCTCCTAACGCAGTAGGAGTTCTTCACTTCTGCGGTAGCCAGTGTATGTGCTTGGAAAAACAGAACTGAGCACATACCCAGACTTAGTTTACCTGAATGAAAATAAACTTTTTCTTGTTCCTATATCCTATTTTCTTAGTGTGCTTTACTACACTCAGCTKAGTGGAGTTTGGGTTCCCTGGGGTTTTCAAATTGGATTTTGTATGTGTGTGTYGTTTTCTTCTTACCTTACRATAGCTTTCTTCTTTAGTTAGCAGTTGTATCTTTCTCCATGTTTTCCAAGTACGCAAAGCAAAYGTAACCATAGGAGCTCATCCATTTCTCTTAAACAAATCCCTTTCCATCTACTTATTGTCATGCTCCCCTTCCGTGGGGGAACCTCTCTGGCAACTGCAAACATTCCTAGTTAGGGAGACCAATAACAGATTCTGGTCAGTTATGAATCACTTGTCAGCTATCCTTGGGTGTAATTCAGTTTGGAAGGAAGTCTGAGTAAATTGTGCATCGTGATGAGATGCATGGCTGCTTTTAGTTCTGTGGTCTCAGATCTACCATTGTTTGTTGTGATGTTTAGCAGTTTTATTAGCTCTGTTCTCATATTCACAAAATTTTAGAGTCCTGTCAAAGCTCTAGAATTATACTAAAATAGTAGAGGAGGTCAAAACAGCACAGACTAGACAGTTYGAGGATGCAAAGAAAACTTTTAGCCCCTCCAAGTTCAGTGTAAATGGCTGGTCTCTGTATCCAAGACGTTGGAGTGATTGTCAAATGAGCAAACTATTTTTGATTTCTCTCAAGGACAAGAAAAGGTGTGAGATAGGTTGTAAGGGTCAAGGGGATACTACTTTGTAGTTTGCTTTAATTTGCACTCCGTTTTCATAAGGTTTTGGGAGCGTTGGTATGATGTGCATACTGTGTGGCAGTTTGGGTGGTTTTTAGTTATCTCGGTTTGCTCATCAGGATCTTGAAAAGTTTCCTGGGAATCAAAAATGAGTGTAGGACTAAGCCACTGACATAATTTGTAACTGAGGTTTGCTTCACATTCTTTGGAGACCCAGAAGGATCAACAATATTATACTCACTGGGTAGTGCTATTGAGGATACACTTACTGTTTATTTAYGTTAAGGTTATTTTGTTAGTAAGAGTTTGCAGGAACTAAAATGTGGCTTTGTTAGGTCAGTCCAAACACAATATTAACTATTCATCAGAATAATGAAGACGAAGGCATAGGTAGACTTTTTTGAAGTTAGCTAATAATCTTCCCTCCCACCCCAACTTTATACTTTGTCTGATGCTTGAAAGTAGGGGTAGAACTGTATCCCAAGGTCTTGCATGGTTTCTCCTGTGGGCTTTGTGAAAAGGACAAGACTCCTGAGAACTTCCACTCCCTTGAATGCTAGAGCAGAGTCTTTTGCTGAGGAAGTATGCTATAGAAACTAGACAACCTACACAGCATTCCCTTCTGTGTGTCTTGTAMTATCTATTGTGTTTTAGAAAGCTGAGTAGACCTTTAGTTATTGTGTCATGTCTATTAGCATCTTAAAATTATTGCACTAGATCCTCAGCTGCTATTTCAATGAATGCTGCCTGACACACTAGCAGAGACTTGGTCAGAGATCACTGTATGTTTCAAATGTAGTTAAAATTTGAAAACCTTATTTTTTTATTATTTTTTATTTTTTTTTTTACAGTGGGCAATCAGCTATGGCTTTAATGTCCTGTGCCATTTTGATTTATAGTCTGTCTTCCTTGCTTATGTGCAATGTTTGATTTACATAAAATATCTTGTTTTACTCAACCTRTTAGTCTCCTTTATTGTTTTCTTCTGTGGAGACTTGTTACACTCAATGTTGGACCTTACTTTAATGACCTTTTCATCTGTTTTTTCTTGAAAGGGTTCAAAGTTCTGGCATCGGCTTCCCATTACTGGCCATTGGAAGATGTGGATGGAATTCACGAATTTCGGGATACAAATGGAGGTAGACGCAGAATTTGTTGACAATGGCACTAACATAAGTGTTTGTAGCAGTCCGTAAGTAGAAAGGCAGTAGGAGAAATAAAGGGATTAGCTTTCATACAACAGCAGCTGAGACTTCTTTTTAATACTTTAGTAATGCTTAGATGCCCAAGTGATACTCCATTTGAGTACCGATTTTTTCTTTTAGAGAGTTTTCTCAGACACTTTGAGCTGTCCATGCATTGTTAGAATTATAAAGAGAAATGATTAATTAAATTTAAAATYGTATTGCTATTAGTTGATTTGGTACATGCATAACAGGTACAAATACACTCGGTGAGATCTTTGGTTATGCCAGCAGTGAAGATGCCTTTTTTTTGCCTCCTTTCAAAAGGAGTTAAATGCCCAAAGTCTACAGGCACTTTCGAAAATTGTGTATARTATGCATAGAAAGTGAAGCACAAGCTGTTATCTGAATATTTCTTACTCATTTAAATCTGTTTTTGAATGATTCTGTAAAAACAATATTGTAGCAATACTTGAAAAAGTTTTTCAAGCTGGTCTAAATCATGAGAGGCTTGGTATGGTAGAGCACTCACTGATTTGAAAGGAAGTTGGTAGTCAGGATTGCACGGTTCCACTGGGAGTGATATTATTATAGTTATTGCTATTTATTACACAAAACAATAACATCAATCACAGTTCATAAGTGGGCAAAAGACAYATTTCTAAAATCTCTTATTTCAGAGGTGCTCAAGTATTTTGAACTTAGAATCTTTGCCTTTCCAGGAAGTTTCTTAGAGGAATGAAATTGGATATGCAGAAATAAATCTGGGCAATATTCTACTCCTGCTGGAGACTGATGGCAGCATTTCTGTTGACTTCAACAAGATCRTAATTTGGTTACCATATGAGTTCTTTAACACAGTTAAATGTAACTGCTAAATGATYTTTCTGACAGTGAACTTCACATAGTTTCAATTGAAGTAAAGCATTCTATCTAGCGTTGTTTTGGCACTCTGTTGCAAATGTTTTTAAGTACTTGAAAAAGATGCATGAAACAATACAGCTCTTGGAAAAAATATAATTGCATAATTAAGGTTATAAGAGCATTTTTAAAAGTGTGTTAAATGGCATTGTTTCAGTGAAATTCAGAAATGTTTTACTTTAGCATCATGGAAGAGTTACAGCAGAATATGCATAGCTTCTGATTCTGCAAAACTTCTTGCAGGAACAGGACTGGCTCAAATGAGCAATCCTCTTTAACACAATGGCATAGTAGGAGTCAAAGAAATTTATTAAGGAGCCAGTGGTATGACTGCTGGAAAAAGGTTCGTAGGACCTYGTCTCACTATTTGCAGAAGGTGCCAGTAGTCAAAGTCTTTCTCTGCAGTGCCGCTCTGACGATTTTGAATTTTCTTTAATGCTGTAGTGGTTAATTCTTAATTCTCGGTTGCTTATATTGTGCTTTATAATACATGGATATAATTTCAGCTGCCCTCAGGAGTTTTATGTCTCTGATATTTGACTTTAAAATACAAGAGAAGTTTTCTTTATTGTTGTAATTCAATGCTGGCGACAACTTTCTTGTTTTTGATACCATTCTGATTACGCAGCCCTTCTGTTTATTGCTAGAGTCTTTCTTGATGTTTTTCCACTCATCGTAATGTCATGCAATTATTTTCATTCCATATTTCTCCTCTTAAATCCTTGAAACATCATAATCTGTCCGTCATGTTAATCCATTTTATTTGTTGAAGTCATTGTGTGCGAAGCCAGATTTATATCTCTCAATGCATTTCTGTGGTGAGAGTCAGTGTCAGCAAATTATTTTTTGGTTATCTCAGCAGTAAAGCTGGTAGAAACAATTGAAGGGACACAAGATAAATACAGGGAATTAAAAAAATACGGGGACATGATCAAGTTTTTCAACTGACCCCTAGTTTTCCATGTGTTTTTTGTTGAGGTTTCGTGATGCTTAAGAGCATTTGTCTTTTCCTTCTGTGATCAAGCTTGGTCTAAATTCTAAATCAATCAATATCTGTTAATATTTACTTTCACAGCCTCTGTATCAGGCTCTGTTTGCCTGCTCGGGGTAAATAGTTATAGTGCACAGGCTACTGACAATTACCAACATTAGCTGAAAAAATTAAAGTACTTTCTTGTTTGATATTCAAATTAATTCAATGGCTCTTAAACTGCAGTAGACAGTTCCAAACAGGAATGGCTTTGAGCTGAGGTTGTCCTGATCTGCTGCCTGCCGATAACGTTGGCCGGTTACCCKTAGTCTTGAGTTACCAATAGCTTTCACACCGGGAAATGATCTTCGTTATAATTGCACGGTTCCTTACTGGCATAATTATGAGAGCCCTTCACCTGAATGCAGTAGTATTGTTTTATATTTTTTTTCCTCTTTAGTGCCTGTCAAAAAACTGGGTTTAGTGATACTGTATCTGCTTAAATAGTATAGTTAAATGATTCAGCATTTACATGGACACAACTCCTTGTGAGAAGTGATTGCGTGATAGTTTTAGAGGCCACTGAGCAACATGTCTGACTGGTGCTATATTGAGAGATATGAACTGGTTAATTCATTACTGATTGTGTTTATTCATTGTTTTGCTTGTTTTCTTTTGTTGTTCCACCCAGCTCTAAGAATCCACAACTTCACTGTGCTTCCTTCCCATAACTCTACCTTTGTATATACCAATGACTCTGCCTACTCTAACTTCTCTGCAACTGTAGGTGAGGATTTACGTATTTTTTTGTTCTGCATTTGTCAAGCTTGGATGGTTCTTATGCACTGGAGTCAAACTGAAAACTGGGCTTTGGTTCAAGTAGTCATGTGGTAAAGCTCTGTTTATGCTTACGTTGATGTAAATCAAAAAGCACTCCTGCAACATTACCTGAACTGCTCTGAATTATTGGGACAGGCATCCTAATGCTCAGCATCCCGTGCAAGGATGGGCACCAGAGGCCCTCCTAAACCTAAAGCATTTGTATTAAGTTTAAATGAAATGGACATTTCAGAGGAATATATACAAGCAAAAGAGTGACTTTTGGTTAAAGGTTAAAAGGAAAAACCATTTCATCAATTTATAGCCATTTTTAAGTGACCCATTAGGAAAGACAAACACAACTGATTTTGGAAAGCCTGTAAGATCTCTTCAATCATGACATCTTTGATTAACATATAGTAAAAACAGACACAAATCTCGTAGAGGTATGCTCTTTTAATGACTTTGTAAAAATGTCAACAGGAGACAGGAGATAAAAGGAAGAACGGAAAATGACAACTCCCCAGGCAGTAACATAGCAGATTGGAAACTTGTTATGACTACACCAGTATAAGCTCAGAGTAATTTAATTGAAGTCACTAGGACTGCTCTAGATTTATATAATGCAGCTGCAAAATCTGACCTGTTGTCCACCGTACAGTTAGGTATCAACTCTCATCTAGTTTTTGAAAAATCCAACCTGAGGAGAAGGATGAAAATGTTAAAATTGTTGTTTGGGCTGCTCAAATACTAGAAGGTTTATATTAGACTAAAACCACTATTTTTCTACTCTAACTGTAGAAGCATGTTGGAAAATCTGAACTCTATTAATAATGAACTTCAAATGACCCTAATTTTTTTCAGTTCTCACTTACTTGCTTTATAGGCCATTTGCATAGTTCTCACGTAGTAAGATACATTCCATACGAACATTAAGGAGTGACATCACTGGCAAAGGAAATACTATGGAATTAGGAATGCATTACCTTATGGGATTTATTCTGGCACAATTAATTTAGAATTTACATGACTCAAAGAATTTAGAAATGTTTGCTTCAGTCTATAATACTTATGCTCTCAACGTTTTTAAAGGAACTAAACTTTATCTGCCAATTAGAGACAGATCTTGACTTCTTACTCAAAGCGAAAGATACCTGAAAGCTGCCCAGTATTTGCAGTGAGACCTGAGATGAACACAGAAAATATTTGGACATAAGYTCACTGAATGCACCATGCTGTTCCTATTTCCTTGAGCTGTTTACTCTACAGACGGGCTAGCACCATGACTGCTGTCTACTTTGTCTCTGTGATTGTCAGCTCTCTAGGAGCTGAAGATGAGATCTCCTCCACACAAGACCCTGTTGCATGAGGGGATGCACCATCCTGAGGCAGCAACAATAGTATTTAYTATTACTGTTCTAGATAGAGGGTTTGGGCACAGCGCTGCCTGTATGTGTTATTGGCATGATTTGTGCTGCGTTCTGTTGTGCAGAGAGGATTCTGTTAAATAAGGTGGATGCCCAAAGATAAACACAGAGGCAAGTCCCTTGTGTCGCAACCTTTGCTATGCACATACTTTGGACTATTTGCATATTTGCCTGATTTCCCACCTGACATCATTACGATTTCACATATTAAGGAGAACGTAGCAGGAAATTTCTGTACTTCAGAGTAGGCAAATACCATGTTCTGCTTGCTGGTGTTGCCCTTGGAAGCGCTGGAAGAGCTCTTACCTAGCATAGTTCTTTTTTTTCAGAAGAAAGTATAGAGGAGAGTCCTAAATGTGGTCCTGAATGCTTGAAGTATTTGTGGAACCCCTGTCACAAACAACATTGCTGTCCAGGATGAAAATCCAAGTTGGACAGTTGCATTCTATCTGCTCAGAAATGAATTTAAATAGTGGGTCCTGTAGAATACAGACTTCTTACTCTAGTAACTCTTTGATTTGTGATTTCTTATTGTCTTCGGTGCTAGAGATAATTTTTTTCCCCCCTTGGGGTAAATGAACTAAACTTCTTACTATATTAGCACTCAGCTAAAGCTTTGACTTGCAGATCTCAGAAGTTTTCTACAGTAAAAGAGAAATATCGTGTGTTGGTGTGTGTTGGGTTTTTCTTTTTGTACTGGCAGGGTTCACGTATCATAGTTACTAGGAGACAGATGAATTTTTTTAGGAGTGAACACAATAGAAAATCACAATCAGAAATCACAAGATAATTAGTTGTTGCATGTTAGACAAAGAAGTACCCTTTCCAAATGATGACGATGGCATACCAATGGATGTCTAAAAAGGACTTTAGCGCCTCTTAAATACAGCTGGTCAAATACATTTCACTGAAATATTTTTTTTTTTATGGAAAGTGGTAGGGAATGTTAAAAATTTTGTGGGAGGAAGAATGTATTCTGTTATTTTCTTTGGATTGAAGAATTTCTTGACCATCTCTACTTATTAATAATAAGACAAATACCTGTATGAAGTGATCTTTATTCAGAATTCTGGAAAGTGTAAAATTTATTCAGACTATTTTGAAATAATGTTTTCTGGTTGTATTGCTTCAGCTAAACACTTTATTTAGTGAAGCAAGATTTTGGATGAGGGATACAATTATGATTTTTGCAAACTAGAAATGCAACAATTATAATTTGTATGGTTCCTTTTTAAAAAAACAACATACCAAAGGCCCCCCCCCCATAGTTGGAAACAGATAAAAATACAAAGTGTATGGGTCTTAAAATAATATTTCAATGAAATTTTAATTGATATGTACGTGTTAAAAATTATTTTGCTTTTCCTTCTTTAGATATTGTAGAAGGAATGGTGAACAAAGGAATTTATGTCACTGAAAAGAAAGGGGTTACCTTTCTGTTCTTTGGAAGCTACCAAAATTCTTGCATTAGTAACCCAGAAGTTTGTGGACCTGAAGGTCAGTCAACTCAGTTGTTACTATTTGCTTTTATTATGCTGTTCAGTTATGTCATTAAATAATATATCATCGTTGCTTTCCTAATGGGAAGGACCTCTCAAATTCTAACTTTTGGCACTTTATTGACTTTTAAGGTAATTAAATGGTGATTGCTGAAAAATTAGTCTCTCCTAAGTATGATTTAAATTAGGACTAATAACCAGCTACTTAAATCAATGGTCTAATATGTAATATAAACAAAAACAGAAACAAGCTTACAATGTCCAATATCTTTCCTGTAATGTAATGATTAATTTCTACAAGAACTGCAGTGTGACGAACAGAGAAGGTTCTATAGGTTTCAAATTTACAACATTGTTTTCCAGTGTGATTTCTTAGCAGGTTTTTTTTTCAGACTTACCTTTGGAGATAACAAAATTTTTTTGGTGTCTGGGAATACATTTGTCCCATTAGTTATTTGAATCTCTTTCCTTTGTTTTCCTTCCTTTCCTTCCTCTTGGGCAAAGATCACAAAAGAGGTATATAAGGGTGCCCAGGTGTGGCAATAGGTTAACTTAGAGAAGATGATCAAAACTCTGTGACTGAGCAAAATAGTCACTAGCGGATAACGGTCACTAGTGAAACTTAAAAATCATTAAAAGTAGAAGGATCAGTGGAAACTGGTGGCTCTCTCTACGTAACCTCCAGCAGTCCTGGAGCGTAAGTAGTACTGTTGATACTGAGTTTTTCTTGCTTTTATTGATTTAGGCTATCTTTTAAACTGGTAACATTACATGAAATAGGATTTATTTTGAGCTGCTCTAGTAAGAGCTGTGTATTAAGGTTTTAAGAATGTGGGAAAAAACTCAGGTAGTAGATGGTACGCAGGTACTACCTCAGAGTATTAGAAAAGGTAATTGAGTATCCTACTGCAGGCATATTTTTCTTATGCATATCTTTTTATACTTTTTTCCATACCACTGGGAAATAAAAATCATAAGTACTAATATTTCTACAGCTACAGTATAACATAATAATCAGAATCAATTATTTTTATAGCACCAAAGCTCTTCCAGTACCTCACAAACAAGAACATTAAACCCATAAAACACTGAAATGTTCAATGGATAAAATGTGAAGAGAAGGAATCATAAACAATGAATACTAAATCACTATAGCAGATTTTTTTTTTTTTTTTTTTTTTAATCCCATTTCCTGGCTGAAAAAGATCAACCTTTTTTTCTAAGGGAAGTTTTCTTTGCAGGTTCCAGAGGAAACCTGCCTGACTGGTGTTCCTGCTGTCCCCATGCTTCCTTCCTACTTGAGCCTTTCAGCCTAATAAGTTTCTCCAAGGTTCAATTTCTTGCTACTTCATGAAATTAGTGAAGCATCATAAGCCAGAGTTAAGATGGAAGAAATATAAATATATATGCAGAACTAACCTGCTTTAGGTGAATGTGGGCATCTTGTCAGAAGAGATGTCATTTATGTTTGACAAAAATCTTTTTATATTCTATCAAGCTTTCTGGCAGAAAAAAACTTTTCTAAATTACAGTGGAATTACTATATGACTTGCAATGAGTTTTACTTTTAGGTTCACCACTTCATGAAGTGATGAAATCCACAAATCTGCATAAAGAGGATTTAGGTCTATAATTCTTTCTGGTGGCTGTTACTGTAGCTACTGGATGATCCAATAGGAATAAACATTGCCAAAGACAGTGGAGACCAGTTCTACCATGAATATGGTTTTATATATGTTGTATAACYTAATCTTTTTATCTACATCATTTATATTTCAACTGCCTATCTTTAAAGAGGAGATAACAGCACTCCTCTACCTTACAGGAGTGTTAGGAAGATGYAGGGGAAAAGATCTGAAACACTTTGGTAGAAGAATCACTTTAACAGGCATAAACACAGCCTTGGTGGCCCTTTTACCAGGGGCATGAAGGACAGTGCATAGAGACAAGGGAATTGCAATGCTCTCTGGAAAAAGAGTTGGAACAAAGTTTCAACCTGTTATTGGTGTGCTAGAGAAGCCAAGGCAGGAACGCAGAGTAACTTTGCAATACCCTCATCAGCAGGCATTTACAACAGACCTCAAATTCTTGAGTTGGGAAATCACAGCATTTAAAACTTCCAACCCATATACATCAAGATCTGGCAAACTTGGACTGTTCATATACTGATTGATGTCTATGAGGCTAGTGATAATTAATTAACATTTCCTTGGTGGTTATTTTATCATACACTGTTCTCAAAATACTTTGTACATAGATATGACAGTGCCCAACTTGTACCGAGGATGAACAGAAAGATCACTTAGACCAGAAGATACTACGTAGCTAACTACTTATTGTTCAATAATATAAACTTTAACATTTCTACTAAGTTAGTATGACAAAAAATTTGTGGAATAGTATTAAAAATACTGCTCAGAGTAGTGGAGGAAAATATCTCTGACTTGTGAGCTCTCCTTGTTTATGTTAGCGGGTGATCTATCCTTAAAACCATTTTCACTGTCTGTATTCCACAGTGTTGGAAGCTTTTAGTTGCATTTGTGTTTTGTTTGTTTTGTTTCCATTTTAAATCCCCTCACTTGCTTCCATCAGGAGTAACGTTTTCCTTTTTCTGGAAGACTCAAGATCAGCAGGATAGGTTTCCTTCTGCCTCTGGTGGACAAGTAATTTCCAGTGGTTTCAAAATCTGTTCAAATGAAGGTGAAGGCTCTGTAGAATTTTACACCCGTGGAAATGCAATGAAGTGGAAAGCAAGCTTTAGTCCGCCAGGTAAAGGTCACCTTTTCTTTAYTCATTTCTTTGTTATATTTTACTTTATTCTTGCAGGGAGAGATATGTTAAAAACACAACTTCAGGAAAGAGAAGTGGACTTGGGGCGGGGTGGGGAGGAAAGTGGAAAGAAGAAGARTAAGATGCATCTCTGTGCCTAATASCTCTCCTGCTGTGCAGAAAGAAAGCATGAACTGATGCTGTTCAGCAAATATCCTTGGACCTGTACTCCTGGTGTTCCTTAAACAGAGTTCTTATTGACGTCAATAGACTAATGGCCACTTACATGGAGGAGTGAGGAATGCACGTTAATCCCCAACAGTTCTCAGTATATTCTGAAACTGGATGTGTGTTGCTACAGTGCCTCTCAAATTTAGACTTCATTTGATAACTACCTTACTATGTGTTCAGTGGTTTCACCTTTTAATTATCTGCAAAGGATCAAGTTTTGTATGCCTTGAATGGTATTAATAAACATCTTATGAATAGAAAATACCTTCCTGCTTTTATCTTTGATCTAAACTGTATATTGTCGGGAAGTGGTATTACCTGATGGCTGGAACAAATTCTTGGATTTGATAATGCCACTATCGGTCGTCAAATCTTCTCTTAATTTAACTCCTTTAAATTGGGAAAATAAGACTTTTTCATAGTAACMAAACTCTATTACAGCTCTGTTACAGCTTAATAAATCAGTTTAGAAATGATGTTTTAAGATAAAAGCCATTAAATGGTAAGAATAATTTGCATGTTTGTGGATTAGTTTAAGCAAAAATAAATATTATGTTTTAGGCCTCTGAMCTATGACAAAAACAGATTTCTCTTAGTTGATCTATTTTCCTATTGTCCGGTTCTTGGAGTCTTTATGCATTTCTTGCTGAATGGGGAGTTTTGAGTCAGCTTTGAAGAGATTTCAAATCTTGGCTAATAGTACTTAGCAAGCGTAATTTATGCAACTTCAGTGAGCCCAGATAAGACAAAAGCTAAGAGCCATTCTGCTGAAGTTCTTTCCCAAACGGGCAACGATTGATGTATGTGATACAAACATTCCCTAACTGTTAACACTTTGAACATAGCTCTACAACATTGCCAAAGTTAGCAAAAACTTAGTGAATAGGAAAGACTCTAACTAAAGTTGATTCATGGATTTTACTGTGACTATCAATACGTTGCAGGTCCTTACTGGACACACGTTCTCTTCACTTGGAAATCAAGAGAAGGACTGAAAGTCTATGTCAATGGAACGCTAAACACAACTGATCCAAACGGGAAAGTTTTCTATGATTATGGAGACCCCAATGCAAATCTGCTGACTGGGACAGAAGGGGATCAAACTAAGCGCTATGTGAATGGGGCATTTGATGAATTTATTATATGGGAAAGGGCGCTCACCCCCAATGAAATTGAGCAGTACTTTACGGCCGCTGTTGGTGAGTATATGCGTGCTGTTGCCATAAGTTCTCTTTTGTAAAGCTGTTGACTTTATACTTAGCCTGTGGGATTTTTTTGCTACTGTTTTCCAGCTTTCAGCTATTGAATACACTTTTTTTTTATGGAGGCTGACAGAAATGCAAATATAAATGCCACTGAAACTTTCAGCTCTCTGTGCATATTTTTCATCTTGTTCTCCTTTAAAATGTCGCCAAAAGTTAGCAAAACTAGAAGCATCTTGCCATTATTAGATCCYCTATGATCAGAGAAGAGAAACGACGATTAGACTGGGGTAGAATGGTATTAGGGAATACTGACAGTAGATTTTTAACTTGCACACTAGTTGTTGTGTAACTTGGAGCCAACTCAGCCTCTTAATGTGTTCCCAGAAGATGTGGATAATAACGCTCATCTTCCAGTTTCTGGAAGGATGAAGACTTAACCCACGTATGCTTGTGAACCATAAAGAAGATATCAGCTGAAATATAAAAGTAAAACAATTGAGATTTCAGCAAAAATGTCGGACTTAGACAGTGGCCAGTAAACTCCACCAGCCATCCTGTGGATCATTATTATAAATCTTTCACTACGAGAAAGGCTGTGTTGCTATAAAGCACTTGTGTGTGAGTAGCAATTAGAAAGATCCATTTCTGAATGAAAGCTATGGAGCATCTTGACCATTTAGCTTCACTGACAGTTTCACTGCTTTCCTATATTTTTACTGGGCTATTCAGACTTAAAGCAGTTAAACCTATTGCTCTTGTCCTTTAAAACCCATGGGAACCACTTTTACATCAAAAACTCTTTGAATAATACAGAACTTTTGATGAAACCATCAAAATGAGAATGCATACATTTGATTTCCAGGTTTGATTACAGCAATCCAGTTTATTTAGGATTGAATTCACTGAAAAACCCTCCAGCTGGTATATAATGGAGCAATCTGTTTGCTTTGCAACACAAATCGSAGTAATCACCTTAAAAATTTTGCTTTTTAAAAAGTGATTCTTATGTCTTCAGGCCTTCTGATTCAGAGAGCAGTCATTTAATTCCAGAAATAGTATAAATTTTCTGTTCTGTGTTTGATCATCGTATTTAAAAAGAAAAAAATTATTAACTTTATAGTGTTCAGGTCATGTTGGAAACATTGCTATTGTATCTGGCTGCTGTATCTTTCACAACAAACTAGGGTTACTATAACACTATCCAACCCAAAGCTCCCATAAATCACATTCCTTGATTTAATGCAACACGAGAAGAATGTTATGTTACTAAACTCTAGAGCAGTGGATTTTCAGATTGACCTGATCATCTATGTATGTGCCTGGTTTCACTGTCAGAGAGGCATGACTTATATAAATACAAGGGCAACTAATTTTTTAACCCCTTAAATTCCTGTGAATCCACAAGAACCATCCTCTGAAGTCTTCCACTGTTCTAACCCCCTATCTTCATTCCAACGAACAGGCAAAGCATCATGGAAAGTGTTTTCTATGGATGCAAATCCTATTTTGAAGTTAAATTTTTAATTCTTTGTTTGGAAATCACGGAACAAGTTTGTGTCCGTATCTATTATACATTAGGGCATTGTAGTGTTACTGGGGTCATTGGTGTCGGAATATTTAGCTGCTGGATGTTAATGTTTGCAGCTGAGACTTTCAAAGACTTCAGCAGAATCTGAGTATCTGAGTACCTGATTCTTGCTGAAGTTTAAATACAGAGTTGTACTTTTTTTTTTTTATTTTTTTTGGAAAACAATGTAGCAAGTCTTCTAAATCTCATTTATATATTGAGGTAATATATTATTGTGCTGTGAGATTTTATAAGTTTGCTGTAATTTGCGTGACATTAAGTGATTTTTTTTTCCCTTAAAACTGTAGTTCACAGGTCTTTAGAATTATTTGAAACTACCAATTTTCAGTGGAAAATCTAAAATTTCTGGCCTCTTTAAATTAAAGCTGGATGTGTGTGTAAAGTGACTCTAGGTATATTATTTCTGTAAGTTTTATGAACTTTAAGCCAATCAAGTGATTTTGAGCACTTGAAAAATGTAGAATATTGACTTTTGCTTTTTTCCTCGATGGTGTGGACTGATCAGTTTTTTCTTTTTTTTTCTTTTTTTTTTTTGATTTCCATCTTGACAGATACAATTGAGGCAGTCTTGGAAAGCAAGGAATATTACAGTAGTAATCAACATAGATACCAAGGATGACCTTGGTTTACTATTTATTGTCCTTGCAGAACTAAACCTGGGGATGAAGCTGGGCTACTGCAGTCTGACATAAGAAACTTAATAGGACAGCTTGTTTTTTAATAGAATGAATGATCGTGTTCATTTTGGGTCCATGAAGAAAAATGTGACCAACCTATGCCACTACTGTTTGATTTTGCCTGGGAGTGTGGTATTTCAGCACACATAAATTCTTGGGAAGACATAGATTAGAAGAAAATTTTATTTCACTATCACAAATGACCCATAAATCCCCTTGCACAGAGAGGAATCAATATATTTAAAACAGAGCAGCTGGAAACTATCCAAAATTGATTTTTTTTTTTTTTGTCTTGACAAATCACTTATGACATACTCGTATGGTAATCTTCAATGGGTGTAGTTCTAGCAGGTTACATTTATTGGTAAAGCTAGATTGTTTAATGGCAGCCTCACTGTTGCTTGAAATCACCCCAGCTATCTGCTAGAGATGCTTTCTATAATACGTTCAAACTACTATTTGGCTGTATTTTGCCTACTTGACCAGGGTTCTTGTTTTATGCAAAGCAAACRTGCCTCATAGGCTCTAATATGCTACTGTTTCTATCAATGTTGGTTTTCTGTTTGAGGGTGGTGCCTTGTTTTCATTGCAAGCAACACAAGGATTTTCGCTGGCCTTGAATGCTTCTTAAAGACTTTTGCTGAAAGTTGCTTTCTGATTTTTAACTGCATGTATGTGCCTTTATTTAGCACTCGAGCAGGTTAGACCCAAGACACAATTATTTAGACAACACTACTGTCTGGAAATGATAGCTGAGCCCTGAGTATTGCTTTTATCCAGTGCCTGTATACCCACAGTGCCTGTTCTAAAGAGTTTATAGTCTAAAAAGAGAACCTAGGACAGATGAGTGAAATATATGAAGGTCATGAGTGAAAATTTCCGAAGTGCCTATAGACAATTTATTCTTCATAAGGTATAGCGGATTTTGAAAAATTTGCCCTAAATAGCTTACCAAAGAGTCTGCATCAGAGCTAGAGAAGGAGGTTGAATGTCGATGTTTTAATCATACAGTTATTCCTTTTTTAATGGAAGAGATTCCCATGAACTGCAAATAACACTTAAATTCCTGTTTGCAAAGAAAGGTTCAAGTGTTTAAGACTTGGATTAGGTTGCAAAATTCAACTSTATAAAGATGAAATAAAATTGAGAAGAATAGTAGAAGAAATTGTTTAAACAAGCCTATGCAGCTCCAGTACTGAAAATAAGTAAAACGCAAACAGCAAGTATGATTATTTCTAGTTGGAGCTGCTCCAGCCTGCAATGGGAATACAGTTTTAGTAAACTTTCTTGTATGTATGTATGTATTAAAATAGCCTTTATTTTCCTCAGGTGTGCAAGTTGTGCTTTCGTCAACGCTTCCATGGTCTACGGTGACAACGACTCCAAGGCCTGTGGTAGGACAGTCCTCATAACTCTTTTCTGTAAYGCCAGAATGTGTATATATTACAAAGAGTTACAGGTCCTCCACAGATTAGTTTTTGTTAGTGGCATTTATTTGACCAACCCAGTTAAAGATTTTCAGATATGCAAGCTACAGAATCCTTAATAAGAATAGAAATGAACTGGGACAGATGCAGGGAATTCACTGTTAAAGAAAAATCTGTTTCCTATAAACAGAAAACAAATTTCTGAAATATTTTAGTCTACTGTAGATATAGGAGGGCATTCAAAAACATTGATTTTTTTTTTCACTTGCTTGATATCTGTAATGTCCAAGTTCCGTTTGTCACCTTGATCAGAGACTTTCAGGAAACCATGGTGGATATGACCTGAATGTCTAGTGAAAAATGCCATGTATGTCTGATTCTGATTACCGTATCTATTCGTTCATATGCTTTCCTTTTTGCTCTTGGTTTACCTGGTCTCCTCTGTGTAATCCCAGTGGTCATACTAGGTTGTGCTCTATCCAAAGAGGAGGAGAAGACTGGGTCAGGAACCTACTTTTTTGGCTTTAGGGCCAGAGAACCACATAGGACAAGTCTTGAAGTTACATTGCTTGACAATGTTGTAGYGATTCTCAGAGAATTAAAAACTGTCATTTAACTCTCTTAGGGCTACAAACATAAATAATGACTGCCTATAAGTTCTGATGAGCTCTCTATCTCCTGCAGCTGTCTACAAATGCCTATCATCCCATCATAACTAATCTGACTGAGGAAAGAAGAAACTCTCACTCCCCAGATACCATGCTGAACTACCTAGAAAATCTATCATTCAACTTGCCCAACCAATCCTTGTCAGAAAATACTGCTCTACGTCTGACTGAGGTATATTTCTTTCAGATCTGTATGTGAAGCCAGGTAACCCTGAACTTGCTCCAGAAGCTGAAACATAAAATTCAACTTTGAAAGTTTTTGCTGATTGCAAATACGATAAAAAAATAGAACTATTTTAATAAGTGTCAGAACATGTGTTTCAACCACAGAAAATGGCTTAAAGATCAGGATATTATTTAAAACTTAAATTCTAAACATTTGGAATTGTGACTGCAGATTAAAAATAATTATGTAGTTAAGCAGACAACTGCAAAAGAAAAATAATTTCTTATGAAGTTGTTTTCAACTGAAAATGTATCCAATCAATGATATGCATTCTTAGAAAAAATTTAGCATTTAGATCTGGGTGATCTAAAATGCAGCTGAGTTTGCCAGTCCTCTGTCAGGCATAGGACTTAGAKGTTTTTATCACAGTAGTGACAGCTGCAAAACGGAGACATATTGCAAACTGGTTAACATGGATGCAGGAAGCATCTAGTTGTGGCTGTACTGGAGCTCAGCCTGGGCAAGCTACCCAGGTATATACTTACTATCTAGTATATTTGAGTTCCACACTACTGTAATAGACTGCTACTGATACCCAAGCAAGTTAGTTTAAATCCCACAGTGGAGGGTTAAAGTGTTATCATTTACTGCTGTCTGCCCAATCTTTTTTTTTAGTGTTTATTGCTCCTGTAGTGATCATAGGCTAAGTAGTGCCAGTCCAGCAGTTTCTCTTTTGCAAAGTCATGCAGTATTTTTGCTGGACTCTAGAATGGCTGAGGCAATGCTCTGCACTGGAGCTGGCAACCCGTGGGAGAGGGACTGTTGGTGACATTAGTGTCTTTAGCTTTTGGGAGTTAATGCCCTTATCTTATGCTATGCTGCMATCACAGCAGGTACTGTGGTAGAGGTATTGCAGATCTCCACTAAAATTGTTCATTGTAAGACCAGGTCCAAAACTTCATTCTTGTTTAAGTTAATCCACAAAGGTGGTGGTGGGGGAGCTTTCTGCAGTCTGARCTGAGGACAAGGGGTCACTTTCTGCTAACATAAAGTTAACCTTCCGTAAAGTGATGGGCAGCTAATTCCCTCATTTCAACAAGCTAGAAAACTATTATTACAGTAGTCAGCTCTGGCCTCACCGGTGATCGCTCCTCTGAGCGCGTGGGTAGTACAAAGGTGACAAGGGTTGTTTACTCAGACAAACAATATAAATAAGTACTTTTGAAAAATACATGGGCAGCAATTGTTACGTTAAAGGTTTAGCATTTGCAAACTTTAAAGCTGGAATTTTATGGATCGGTTTAATATGGAGCAAAAATCCTTCTAAAAAGCTTTAACGTGTTGTTTCCTTCATTTTGTTGAAAGGTGCGTGTGGGGGCGGATCCCCACTGAGAAGGGGGTATCAT
Source organism: Rhea americana (assembly GCF_003343005.1). NCBI lineage: Eukaryota > Metazoa > Chordata > Aves > Rheiformes > Rheidae > Rhea > Rhea americana. The sequence continues at coordinate 1,274,734 of NW_028186845.1, read as the reverse complement.
CCAGTCAGTTATCGTACCCGTTTCCCACACCATCGCAGCTGCCGTTTCGTTGCTCGTTCACGCTATCTAACGCTGCCGTGCGTGCCATGAAAGCGATGTGCAGGCAGAAACGCGGGACGTGATTATGTTTAGCAAAGCTATTTTGGGAAACAAACACCAGAGAGTCCTGATCATGCGTACAGGCTGTATCGTTTGTCTGATTGATGATTTGGCTTTGTGTTGTGTGCAGCTAATTCCCTGACAGGCAGGAACTGAGAACGCGTACTCTTTTCTCTAGTTATCTCTGTCCTGGTTGTCATATGCCTCACAGCACAAAAGGAAAAAAAAAAGTGCTGTACAATAAATGTTCTGATTGCTGRCACGTATTTATAATAAGTTGCTTCTGACACATCTTTTCTTATGTTTTCTGTTATAATTTTGTTCTGCTCAGGAGGTCTAGTTCTCCTGCTTTCTCTCCCTGCCTAGTGGTCTACCATACCCTCTTCGGGGTAATTCTGGAAAAATCCTGGGCCTTGGAAAGAGATCCTTCCTAAATACACTGCACAACTGGGTCTTGGGTTTAGCATAATTTTCATGCATGCCGGGTGAAATTCCACCCTGAAAGGGGCAGCGCAGAGCCTCTAGCCCCTAAGGGTAAAGCTCGTATAGCAAAGCCTCAAAGCTGGCCCGTATGTTATGGATTACAAAAATGTCCTCAGAAAACACCATTGCTGCTTTCTTCTACATTTCTTGGTGGGACTTTCCTGTAACCAGGCTGACGCTCTGAAGACACTTTAGCAGATAGGCGTTGAAGCAGGAGACACCAGCTTCACTTTCAAGACCCAAGTCCTTGTTTTAGCCCATCGTACGCCCTTGGTGAGAGTTACGGAAGCGCCTTGCCTCGAGCTGGGGGCTAGTCTTACTTTTTAGGCAGGGAATGGAGCGACCTGGCTTTTGACCCTAGTTTGTCGTAGCCTGCTGCATGATTTGGTGCCAGGCGTTCCCTGTGCTCTAGTTTCCCCTCCTCCTGTTTGTCTTCGTTGGCAAGACTTCTTGGGGGTTGTGCTGTGCCGAGTGCTTGAACAGTGCCCGCTGTGACGGATCCTGACCTCCAAAACAACCTCCAAACGCAAAAGTTAAGTAGATAATCCAGGAAATGGTGCCCAGAAATATACCCATGCTGTTGCAATATCTCTTCACTTAATGAGGCTGGGCATTAGTGTTATATGAATTTCAGTGGCTTCATTTTGTTCGAGCGTTGTCACCTTAGCTGTAGTGGAACCATTGCGTTTTGGGAGTCTCACAGGGGTGTTATTAAATAAACTATTACTTTAAAATCTCACTATATAAAATACGATGAGAGGGCTGGCAGGTAGGGGATGAATCTGTGACATGCATGAGAACAGCTCTGTCATCTTAAAATAAATCTGAGGAAATCCTAGCAGAGATCTGCCTTACGTGCTTACCTGGAGATGTAGCTGATGAATAACTAATCAAATAACACAATTTTATTTATCTTCTAGGCTTTTTTAAAAACTGTTGAAGACTTTCTTTTACTGCCTGCCTGGGCTGATAAATCAAAGGTAAGACATATAGCTTAGATTTGTGGGTTATTTCAGGTGCATATTTTCTCATGTATAGAAATGAAAATAGAGTTGCCTCTATTATTCATGTCAGAACTTCTTGGCAGTGTGACTTGTTTTCTCATAGGTTTCTGTCATTTTAATTAAAAATCTATAGACAAAAAATAATTTTCTTTTGTAGTGTTTTTGAGCCTTAAAATAAGGAACTTCTATGATTTCTATGACTTCTACTCCAAATTCGGCTGTTCATGAATTTGAAAAACACCAGATATTTTAAAGTAATATTTTTATTTAATTTAAACATATATCTTTTCAATATTTATGAAATATACAGCAGTGTTTAGAGAAGTTAAACTTTGAGAACGGGAGAGTGATTTTTTTTATCCCTTTTCACTTCTAGTTCCTCTTTTAGAGTTCAAAGAAATACTAAGAGGAGCAATTCAAGAATTTCCTGAGATCTTTTGAAGTTTGAATCTTAAGGGAGCAAAGTTTTCAGAATACAGAGCTCTTACAATGAGAGAAAGGGACAGGCTAAAGTAAATTAAGCTCTTACTGAATCGTAAAAGGCTTTGAAGAAAGACAAACGTCTAATGGATTTAAGTTCTTAGCACAAAGTGTGATCGTTTCTCATGCAAATGAATATTCAAACATTTATTTTCCATTAAGCCATGCATTCACTCATTTTTATGCATCAAGTTTCAGCCTGGAGGGCTGCTTTCCAGTGGGCATATAAACACTTTGAGTGTAACTTTATGCCAGGGAGCGCTGACATCTTTTAATAAAGCTGAAATAAGTTTATATATTCCGTAGTTTGACRTTTATGTTCTGATGAAGATCTGATACTAGTCTGGCATTAGGATGGGGTGGGATTTTTTTCGGTCTTTATATATTGCCAAAATAACCTGTTCAGTTCTTGGCCTCGTTGTGCTGAATCTAATATAATCGTCAAATGCTGATGGGAGCAAAGAGTCACTTGGGGACATACTGTGGAGCAATTTTGTGATACTGGGCTCTGTGTGGTATCAATCCATGTAATGCTTTATTCACCATCTGTGCAGAAGATTGTGGTGAAACGTATATGGGCAGTCGAATGATGAATCTAACAGGAATTTATCACGGCACCTTGCCATTTTGCGCTATGAACTTCAGTTTCTTTTGTTATAGAGCCTTCTTTTTTCCCCACCCCCCCCAGACTGCTCCCATATTTGGAAGTTTAATTGAAACTATTGACTGTGTGATAGTGCACGTGACCCGCCACCTAGGAGAAAACTCGTTACCTGTAACCGTTGAGGGCACGTCACCTGTGGCAGGTAGGATTTAGCAGAAATGTTCTCTCCCTCTGGACTGGAATATGTCTGGGTATCATAAATAGTTCCATGCTTGTAGCCCCCATTTGCCAACGTGGAGGAGGAAATCAAAATAAGTTATTTGCTCTGTTAAATAGAAAATGTTGTATCAGTTGTGGAAAGGTGACTATACAGTTAGTCCAGAGTTATTCAGCTCTGACAGCGGTGTTAGCTTCCTTTAGGTTATTTGGGGAGGAGTTCAGAATATGAATTCTRTGAGATTAGTCCAATAGTATATGAGCAATTAAAGTAAATTTCTGTGAATAGCTGGGGCTTCAAAGTCAAAACTTGCAATACTTACTAAAAGAGTTGACCCTAATGTACTCAAGTAGGTTCTAATTTTTTTTTTCCTCCCCCCTCCCCTTTTTTGGCGGGGGTTATCACACAGATTACTCCTTGGCCAAAATGTATCCTCAGACTCTGAATTTGTCCCACTATCGCTTTCCATCTCAAGGGCAGAGTTATATTTCCATCCCCAGTGAAGCTTTTCACAAAACAGGTAAGGAAAAATTTAATCCGAGGGGTAGAATCATGTAAACAGGGTATCTGGAAATCATTCTGCTTTTGGTTTGCTGTATTTTTCGTAGTAACTGATTTGATCGCTGTCAGTTATGTTGGCTTGAAACAGAAACAATTTCCCTGTGATATTAATGAATGATTAATGCAATATTCTTCTCATATGCAGTATTCTTGCAGTAATGCAAGTAATGTTCCAGATTACTTGAAGGATACTTTAATTAAATTAAACTGGAATATTACAGCTTGACCACGCAGACTGTAAAGGCTTAATCTGGACATCCTTTGACATCAGGGAAGCCATTTCATAATTTCATAATTTATTTTTAGTCATCTGAACTACTATTTTTAAGGAATTCCAAGGTATCAGATCTTGCATCACATATCCATCACGCAAAACATGTCGTAAGGTGTTATGGATTAATTCCATAAAATGAAAGATTTAAGTAACAGCAACTACAGAAACAGAATAAAGATGTAAACTGCAGTGAAGGGAGAAAGGCGGAACTCAGTATTGAAATACGTATCTAAGCTAAAATATTAATAATCCCCAGATCTGGTGATATGGCAAAAATCTGAAGCTTTAGTCAAGATTTTAAAATTACAGGGTGTTTGATGTTAATTACCTGTGCTATAATTAAGGATTAAAGGAAACATTTACAAAAGCACCTACCTGCATCCGCATAACTTGTCTGGAGCCCCTTCTCCTAGCCGCCTCTGTTGAAGGAAGGTTGGTGTCTCTTCATGAAGCCAGCCGCGGGTGGCCTGCCGCGGGAATACCCCGGTGCTTACAGGACTATCTGTCCGGAGTGCGGAGACAGCTTTGCCTCTTCCCACTGGCAAGGCCTTTGGCTGGAGACTTTGCTGTGAGCGCTCCGAGACTTGAATAACTATAACTGCAAACCAACCTGTAATGCTAAAAAATACATGTGAAAGGAGTTTTTCCCTTCCCACTTATGAAGTCTTCTCACCATGCAGATTTTTTTTCTTGATACAGAAATTTATCATGTTTTGTGTCTTGAAATGATCCAGCCTGTAAGATATTTAACTGTTCAGGAGAGATAGAAACCAGYTAGCTCTCACTTCTGAGCAAGTTTAAGCTTCAGGTAACATTTTAATGCTGTACAAGGGGACTAAATTAAAAACTGATTATTTCATCTTAAACAGTTGGCATTATAAGTACTGGAATCCAGAGAAAGGGATAATAAAGGACATCTGTGTGRCTGCCGCTTAACATATGTATCTGTCTCTTCGCTCAGATGCTGGAGCACTTGAAACGCATATAGCAAGCAGACAACAGACAAACTGGTTGCTGGTGTTTGAGTTTTGCAAGCTGGCATGAGTGTTGCTGGTAGTCAAGTAGCCTGGAGAGTGCTGTGGCTGCCCCTGAGGCACAGATACTTATGTCCTGTGGCCGTTTCTAGTGGCGTGTGGTTCTCATGGGGGCTTTTTAATTGACAGCTCACTACTTTCAAGATGAGTAAGTTGTTAAAGCACAGTTGAACAGGGCAGGCAGCTTTCTGTTTTACATTTGACGGTTCTGGTGCTGTCTTGGAGGTTGTTCATACCTTTCCATTTACTCAACAGAGTGATCAGAACTCTGCTGAAGTAAAGATATGAGAGTTTACAGAAGTCAAGGCTCTTATTTAACAGGGAGCTGAAGTCTAGGAGAGAAATGTCTCTTGGAACTGCTGCTCTAAGGAATAACCTCTGTTGCCTTTTCACAGCTTGGATAACCATTGTTGGCCTGCTTTACCATAACATGCACGGTTTCTTTCATAATATCAATCCTATGGATACCAAGTAAGTACCTGGAACCCTCACACTGCAGCAGTTTACTTTAGTGATGTACCATTATAACAGTCATGCCTTTATCAACTGTAAATAAATTATGAGCCATAATCCCGATTCTGCAATGCTAAGGACATTTAGTCATTAACTAGAAAGAGATTAAGACTTTTTATTAGGTTTATTTTATGCTGTGGTAAAATAGATTCCCGCAGCAACATGTTTGTCTTTCCTTGTCTCTTATTTCTGTTAGTCAGATTGGATATTAGAATTTTATAATTCTAATCTTTGTCTCATAAGACCAAATTATATCTTCTCTCCTGACATGCATAAAGATAATGTTTGCGCTTAAATGAAACACGAAAACATAACATCCCTCCTAAGGAAAGCTCTGAATCCTAATCCTATAAGCCTCTGAGATAATTTTACAACAATAAACCATGCGATACTTCAAAGACCGTTTGCTTTATACGCTGTTACCAATGAAATCATTAGTAGATAAGATAAACTAAGAGTTGCATATCTCTCAGCAAGACAGTTCACTGGGGAATTTTACAAGGCCATTCATGTAAATCATTACACTTTTATTTTAAGCTAGTATTAATTTATCTTTTTGATCTCCGCTAAGGGACATAGATTAGGTTACACCAGTTCTCAGTCTTATTCAGTCTGTGGCTTTTTACCACGTTGTGTGTGACAGTGGAAAAAGGGATACAGCATGCATTTTACGGAGTGCCTTGCATGTAGCTCTATGTAAAGAGAGGAAGGTCATGATAACACTGGCATGTATTTATGAACTCCAGGGTAAAGATTCCTGGTTTACGACCAGTCTAATCACACTGAGATAATGACACAACTGTTACTAAACAGCACTTTTAAATCAAGTAGGAAGTTGCACCGTTTTGTACCCTGCTCTCTCAAAAAAGGACTGTTAGCAGGTATGTGTAAGGGAACCCTATCATTAGTGTGCAGTATTTCTTACTGGTATGAAGAAATAGAGGCAATAATTTAYGACAGCTTATGTTTTTCAAGCAGGAGGATCCCTGCAATTTATTAAGATAAAAAATGTAATTTCAACTTCCTACAGAGAAAAAGAGAATTAGTAGGGTCTTAAGTCAGTTMAGCAAGGATAAACGATCAGTGGGTGAAGTGGGTGAAGACTTGCACCTCAGAACGTTGTATTCCAGTGCACCGCCCTAGAGTCTACAACTTCTGGAGCTCTGATGTGGTGAACACGCACAGTCAGTCATCTCTGTGGGTGTTCATGTGTTGAATTTTGCGGAGGATCTAGAGACGGATCCCTCTTCYGTGAAAATATATGGATTTTTAGCCTTCATATCTCAGAATGAAGGAACTGGCCCTGTTGCATAGTTAAAGCAAACAAGCACACAAACACTGGAGTAAAAATGCCTCCTAGATTTCTGTCCAGATAACTCAAACTATTTGAACTGTTTGCAGTGTGCGTGTGCATATACATACATACATATATATATATATATATATATAAAAGCATTACAGAACCATGTCTATAAAATTCCAGTTGCAGATCTGTCCAAAATGTGTTCTAATAATACATGGAACGCTAGTTTGGCGTTTTTCCTTTGTTGACTCAAGCCCTAGGTATCTGAAAAATGTTTTTAAAAATTATGCGATTCTTTCCTGCTCAGTTTTCTTTTGTTTACTTTACTATTATCTTTTTTGTTTGTTGCACTAGAATAACAATGTTTTCTAAGAGTAGTTTGTTCTAAAGACCTTTTAGGCTTCTTCTAACTTTAGGCCACTTGAACACCTGTAATTTGGAGCCTGCCCATTTTCTTCCYGAGGGCAGAATTTCATTTTCTTGTGGTTAAAAACCAAACTTGGAACTTCCATGCTGTAGCACCAGATGACTTTTCTATTTTTGGACTATGTAACCATCAGCCTYCAAGAGGAGGAGTCAGGTTGTGTGTGTCTGCCTGTGTTTGTTTTATTTATTTATTTTTAAGAAAWCAAAATTAAAAYGGCTTTGAGCCCTAATCTGCTCCTAGTCATTTGTTTGTATAAATCTGTGATGATCTCGCTAAGGGGAATCGCAGATCCACTGCCGTCTGACAGCCAGGTGCATTGCTGAGACTGTGCCGCAGAGAGGAAAGGTTGGCATTTGCAAGCACAGAGCATAGAAACAGCTTCTTGCTTGTACTGAAGTTCTTTACATGTATCCAAATTCATCTAGCTTTCTTAATGCGAAGTTAAAATAGCAGATAATGAGTGAAGGGGGGGAAAAAAAGTGCCCCTGCTTAATCTTTGGAGAAGGAATCTCAAAATGCTAGATACTGACCTTCACTTTAAAAGTCCTTCTCTACTTTCATATAAAATAGCAAATTTCTGTCCTCTAATGAACAAATTCAATTAAAATTTTGATTATTGGGTGCAGAAGTAATTTCTGATACTGATTTTCTTTTTAAATTGGTCAGACRTGAAAATGGAAAATGTCTGGAGAAATGGAAAAGACTGGTGGTTGGGACTGTGCAAAATAAGTTCTGTTTTATTTAACTTCGCTGAGCAATTGAATAGAGTTGTTTTAATATCTGACATGACTCTTTTTGTCAATGAAAGAAAAACAAGAAAGCATTGTAACAAGTTGCAGATGTAAAAAAGATTTTTAAAGTGCTTTGTAAATTGGCTCTTCCCACTACTGTGCTATGTTTTGAAACCCACAATGATGGTTAATTCACCATGGCTTATGTTTGTAATTATAAATACCATTCATTCACATACCTGATTAGGAGGCAGATGACAGAAACCGTTTTACTCGGGCACTGTTTGGTACTGATAGTATAAAAAACTTATGCCTTTGGTGTAAAGTAAAAGTTTTAAATAAAAATAGAAATAAAAAGCCTCTAAYAAACAAACTCAGCCTAGGAAAAAAATACTGCCTGGATCGATCAGATGTTTAGTCAGGTTTTCCTCTTTGTTCTGTGATCTGAGTTTAGTGAACTTTTCTGGACATACTCAGTTTTTYAGAGTAAAGTTATAAATTACTTCTAAATATAAAAGTATACACATGCATTATTGCATGTGTTGTGCATTAATATATTTAAATAGGTAACCTGAGCTTGTAGGCAAACTTTCTGCTCACTGAAAGGTTGCTTTGCCTAGTTAACCTTTTTTTTATGCCCTTTACTTCATAAAATTCTCTCTAATGACCTAAGGCACTTTCAAAAAGGCTTTTAAACCTTTGTAAAAGACGAGCAGAATGGGGGAATGCTGATGAACTCAGGTCTCCTAATCTATAAAACTGTTCATCTGTGACTTTAGTCCTCGCAGAGGATCTTCTGGGGCCAGATCTTGCTCCCCTGCAGAAATTCGTTGACTTCAATGGAAAGAGGTGCTGATGTTGCGGTGGCTGTGGGTGAGAGTTCTTGGATGCAGCTCTAAGAAAAAGCTTCATCTGCTGCTGCTGCTGCAGCCTTTTGCTTTAGGGAGCCCGTTACGAAACGGAGTGCTGTAAGCCACATCTCTGAAATTACTGCAACGGTTACCCTAGACAGGATCAACGGTTTTCAGGTGAAGTCGAACCAGGCCAGCACTGGTATGGATTGAAGAATGCTCTTTTATTACTTCCTTAACATRTTGTTTATTTCTTTCCAAGGATTGCTGAAGCTGCTGCCTACAAAGCCTATAYGATCTCAGCAACCAGTTACCTTATCTCCCTGAAAGTGGAACCTCCACCTACGTTGTCCCACAATCTTTCAGGATCTCCACTTATTACCATCCAGCTTACCCATAAATTGGTAAGTGAAACAGGAATTTTCRGTTTTGGCTATTATCAGGGCTGTTCAAAACTTTAGTCTCTATGACAGCTTCTTTGCATTTCTCTTGTAAATTTTGTGGKTATTTTTAGTTGCAATTCAGATGGCATTTGTGACTGCAACATTACATTTTTCTAACAATTGCATTTCAAGGACTTTTGTTTCTATCACAGCGAAAGGCTGATTAATGCATGTGTTGAGAAAAGGTAAGGTGACAAGTATAGCTTTAGGCCCTTCTGAATGTATTGTTCTGTAGATGTGTTTGTGCAATTTATAAAAGGTTCGGTATGAATCACTACTTTCTCATTAGAGCTGGCGAGAAAACAAGAATTCATTTATGTAAACGCTTCAGAGGCATTTTCTTTTGGTCTTACTCCACGCTGGGATAAAACTAAGGTGCTTTAAATCTCTTCATGAATAAACCCAGAGAAGTAATTCCTCCGAAGGCAGCCAGAAGTATGATGAGTAGAGCAACCTCCTGGGATAGGAGTAGAACAGGTTCAAATTCTTGTTCTAGCGCAAGCTTCCCTTTTTAAAGAGCAGAGCAGAATTCCGTCCTGAATCCGAGGAACAGGGAACAAAGTTTATTCAACTAGATAAACTTCTATAAGACACTTYGATTTTACCAAATCAGCATAATCCGTCAAGAAATTGAAAAATAGCTATTGCTAGTTGCTCTTGGGGGAGGAGACACCTCCTTTTGTCATGTCGCTGATGACAGAGAATAGTTTAGTTCAAACTCTGAGATGGCGGCTTGAGGAATGCAGCAATCATGACCTACTCAGTAGTGTTGAACGGAAATGGAAAACAATTTTTTTTTTAAGATGTACTTAGATGTTTCTTAAAAAAATTCCATAGAAGTTCTCTTTTCTACTTATTTCAGTAGCACAAAAAAAGTGTTGTGAATATGTCTATATAAAATATTATGTACAGCAGATGCAGGTTGACTGGAGATTYGTGTGTGGTAGGGAAGAGGCTTTTTTGTCTCTAGCTGGTCAGTGTTGCGTTTGTAGTCAGCCATATCTTATTTACCATATTTTTACTGTTACTTCCATTAYAGGGAACGTGCAGGATATTAACTAGAAGGAGCAAATATTTGAAAGGAAGAGATTGTGTACTTATGAATAAAAAAGGTATATAAAATATATTCAGGAGCTAAATGACATTTGAAAAAAAAATCTGACTATTAATAGGTCATTCTGGTCCKGGAGGTCATTTTTCTTAGCAAAAATTATTAACAACACACTGGGATCTCTAAGAAGTAAAAGCAATGATATCACATATGAAGCATGCCACTGCTTGGAGGTCTCAGAAGGAAAGAAARCTTGAAAATTTTTATTGACTTGTTCAGCCAACGAAATATAGCAACGAACTCATTCGCTTTGACCTGCAGCCTAAGGCTAGTTTTGCRTCAACATTGGGTAGAGAGCAAAGGGGATTATGTTTTACTGATGTTTAAAAATACTTTTTTTTTAAGTGTATACAGTTGAAACAGGAAGTTGGTGGAAAGATTAGTCTTCATCTTTGGCCTTTTTTAATGATCTCTCGATGGTATTCCATGTTTGATTCCTCACAACTCGTTATTGCATTTTCTGAGCTTGCAAGCAAAGACAGATATTTTGGTTTAAGTTGTCAGTTCAGCCCAGATCTAATCTTTGTGTAGAGAGGTGTTATTACCATTGTTGTCTTAAACTTAAAAAAAACAAAAAACAAAAAACAAAAAACAAAAAAAA
>NW_028186845.1:1193749-1263928 GCF_003343005.1 Rhea americana | reverse complement strand
GGCCATATAAAAGCATCAACAAAACTATTTGGCAAGTACAGTAACAGAATATTTATTGCTACATGTTTAGCATTGCTCCATGCATATCTTAGGGCTGAAAGGGATGACTTAATCCACACCATTTTTTGTTCTCTTGCAGCAAATAAGCAGATTTACCCCACTGTATAAACAGCATTTATAAAGTAGCTCCGTGACAGCCACCTTGGGATRGAAGTGGTTCTTGCTGTAATAAGACCTGGATGGAGGGCTTATGATACAAGGATGAAAACAAAAAATGGAGAAGTTGTGTGTAGAAGTCTGAAATCCAGAAGACAGCTAGATTAATAATAGATAGCTAGATTAGGAGTGAGACAAGGATGAAACTTTGATGTGTTTGCCTTAATCTCATTTCCAGATATCTCAGCACAGTGTATCTTTCTGTCCTTGCTGTAATGCTTTTGCCTTATTCCGTCTAAGTTCTTCATAGCATWTTAAATCTTTTTACTACCAGTTTTAAACCTATCTATTCCTTTGCTTATCAAAAAAGGCGGTAGGGGAAAGCAGCCCAATTGCCTCTATAGATTTTTACCTTGGACTCCAAAGATAATCCGTTGTTATAGGATGAGAGCAAGCTGGACTGGAAAGCACACGATCATTTAGATTGAGGGGGGAGTTCAGTTTTGAGTAAACTTAAGTATGGCTGAAACTTGGAGGGGTGAGAGAGTGGGTGGGGGAGCAAGAACTGTGTGTCGTAGCTCCTTTCTTCAGCATCATGCCTGATGCTTTGTGCTCCAAAACTCTGCAGAATAACAAGAACAGATTAAAATCCTTGGTTCTGAGTGGACCTTTTGCTACCTATTCTACAGAATAGGTTGCTGTGGCTGGAATTGTTCTTATGCCTTTTTTTAATAATCATATTGAATTCAACTTATTTAGATGATAAAAGTTTATATTTATTGTAACATTGTGTTATTTATTGTTTACAATATATATTTAGTCAAAATTATTTTCAGGACTAAACATTAGATTGTTTTGAACACTTTTGTATTTTACAAATGCTCTTGACTTGAAGTTTTTATTCCAGTTTGGCACTCCGGGATTTTTCCAGGCTGAGAATAGACAGTTTTCTAATCCTCTACTCAGCAGTAAAATCAATCTAAGCACTGTTATTTCTTCAGGGAAATTCTTAGCTGCTCTGAATTGTTGTCAGAGATGTCTGAAATCTGTCTGTGAATACATGTCAATACACTTGTATTTGAAATTTTGAGAATTTTAATTAGAAGTGCAGAAGCATTTTGACTTTCTAGTTGTATAGTGAGCATAATTTTTATGTTCAGCACGGTTCAGACTGTACTGGGATGATTACTGTGGTAGATATWACTGTTAGGCATACAATCATGAGAAGAGAAAGCGTAGAAGGTGCACCACTCTGAAAGACAGAGAGCTTTCCACCTCCTTGCTTTTTGTTCCCTTCAGTRATCTGCTGCTGGCATTTACCTCTAATGAACCAGTCGCATCCTGTTAATTTGAGGAGTTTGAGATGCAGTGAAGTTTTGCTCCACAAGTACAGCTAGCAATTGCATAATCACRTTGGGTTTTTCCCCTGAACCATTTGTGGGTATAACACCTGAGTTGAAATCTGCCTCTATGGAGGGCTAAATATAATTTTCTAGTGGTTCTCAAGTCAAAATTAAATGTTACCTGGTGAGATCTTTTCTATGTTCATTCCAGCATCTAACTTCAGTGTTATGTGATGGGAAGGCATTTTGTGCATCTTCTAACTAGATTTTTAGAATTCCAAATCAAAGGTAAAAAAATCCAAATGTTACATGAAATTGTCAGATATGTCCACACAGAAATCACAGAATGGGTAAGGTTGGAAGGGACCTCTGGAGATCATCTAGTCCAAGCCCCCTGCTCAAGCAGGGTCACCTACAGCATGTTAGACAGGGTTGCGTCCCGGTAGGTTTTGAGCATCTCCAGAGAAGGAGACTCCACAACCTCTCTGGGTAACCTGCTCCAGTGCAGAAAATCTTTTGCCATCATGGACTGATTTAAAATGAAATATTTTGCTGTATTTCATTTATATCTTTTCTCAGTGGAAGAGTGCAATCTAGAGTCAGAATGTGCGCATAAAAGCAGGACTAGATGTAAAAGTTTGTAAATAGAATTAATAAAGGTATAGTCCAGAATCTAGGCAACGAGAATATATCTAGTTACCTGCTCTGCCTTTTTTGCTGGGGTTGTATCTTTCAGCTGTTAGTGTGAATTTGCCAAAAAAGCTACTAATCAGTGAGTATCAGAACCAAMCCAAATACCTCTGGATATCATCTTATATAGAGAATCCAAATCCTGCGAGTAATCTTTGGAAACAAAGAAATAGGGCACATAGAATTACACTCACTATCTGTCTGTGGGATAGATGCATGGTAAGATGTTGCGAATAAAATATGTGAGCAGAACTGATATATATGTTTGACTTGACAGGAAGCCTGCTTGCTCGTGACACCTGTTGCTTTGGGAATATAATTCCTCTTCTGGCTTTTAATTAGTATATATCTCATACTAAGGAATGGATGACTGTACCCTCTCCAGTTATGCCTAAGTAAGGAGACAGTGGGCCAAATCTGTTCTTTTACACTCCTGTAGACTTTAAATTACTCCATGAACCTCAGTGCAGCTATTATAAACAATTAAAATTTGCACAATTTACTTTTGCACTTAAGTGTAATATAAATCAGGAAATGACTGCATCTCTCTGAAACCGTTGATATGATAGTAGCATCAAGCCCTTTTCATCATGCTACATAGTATTCCATTCTGTTAAGTGGTCTCATTTTGTTCAGTATGATTGCTCATGAAATAAAGGTAGAATTTAAAATATACAAGAAATTCTGGCTGCAAGATCACTGTGTCAACTACGTACTTTGTTTTACAGGCAAACAGTGAAGCTATTTACATAACTTTATGATTGAATATAATGGTTAAAGCAAGAGTATAAAATCTGTCTTAGAAAAATGTTTCGTCCATTACAATACAATTTTCATGTAATAATGAGAGGAACATTTGAAGTGGATACCAATGATGTTCTTACAGCTGCCTGTTTTGTTCCACATAATGTTCTCAGTTTAACAGAGAAAAGGTAAATAACAAATGTTCAAAGGGAATAAATAGCAAGTCCAAAAAATACCTTTTCCCTGAGAAAAATACAAGGATATTAGTATATGGTTACAAAGAAAAAGTCCCTGAACTAAATACTACATTTTGAATCAAGTCTAAGGAAACATTTATCATTCCACAGTATAAATGATTTAGTTAAATCTTCTCTCAGGCAAGGATTCTCCAGGTTTCTCTGCAATTGTGTCTGCATTTCTTTTGGAAGCTGGTGACTTACTCTTCTGAGATGATTAAATCTCTTCCGTTTGAAACCAAGTATTTTCACGCGAGACAATATACACTGATACTAACCTACTGCGTTGATAAACTAGGTAAGAACGTAGGGAGCACTTAACTGTTCGTTCCTCCTTCGGTAGGCAGCTTGTGGGACAACGGGCGCTGAGCTCGCAGACTGATGTCTGTCCCGGGGGACAGACTGGACGCCTGATGCTAGCGCAGAGCCCGGGGGCTGAGAAGTCACCTCGTTGTCAATACAGGTGCTGCTAATGACGGGTGTACAAGGCCTAGAGTGACTAGACTACAGACTGTGCGTCCTTCGGGGAGGACAGAGCGAGAGGATGTCAGTAGTTACAGTTGCTCCTTTCCGTGCTCCAAGCTGCGCTCTCCTGTGCTGCTCTTACGGGCCGCAGCAGCTTGGGGAGCACCGTCTCCTTTTCGCCTGCAGCACAGCTGTGGAAGCAAGAGGCAGAGGATGTCCCAGTGTTTTGGATGTGCATCCTGGAAAATGCACTGATAGCCTGGGCACATAAAAAACGGAGCTACCCTAGACGCAGGTGCTAGCATTTATGTCTGCAGTGAGACACATTGCAGATATTACTTGTTCCATATAGGCTCTGAACTGAAGCTGGGCAGGTTATCTTTGCCTTGCGTGATGTTCAGACTCACAGCTGGATTCTCATAGGACCAATATTGCTGGAAGATGGCCAGTAGAGCTGGTAGAAAATTTTCTCTTCAAGTTTTTCTTGATGGAAAAATGTTTTCTGACATAAAATACTTCAATTAAAACTGCTCACACAGGTATTTCGTGGGACAGAAATATTACTTGCCAGTTCTTATAAACTAAAGATTCCCTATGGATAGGATAAACTTCTATTTTGTATTTATGATACTATCCATGTTTTAGCTAAGTCTCTATTCCAATAAGTTTCTTTTCTGTTGCACAATTCTTGAAGCCATTGTTCTTTTGTTACTTTTTTCTTTCTCCTTATGAAAATACTATTAACAGCTTTGGGAAAATTGTTTTGCAAAAAGACTTCAAGGATCTAAAATGAACTTCTTTGAATAAGAATGTGAGGTAGTTGTGTGCCTTATAGAAGCAGACATTGTGAATAGAAAAAGTGAATGAGGCACACAACATATAAACATATAGGAGTGAAAAGCAGGTCTCATTTTTCCTCTCTAGATAGACAGGGTCTGCTGTGAGATTTGGGGATCATTATGAGGGCCTTTTTGCTTGGGGCTTCATATATATTTAGAGCACTACATTTAAGAGTCTTTTTAATAGTAGTTCCTTTCTTACTGCTACTTAGGGTATAATATGGAGATAAGAGAGAACCATTCACGTCTGGTGATACTGCAGGCTTGTATCAGCTCTATTCCTGTCATTCTATTGAGCTGTTTTACTGGATTTTTAAATCTCCTTAAGTATTTCATATGATCTTGCTAGTCAACATACACCTAAACAAGAAGAGCTTACCATACACATATATATAGTTTTCTTTCTACAGAACATCTCAAAACTATTGGACAGAGGCTTTCATGCCAGAAAATGGTGTTCATTGAGGGCATCAGCTCTGACAGCTAGTATTACCTGTAACTGAAGCATGTTCAGTGTGAACTCAGATTTCTCCTCTAAACTTACCAGCACCCTTGACATACCTGCTGATTTGGCTAGTTTGTAGTATGTTGTGGTGTATGTGGCTCTTTCAGAGGTGCAAAAATTTCTGCCCTATCAGGGCTAACAGAAATGAAAGGAAATGGTAACAGCATCAACAGCTAAAACCACTACTCATTTCTAGTCAAAGTAGGTTATCACCTGAAAAGGTTACTGCGTGGTAAAATCTTATGGCAGCTCTTTATGAACTTGAGTTGAAAGAACCAACTTAAGTTCCTACTGGATTGCTGCTCGCATCAAACTCTCTATTACTGCTTTGCATGAGCACAGGTAATTTTATTAGCAAGTCCAAAGACCAAAACAATAAAGATGTAGTTATGTTAGATTCATGCTCCTTAATGGAGCTATCTTGAGGTATACCATTTTGGTTTTGGCATGGAATGGACGTAAAGAATGTGAATATGGGCATGTGTTAATATATTARACTGTGAAGCTGCTAGAATTTACTTGGAGAAACTTCAGATTGTCAGCATCTTGGTCAAAGATGAACTTTAGATGTTGTACAAACAAAGTCTTCAGACATTGTTCTTTATAACGCCAAAGATGTCAAGCTATTTTAGTGTATTATAGAGGTATTCTTTCAAACTATTTCTTTACAGTAGGTTGCAGTGTTTATTCTAACATAAACATTTCCATATCAATAAAATTGTCTCTAAACTGTGCCTTTTAAAATAAAAATATGATTATACACTGTAATACCTTACCACTGGTATAATGTGATTTTTAAAGTAATGCTGCTCTGCTTATCAGGAAATTGGATGAATGACTATTTCTGGCAAAAATAGATAAAATAAATCAGCCAACACCACCAGTGTATGTGTGATCCCGTGAAGGCTGGTGCTAGTTTGCCTTTGACGAAAGTTTAATTTTGGCCTGTCCAGATTTCTTGTTAGGAAGCAACAACACATTTTGTAAAATGATTATCCTCAAAAAAAATTCCTCTTTCTGGCAAGAAGCTCTTCACAGCATGAGTAACTGGAGAAAAAGTAACATTTCACTTGTATGATCCAAGAAATTACAGCACATGGTAGAAATTTGTAACAGATGAATATCAAGACTGCAATACATACATACAGCTTCAGTTTGAGAAGTGTAAACTCTTGACTGCTACACCCTGGGTGAGAGGGGCTCGGATGATTAGATGCAAATAGAATTCTYGGTATAGCTCTTCATTTCCCCAAAGGTGTCTAATGCAAATGCTATTTTAAAGATTTGTTTGATTCTGAAAAAATGTGCTTGACTAAGATAATACCTAGTTAGGACTAATGTAGCTTTGTTTGTTCTTGTTCCTTTGCTCCATGTGGTTCATTTTAACAAATGTACTGCTTGGAGTAGTCTGCCTTGCCATGAAGTGTTAATCTTTCCTACCATTTTATTGCACTGAATCATTCAAACAGATGCTTCTCTCCTCATGTTTGATGAAATCCTCTCTCAATAGCTTTCTGCTTCTCCTTTTTTGCCTTAAAGAAGGAACGGCTATTCTTTCCATCAGAACTCTACAGCAGCCTGCTTCCTCTAGTCTCCTCGCTAGAGTAGCTTCATCAGAGAAGCCCGATCAGCTTTTCCTATTAATCCTGTCTCATTCTATTAAGCGATTCTTCTTCAGTTTCCAAAACTAGTAGTCGTATGAGAATGTGAGTGTTCRTTATTGTAAGTGCAGTCTAAGTGTCTGGGAGATGCTCTCCAGGGGAACTCCTCTGGAGACGGTGGAATGCAGGGAGATGCAAACATCTCTCTCTCCTGGAAATCCCCTGCAGTTCAGGCAGCCAGGGATAAGATCAAAGGACGTTTCACTGAGCTTTTAATGAGGCAATGTAACGGASTTGCATCTGGAAGGTACCTGAATATGATCCTCTGTCTCTTGCGTGGTTAAGGGTGCAGTGTTGAGTGTTGCTTAACCTTACTGATGGGGAAAATAAAACGACAGAAGAACCTATTCCAGTTTGCACACAAATGTGTGCCACCGYGAAAGAGAAAGCAGTGTGGAGCCAATTTTTATTTTTACAGCAAGTTGTGTTGCCTGGCTTATGTATAGATTGAAAAAACCAGAGACTTTTGTCTGCATCTGCAGAACTAATATGTAATTCTTCACTGCATGGACTTTGCCAGAAAAACTTGAATAAAATATAATTAAAACAGTTACCACTATGTATGATCCACAATTAAGGGGGGGGTGGAGAAGCTTGTAATTTAAGAATGAATTGAAAGTTCAGCATTCTGTTACAGAAGTTAAATCTTTACCATAAAGAATACAGAAAATCCATYGAGTTTACATGAGCAATGAACATATTTACTTGCTAATTTTCYTGCTTCTGGACAACCTTAAAATACCAACAGTCATTATGACAATATACAGCTTCTTTTAACAATACAGCAATAGTTTTGTATTGTTGATGTTACTAACCAAAACATCCTAGGCTTATTTTCTCATAGGGATCCATTCTAAAAGCCTAGAAGGGTGCGCTAACAAAAAATATAGATTTTCATTAAGTACACTGAGGATTGCTTGTTGTAAGAATGAGGATTGCATTGTAATAAGTTCTAATTCATGGAAGATTTCATTTCCATGTTAAGAGACACTTAAGAAGCCYTTAGGGGCATGGCATTTTTCAGATCTTATCACTCATTTTTCATGAAAGGCTTCCTCAATATTTCTTTGTAAATGAGTCCTTTTTGAGGTGGTTATTGTGACAGGAATGAGTAAGGACACCATGAAATGGTTGGGTTTTTTTTCAATTTTTTTTTTTTTTTTTTTTTTTTGTAGAAGTAAAGTTTTGCTCTTTCAATTTTAAGTTTAGTGATTGACTTATTCTTTGGGTATGTGGATAATTCTATATACCATCTTTTACTTAGAATTAGTATCAATAAGATTACTTCTTATCTAAAGAAAAAAAGAATAGAGCCTGGAACCAAGGGTTACCAAGCCAAAGCAAAAAGCATCTGCTCCTCCTCTTTCTGGTTCCTGCTTGCCAAATGACAGTGCATCATCACTCACAAGTTAATCGATACCAAGCAAGGAACTCTAGAAAAATCTTGCTGATTTATAAACCCACACCTGAGTTCCGCAGTTATCCCCTTTTTACAGAGCTGTGGCATATTCTGCTACTTTGCACTCTGCCTTTGATTGAACATTTGTCACAGGAGAAGGGAAAATTACAGGGTTGATATTTGACAAGACCAAATCTGGCCCAGTGATGCAGAGTTCTATCCCAGCCCCTCTCTCAATTTTCAAATTCAATTCAGCTGCCCTTGTTTAAGTTCCTCATCAGTGACTACGTTCTCAGAGCTGTCTTGCGCATGGTGATGGCTTATTGCAGGAGTGCTAGCTGGGTTTAATGATCTGTCAGGGTTTCTGCTATGAAACGCTGTATTTCTCTGCACAATGTTAGCACAGATATATACATATTTAGAATGTCATGAAAAGAAGTTACTGCAGAGATGGAATAGCCAACTTTCAGATGTTAATAACTTTGACGTTTAAGAGTATAAACAATAAAGTAAGAATAACATACTAGCAGTCCCTAATCCCCAATATAAGCAAGCATCCTATGAAATATGTCCTGATGAGATCAAGCTGTTTTGTAATGGCAGAAGWGAACTGTAGCATTCAAAACCACTAATAGTTAGATTTCCATTCAAAATGCTCAAATTAAATTTTCTTTTAAAGAAGTCAAAAATGTTTGACTGATATTTTCAAACTTGCTGGAATCTGACGCTTTGAAAGTATACTTTCAAAACTACCTTGTCAAGATGCACATTTTATACACATATATATGTGTGTGTGTGTGTGTATATATATATATATATATATGTATGGCAAAGTTCTGTTTTAGTTACAGTTCATGGTCAACTGCCGTTGACTGCCGTGAGTCTGAGTTTTTACTCATTAGCCTAATGAATCTAATTAATCTCATGTTACTTTTAAACTGCTATAACTCCATCATTATTTATAACAGTATATAGAGAAAAAAGTCCCAAAACCAAAAGTGAAGATTTGCTTCAGATAATGTCTAGTTATTGTAGAAACTAATATTAATGCTTTGCCAGACCTGTAGTAATGACATTTTGAAATATCCAGATAGAAAGGAATATTTAATCTGAAACTTGCCTTATAATTGGATTTGAGTCTTAATTATAAGTAAGTACAAGAAAAAGGGAGGAAAAAATCCCAGTCTGAAACGATATAGCCAGAAACACTTGGTTATGCTGCCAATGCTCCATGCCACGCAGATGATGCCCTTTGTGTTTCTAGTGTTAATCTGCACTTTTTAAACACCGATGTTTCTAGGATACCTCTTTAAATAAAGTTTTTTCTGACTTTCTAAACATATATTGATGGCCTTGGAAGGTCCCCACTCAGCAAGCTGCAGTGGTTCATATCCAGAAAGTGAAGTCTGATACATCTTTTGATTCAAACCTATGATTAAAAATGTATATGGTGGAAGTCCTCTTAGTCAGGTTTTGGGGCTTTATTTCTGGTAGGTTTTTGTTATTTGATTTTGCTTTAATGTTGGATTACCATCACCCTGTGGCTGAAATGGTCTTGGAAACCTTAGAAGTCTTGACTTTTTAGTTTTATCTCACTCTTCCCTCTTCCCCGCATAGCTTTACTCTAAAGCTTTTCCCAATCCATTATTTCTTATGTCTGATCTAAGAAGAATATAATGGCATAGAGACCAAACGATACTCGTTTGTAAATTAGTAGACTACTTCAGGAAGATTGTTTTATATTAGAATACACTGCTACRTATTTAAAGATCACTCACAGAAGTCAAAATAGATTTTAGGGCCTGTAGGCTACCATATCCACTTGTTTGTTTTCACAATCCCTCATCACTCCCCAAAGACCTAGGACTGTGCACTTCATATTATACTAGTCCTRTGTAGATGCAAAGATGTTCTGCAATGAGGAGAGATTGTATGGTTTAAGTATCATCCTGGGACTTTGCAAATCCTCTGTGGCTATTGGCTTAACTCTAGGCAGGTCTGGCTCAGTCCATCTTCCAAGACAGTGTGATCAAGTTCCAGATAAGTTATTGTGGCAGGCCTTTTGGAAGGAAGTTTAAGAACGAGAATCTTGTCCGTTTTCCTTGGATTGTTAGTTTGATCTTTCATGCTTCAGCAATATCATGTTGTATATTGTCTAAATTCATACTGGAAGTGTTATATGTACTGACAAGCTTGTAAGAACCAGATTTTTTGTAAGAAACCACTTGCTATTTTCTTATTTCCTACTGTTTTCTTATATAGGGCAAGAGTTAAATCACGGGGTAGATCAAGTACCTAAYTGCGGAGAGTTGCTCCTAAGCCAGTTCTGTCTCTGATATCTTATCCCTTACATAGACCTGCGAGAGGCAGAATAGCTGTGCAACCACTTTGGGTCTATATTTGGGAGGAATACATGAAAGACTCTGTACAAGTAACTTCTGAACTTGCAAAGCTCTATCAGCATGTAAGCGAAATGACAAGCAGGATTTTTACGGTGAGAACAGTCTCGCTGGAAAACAACCAGAAGTCCCTGTACAGACTTAGCCTCTGCTTTCATTTCCCTGGGAGGAGGCTGAGAGGGAACGGTGTAGTTAAGGGGAAGAGAAAGGTAACAAATTCTCTGATACATACTGTTCATAGACAAATGTTATTTGAACCTTTATGATTTTATCCATCATTTGTATGAGAAAGAGTTTTGCCCAGCCCCCATTTCCTTACTTTGTAGTGTGTCCTCTTAATTACGCTGCATATGCCAACTGTCATACATTTTGTTAACAGCACAGGGATAATTGGCTGAGAAAAGTGATATTATGGTATTTTTCATAGTATTTTTTATCTTTCTACCTCTAATTTCATGTCCTTTCTATTTTTACTACTGCAAAACTACAACAAATCACAGAACACATAGGAAGATCGTTGCTGCCTAACACGCAGTATTTTAGGACAGGCTGTTCTGATAGTTCCTTTCTTAATATCGGCTGGAGTTACTGAAATAACTGATATATCTTTTATCATTAGACAGGCAGGTAGAATTTCAAAATTCTTCACATAGGTTATTGCTATGCCATCAGTGGCATCAATAACTATTTCCAGCTGACTTTTTGGCGTAATGGAGTGGATTAGACACTGATTTCAATCCTGACTATTTTTTTTTTACTGGATTTTAATATTTAAAAAGTAGAATGATTTATTAATTTCAGTCCAGACAGGAAGAGGACTGGTGGGGAAATGACCTGTGTGTGTGGCCGTATTGCTCTGCCACATCATATGATTTAGACCATGAATATGAATTGTTGGTACTAATGGAGAGACTGTAAGTTGTTTGGATTATTAGTTAAACGATCTGACCACAGTTATGCTAATATTAATTCATATTACCTAGTTACTATAGATTTACTCTAATACAGCTAGATTTAGGCTCAGATCTTTTCTGCCTTAGGATCCTTTTCACTATAAAATTTCTCATGAGTTATTTCAGCTGAAGTGCTATCTGCAACTCTGTATGTATGTTTAATATATTTTTATATTGCTTTTAATACTATGGGATCTGAGTTTCGTACATTCTCCTTGACATACTTTGCTTTAGCAGTTGCTGGTTTCTCTACAACAGCGGTGTCTTCAAAGCCTTAGCACAAAGCATTGAGGGAGCTAGGTTATTAATTATGTATAGAACGAACTCTTTGCTTGTGCTCTTTTCCCTCTTGGATTATGGTTTTACATTTTTCTGCTGATCCAAAACTGTATCATAATTTGTGTGCAAGTTCCTGCTCTTCTGGCATGTCTGCCCATGTGCCTATGAAAACTCCTAAGCTTGTAGAAATGATTTATACGGCATGAATGACCCATACTTAACTGAGCATAAACAAATGATGTTGCACTCAGAAAACAGTAAATATACTAAAGCTATTCTTGTCTTCCTGTTTTATATTCTGCTGCCTTGGAAATGTATGTAAAAATGTCCTGAACATGATGAGGTAACAAACAGCTAAACTGAAAGATTAAAAGCATTAATTCATTTTAAAGGAGGGAAAAAAGT
The DNA here is from genome assembly GCF_003343005.1 of Rhea americana. Classification (NCBI taxonomy): domain Eukaryota; kingdom Metazoa; phylum Chordata; class Aves; order Rheiformes; family Rheidae; genus Rhea; species Rhea americana. Next base: position 1,251,854 of record NW_028186845.1, on the reverse strand, counting down.
CTTGTATGCCTAAACTGGTGTTAGAACACAGTTACGGAAAAGCCGTAAGTTTTTTAAGAATCACTTCATGCGTTTCCAAAAAGGCACAGGATGTACACAGATATGCACAGTAACAGGAAACTTATTCAGTTGGATACTTTTAATCATGGAGTATTCAAAATTTTTTTTTGAAATAGATGAAATAACTTGCATTAGCTTCTAATGAAAATTGTGACACAATTAAAAAAATCCATGGTAATTTTTAAGTATCTTACTCCTTAAAATAATTTCCTAGCTATTTTTCTAATGTTATTCAGGTGAATTAATTCTTACAGGATCAGACTATGACAGGTGCTAATGTCCTATGTGAAAGTAGCACGTTGGCCTGTGTTACCCACCTTGGGCTTTACACAGATGAAGACAAAGGAATATAGTCTGGTCTTGCAGAACTAAAAATGCCCAATGATAATAAGGGCTGAAAAGTTGTTTTCAAGCTTCCTGTGCTGACAGTAAAGGAGTAGTAGGCAGTTTCCAAATGGAATGAATTCCTAAATAGCAAAAAAGACACTGATAGGAGAATTTGAAAACTCTGCAGGTCCAGTTTATGCAAATTGATTTTTCTGTTCAATATTCATAATCTCTGCAGGAAAATACTGTGTATATTACCTTGGACAGCTGAATGGGAAAACTAGAATGTGGTCCAGGTTCAGAGTGGAGTGCTCACGGCAGTAATGAAACGGGGAAGGTTGATGGGCATGTGACTAACAGCTATGCAGTCTGGCGGAGACCAAGACGATCGCTCTGCTGCTGAAGCTTAGTGCAATTAGCAGGGAAATAACTGCACAGATTTTGGTGCGAGTTCTGCAGCCGCTGTTACTCTCCTGAGCTGTCGTGTTCCTCCAGCGACGGACAAAGAACACGCCTGCTTAGCCGCTTTCGCCGGCGGCAGTCCTTGCGAGCCGCGTCCTGCACGCGGTGCTACGGCTGCACTTATTGCAAGGCAGCATGGCTAAGGATGGGTTCTGTTACAGCGGCTTCGCCGATCTAAAATCATGTTTCTATTTAGTTCACACAGTATGTGAAAAGAGTTTGGCTTAGAAAATAGGATTAATTTTAGCTCAGAAATGGCAGAGGACTTCTACTAGATAGAAGTTTGTAGATGGTAAATCTGTTTTTTTTTTTGATTGCTTTTTTTTTGTTTGCCTGCTACAGCTTGCTATTTTAGAAATTTTAACTCAACTCCCTTTGCTTAGCAACAGAGCTGGTAGATAATGGTATTAACAGCTAGTAACAGGAACTTGGAGTTGTTTTTCTGCTAGGAAATGTGCAACTACTGAAGAGGGATTTTCCCCTTAAAAAAAAAAAAATTAATTAATTGATGTGAAGCTCTTCCCAATTTAAGAGCCTAACGCAAGCTGGGTCAGCAACAAAATTCCAGTCGGGCCACGGCCAGCCAAGGGGAACTGCGTTTCAGTGACTCACTCTGAAACTAGCTCTGCATACCTTCCTCCTCTGCAGCGATTCACAATAAATTTCAGTAATCTTGATCTGCTYGAGCTATCGTTTAATGACTAACATATGCTTCTAAGGGGAACGTGCACGCTAGACCARTGCAGGACTTATACGATACGATACAGTATGTCAACCAGAGCATCACAGCTTAGGAGAGACGGCAAAAAATTTAACAACATGTTTTATAAGGATTACTCAAGTGATTTGAATCAAGCGCATCACTAAGTACTTTGCTGAAGTTGGTTTTAGGCAGCGCTAAGCATGAAGAGATAGAAGAGAAAATAATATATTGACAAATCTCATGAGAAAAAAATGAAATAGCTACATAGAAATTTAATGACTCTGCAGTAAATGAAGCTTGGATAAGCTTAAAGTTCTGATTCAGGATATTAACTTTTTTCTTTTTTTAAACTTTTCCTTCATTGCATTATTACATTCTCCTTTCTTCGTTCTTCATTTTTCCCAGGTTTTTCATTTTTCTCAGGACTTTTGTGTTTGAGAATTACTTTCCTCAGACTATTGGATTTTAGTGTTTGGCTGTTATTTGTTCTTCTAGGGTTGCATGCAACTAATGCAGGGAGGCTATGGGACATACTTTATCTAAAGGTTAGTTCAGAAATGCTTATGAATATGGGCATAGAAGGTAATATTTCTGGGGTGAAGAGGAAGTGGAAGGAGACTTCAGGGAGATATAAATGGGCTGAAATGAAAGGTAATYGAATCTGATTCCTGTCAAGGAAGTTAAGGCAGTTCAAGAGAAGTGAAGAAGTTAAAAGTAGATGGCTTGAACGTTTTCAGAGATGCATATATCCAAATAAAAGAAAGACTTAAAAAGAAATCACAGAACTAATTGTGCAACTTCTTGCAGGTGGAATGGGAATAATTGATGCTGTAATTAAGAGCTATGCTTTCTACACACACACACACACACACACACACACAGATTTTTTACAGTATGAAAGGTACTGCATGATCTATTATGCAACCATAGGAATTTTTAGTAAAGATGCAGTGATATTTCACAGTCTCTGCCAAGAGATTAGAGTGAAAAGTTGCTCAATTTTAAATAAATTTTGCCATACAACAACTATCAAAATGATTTTGTTTTAGAACAGTGACATCTGGCACGTAAGCCAGTGCATGCATTCACATTCACCTACAGAAAGAAAATACAGATTTTTTTTGTAAAGCTATTGGTTGACTTCCAAGAAAGAAATAGTTAAATGTTTCCAGAATACTGGTTAGAATGAATTCTCAGGTTTAGTTAGAGTAAGTTTAAGCTTGTAGCAGTCAGCTAGTGAGATATGTGTTTTGTCTCTTAGCCTGCYATATGTATGTATCCTAATTTAGTCATCTTTACAGCATAGCATTTACATATTTATATGTATGGTTAATGTTAGTATTAAACTCTATACTGCTGAAAAATAGGCAAGAGCTGGAGTGCTGTGCCAGATAAAGTTGGATTTAAACCATGCTTCAGTTCTTTTGATAGAAAGAAGACACAATGCTGCTGCCCTAAAATTAAACTACTCCTTATTTGTAGTATATGGTGTGCCATAGGAAGAACTTACTGGCTTGGGCTGATGAAATGCATCTCAGCAGATCATGTAAAGATTTAGGGTGGAATTAATCACTAGAGGGCACAGAAAAAATACTTAGTCGCTGGCTTTTAGACCAATGTAAATCACTAACTCCATTATTTTGTACTCATGCTAATTGAAGACTGTGGAATTTCACCCTGTAGAATGTGAGTAAATCTGGTTGTTCAGTATAGTGATGAAATAACTGGTGCTCATACTCAAATTTTGGAGATACTGCTGTGAGTTAGCTCAGAACTATTCTTCTGTACAAATAGGAAAAAGGGGAGAGATGGTATAAAACATCCTAGTGCCCTTTCTCTTTGAACTGGAGAGATTACTGTGCAACACTTGCTGCAGGTTGATATCACAAACCTCGATAAGATCTAGTATTTTTGCAAAGCACCCAAACACTGCGAACACTATGTTTTGATAGATTTATCTATGACTAAAAAGTAGTGAATGTTTGCGAACTGAACGATGAAGGAGATTTCTAAGTGAAAAAATATCCTAAGGCACATAAATGGACTGGTCCATGTCAGTTAGAGTGTGAGTGATGATCATCTTTGGCAACAATTTTTACAATAGKTTTTTTTTTTTTWTWKATTAGTCTAAYGTTGTTTTAAATATCAGTAGTGATAACTTCAGGAGTACTGCTGTCTCTATTTTTCATTTCTTGTTTCTGTCCACTGTGATAATTGATATTAAATAGTTACTGTTTGAATAGCCTGCGAAAGAATAAGCTTACAGAAATCACCAGACACCCCAGGGAATTTGGTTTTCTTGAGCAATGTTTGTAATTATTCAGCTGCACTGGTGAAATCTTGCTTACTGGTTCCCACTTGTAAGGACAGAAATGCTGTCACCTGTAATAACAAGTTATGGAGCTTCAGATTTGGAAGGAATGTGTCTGTCTTTTCCCCTAATCCTGAAAATAACTTTGCTTGATTGTTCCATAGGGCAGGTGAATTATATTACTGCTTTTTGGAGTATTATGTAAAGCCTCTCTGAACTTGACTGATATTTCTTTGACAAGAAAATAACCCTTGCAACCTAAACGTCACTAAGTACACACTCTAACTAATTAAAAAGCCAAAAATAAACCTAATTATTGTAAGAAACATGACCTCAGACTTGCTCTAATTTCTTAAACTCACTTTATATGTAATGATYGTCTTAATATAAAACTTTGCTCATGAATTTATGTCAATGCTAATATAATGCAATCAACAGAATCGGAGTGTGAAATTAGTGTTGTGACAATGTGATAACTTATTTTTCTAGTCCGATCTTGTGTTTTCTTGATCAAATTGTGGAAAAATATGGTTACCAAAATTAGCTAAATGTTTAGTGGAACCAGATTCCCATACAAAGTCAATCAGCAGGAGTTGACAGAAGTTAATATAATTATTTCAGTTTATACTAACTGAGAGAATCTCCTCAAAGAAAGACGTTCTCAGGCATGGCCACAGTGGAGAACTATTGTACAACTATCCCACTTCTAATAATCACTGATGTATGAAAATGCGACTACAATGAAGCTGTTGAACACAACTGTAAATGTTTGCCTGGGATCATTATTTCAGAGTGACATCAAAGCTTTGAAAATTGATACTCAGTCTTAAACTGAAGCTGTTTGCTGATTGATAGACCACACTTTAGAGGAGGTCAAAATGTTCCTTTTCTTGGTSCTGCAGAGGCAATGTTCAGAGTCCTTAATTGTCACCAAGGAATTGTGACTGTTTTACACATTTCTTCCATGCAAAGCAGTATTTTGGACTTTTTGTAAAACCATTCAAGGACCAGAAGTATTTATAYTGAAAATGAGCCAAGACTTAGACAAAGTGTTAGTGGTGGTAAAAGATGTGGGGGAAGGAAGAAAATCACCTAGGGAATAATTTAATATAGCAAAAGAAAATATAGCACAAGCACCATTTCTATTTCAGAGATGGATTACTCCACGCCTGGTAAAAGTTGCCAGTGTGCTACAMACAGGCATGAATCCAGCATCCTCTAAGGGACCGAGTTCTCTYGTGAACAGACCGATTGCTGTCAGCTCTTTCTCTCTTCAGAGCTCAGCATCTGACAGGTTAATTTTTAATTCTTCGGGTCAGAGTTAGCTTCTGAATTGTCCCTTCCAACCTTACCTATTCTGTGATCCAGTTACCCTCAGTTTGARTGGAGCTTCCTACCTGTTTAGCTTTGAAGAGCTGGGTTATGGTGTGCTTGAGTAGGATATTTAACATTTAACTTCTGCATTATATGAGTCTCCAGAAAGCTAGTGAAGAGGTAGAGATCCTAGATTATCCTTATTGTCACTGGAAAGAAGCTGGTTCTTCTAGAACATGATCCATGKCAGGCCAAAGGATTTGCTTAAAATCGGCTCAATTGCTTCAATTTCTTTCTGCTGGTGTGGAGAGRATCTGGAGTGACAGACATTTGCATTTGCTCAGTTAAAACCACTCTACATGTCTTATCTCATGGCAGAGTAATGGAGATCAGTGCTCATTGGGAAGGTTTTTTTCTTGTGATATGGTGATGGGAGCAATAGAGAGAGTTTAGGTAATTAAAAGTACCTCCTCTAAATGTGTGCTATTTATACTTGGGAGGATGTGCACAGAGTTTATGACTCTTCCTGTCTATAGATGAGATGTGGAGATTTGTRTTTTTAATGATTGCAATTTGGATTTCTTTCTGAGAAAAATGTACYACACTTTGCATGTTTAGTAGTGTGAAATATTTAAACTTAATAAATGCATTTGGAAAAATCAGAGCAAAATAAGAACAATTTTTTAAAAATGAAAAAGTAATAAGACTATGAAAGTCCTTTATTTTTCTCATATATTTTCTTGCATGACTGAACTAGATTTTATAAGTTTTTGATGACACCACAAATGTGAATTTTAAGCCCAGGGCTATAGAACCCTGAAAATAAAAATGTGTCTCAAAACTACTAATAGATCACTGAAAGGGCTACAGCTTCCAAACTAATGGAAAATGGTGATATCCCCTGCATATAGATTGTTTTGGTCAGAGCTACAATCTYTCTCATTTGTCTGAGAGTATTTTTTATATGCCATTGCCTCATAGCTAGATTTCTGAGCAGGAAATAAAGATGTATCGTCTTTACATCTTGTGCTAAGATAAAAATCACCAAATTTCTTCTCTTAGTTATAATTCTTGATGAATGGGTCKGGTGAAGTATGATGGACTTGGATCTTGTCCCTCCCTCGCCCCAAATGAAGGGCAAGGTGTGAACCAGACTGGGCCTCCGCTCTCGGTGGCTTCCCTGGGCTCTCGCGTGCAGCGGCAGCGCGACTTTCTGCCGAGGACATCGGCGTTAGCCTAGCTGTGCACCTTGTATCCCCGTCCCCACCTCCCAGCAGAAGGGGAAGGAACTGCCCAGTGCAAGGCATTTCTTGCACCCTGCTGTCTCTCCYACATACCAGCTTGCCTGGGACATCACTATCAAAGCGGGTTTGGGAGTACAAGGGACRTCATGGATACAAATACTTGGCATTTTTCTAAAAAAAACTTCAATGTTTGAAAGGATTTGTCCAGCTGAAACATAAGGCCTGCTGAGAATTGAAGTCTTTAAGAGCTAAGTAGACTTATAAGCATATTTTTTGTGCAACTTATTCCAGGCCTGAGAGTAATGCAAAACTATTACTACAGCTTTGGTATCTATTGATGTAAATTTTTGTTTTATTATTATTAATTTGCAGCATAACAAATTTGATCAAAACACATTGTCTGCTGTTGCAGTTTCACTGTGATCCACAAGACCTGCAAGAGCTTTTTGAATCTACAGCTCTTAAGGAGGAATACACCGGGTGATGCTGAGGATAAAGGCCAGGAAGGGAGGCAGTTGTCCATATGGCTCTTTCACAGCAGGGAGATGATTTTGGCTGCCATCCCAGCTGGCCTGTAGCTGACTGATCTGCAGATCAGTAATTTATACCACAGCGATAATATGTTGTCGTGCCAGTAACTTTTTATAACTCTCAATTTCTTATTCCTGCGGGGAAACATTCCTTCAGTGTGGGCAATAAAATGATCACTTTCAGATGTCAATGTGGACTTTTATATTAACATGTTCCAACTATATATTAAGGTGACCAGATTTCTAGGCAACAAATCAAGGAGATATAGTTAGAAATGGAAGGAGAAGGAATGGAGAACCCCACTTGGGATCTCATATAAACCTACAGGCAAGGGCAGGAGTCCCCTCCTCTTTCTCACCTCCACCACTTACTCATCTGTCACATCTTGAAAGTCAGATGGTAAATGACCGTATCAAATGGTCATCGCAACCTGCTATGTTATTCTATTTAAAGTCAGTTTGGTTTATAATTTAATCCTTGCCGCACATTCCTTCAGTATAATCTGTGGAAGTATTTTCCAGAGTTCATTCTGTCCCACTTGTGCCAGCTACAAAAACTCCAGACTTTAAGAAAACGTTAGCAATGTGAGGCAGCCCATTCCAACGTGGATCTGCCTGGTGGTGCCAGGCAAGGCTGGGGAAGGAATGTGCCTTGCTGGAGAGCACCAGGCAATGGGCTTGGTTTTTCTCCTGAAAATATTATCCCTGGAGATGTAGCTTGAATAAACTTAAACAACTCAAATATCAAATGCGCTTAACTGTTTCAATTCCATATGTATCAGCTAGTAATGACCACCTTCAGGAAAAGATACACATGCAGCTAACCCTTTAATATCCTAGATATTTTTTTCTGCCCTCTTCAAAAAGTTTTTTTTTTTAATTTCCTAATTTAACAGACTAAAACCTACTTTTGATCTGATTTCCTACATGGAATTTATAGAGGCATAGGAATCTCTGCCTAGTCTTAAGAATAAGACTCTCCGCAGGTAGTCCTTGCTTTGAAATTTGCTCTTATGTCCTCATTTTTTCTATATTTCTAAGATATTTCTAAGCTTTTTTTCCTAGCATTCTGCTCAGTGACTTTCTGTTTTCTCCATCTGAAAAATAAACACCAGAAACCTCATTACAATAACAAGTGAGCTTACWCCTGCAATTAAAAATTGAAACGTAAGGAATTTTAGATTGAAAGCCTACAACCACCTATGTTTAAATCTCTTATATAACCAGTATCTTGAAAGGTTATGACCTTGCCTTCAAGATTCAAGCAATAGCTTAATTCTTTCTGCTGGATTTGATCAAAGATGGTGGGTGGGTTCTGCCTGATTTAGGGGCTTTGTACACCTTAGTATTATGGATGGATGCACAACATTTTTTTTTTAAATCAGTTGAAGCTGGATCCATGAAAAAGAATTGCCTTCTGTGTATAAAATGCATTAAGGATTATGGGATTAAGAAAAGGCTTTTGCAATGTCATTTGAGCAGGCTAATACTGAAATAATGCTATTGGTATTTCTTTTACTATATGTATCAATTCTTCACAGTTAATATAATTACAAATTAGACATGAATCTCTGTTAATAATAGAATGGCTCATCYTTGTTTATGGCTTTTGAAACAGAGAAATGCCCTCATGAAAAATCTTGTAATATACTGTTTTCATTTTTATTAAATTTTAAGCAACATTTGTCTTGTAAAAGTCATGAATAAGAAAGATACATGAGTTTTAATTTGAAATAGAAATGACATCTTTTTGGTTTGTATCTGTTTAAAGGTTTACATGTGCATAACTCTTTGCAGGATCAAGATCTAAGTTGGTAGTTTGTTGGATTTTTAGTAGAGAAAATGCCTAAATCACAAAATTACTATGAAAMACCGGTTAACACAATTATTGAATTAGAGCTAAGGTCTGAAATAGATTGAGGTGTACAGCTATGAGGAGTGGCTTAGTTTTCATCCATAGAAGTAATAATACTCCTAGTAAATCATTATTGTGGAATATCTAAGAGATGGGGAAAAAATGCCGACTGCAAAGAAGAGTCTTCATATTCTAGTAGAGCCAGCATTTAATTTCTTTTAGGCAACAAAACCAAAAAGTTAATAGAATTTTCTGTGAATGCTACAGAATGGATCTAATCTCAGGAAACGGCATGTCACGAGGCTGTGAAACTTACTGGATATGTCCGTTGCAAATGGCCTTTTTGCAATGGCAGTCAGTCAAGCATAAGGTTAAAACCAGATCTTCTAAAAGARTAAGTGCCCTGTCTACTAGAATACACCATGACTGGAAATCAGATGATTTTTTTTAAAGAACAGTGAACATTCCAAAAGGAGCGATACAGGAATATCTTGAAAAGTAGCAGGTTTCTCCTGCAGCTGGGGGTACTGTTCGATGTTTCTGAATGCAAAATACATCAGAGTCAGAAATCTGCCTGAAAATTTGGATTGCATGATACTTTTAGCCTAACTTCAGAACAAATACGTAAAAAAATCTCTTTTGCTGTGAGCCATATACTACATTAATAATAGATCTATGTAGGAGATCCAATGGACCTTGATCTAATCAACACTTTTGCAAGGTAGCACAAGATTTTATCTAGCTGTTTATGGTCAAAACACTGGTTTTAGGTCTTAATTCTGTAGCTACATTCCTTTAAAAAGAGAATCTCTTCTCATCAAACCTGACCACTGTTTCTTGTAAAGAAACAAGTCTTGTAATGTCTGTCTTAGAAAAAATGAAATCAGATGGTAGAACAGAAAAATACCTTTAAAGTTATATCAGTTGCAAAAGAAAGGCAGAAACTCCCTTCCAAGAATGTTTCGTATTTGTGACGGGTGGTAGCATGTGCTGCACGCTGTCAAAACACATTCTTGGAGCAGGCGGTGTAAACATGCGATGGTGAGTCAGGCGTGAGCCTGATAAACTGGATCTGGGCTCCCTTCAGCTAAGGGTGGATGTAGCTGCCTAGGAAACATCACAGCTATTTTGTATTTGCCATTTTGATACAGGGTAGTAGAGGATAGGTCCTCAGCTGGTGTATGTTGTGAAAGCCCTGCTTTAAGTCAGTGAGCCACGCTGATTTACACCAACTGAGGATCAGCCCTACTGCTTTTTTAGGCTCTTTTCCAGCATACATGCTTACTTGGGGTTTTGTTGAACCTGGAAATGCCTTGCTTACTACAGTTCCAGCTCTTTTCTTCTTTCAGCTACTCTAAAAATGGGAATATTTACCTAGTTTAGGAGAAAGATCAATTCAGATACTGTTGCTTGAAGGGACACCAGCTCGTGATATTGCCCCACACTATAGGGATGTATTACAATTCCTACGTGAATATGTATTTACTAAAATTTGCTATTACCTACGCAAAGCTGGTGAAGGTTTGCCGTCTTTGCTTCCTGTTGGCGTGGCCTGGCATGGGTTTGGGGAGTGGAGGGATTGCAGTGGAACTGGGTGTTTTGAGTTATTTTTCCAAGGAGACCTAGATTGTCTGGGATGGCTCTATGAAACAAAACACTTTTTTACTGTAATATAATYCTGAACTTCTTTATAGGTTTCTTGGGCCACCCACTGTGGCTAGAAAGTCAGATTCTTAGATGGTGTGTTTGGAACTGCAGTCAGACTRGGCTAAAACAGCTGGAAAGAAAAGGCCCCAGGATAGTTATTGAATTTAGAATAATTACCCTTTCCGTATTATTATTTGTTTTTTTCGCTCATCTGAACTGTAATGAAAGATCATCTCAAAGGTACAAGATTTTAAAGATTTCCAGTGGTTCAGACATTGCAGGATGTTTCCAGGATGCTAGATCTCAGGAGACTCTTGGTTGGATGTGGGATGGTAACAAAAATTGTAATGTTTTTATTAGTTTAGGAAGGACAGAGGAGGAGAATACTTAAATACAAATCTGGGAAAATAACCGGGGGAATGCAACCTCGATTATGGAGTGAAAGGATTAGTTACATGTACTGCGGTTCTTATTTAGTCTCCTAGAGTATATGAATCCCTTAACTCTCCGAGTGGGCACTAAAACGTCTGTTGCTTGCATGTTCATCAGTCTGGCCAACGGGTTTTGCCTTTTCCAGCCATTGCAGTGAGATAGGCTTCTCAACTTCCTTTCCATTTCTGGGAACTATGGCTCTAGGATGTCACAGAGAAGTGTCCTGACTAGTTGAAACTTTTAATTTTCTAACACTCAGGCCTACACTTCAGCGTTTTTGTAAAATTGTCACAATCTGCTCCAAACACTTCATTTGTCACTTTTTTTATCCAAGTGCTAAAGTATTGGCAGTTTTATGYAATGTGCATATATCCACACCACTCTGTTGCACCTGCAGATGGGAGGATATCCATCGTCTTTCCCCTTACTTCAAGCCAAAAGCTTTAAATAGCTGAGGCAGAAATTCATAAAATGCCAGTCACAGTTTCTGCGTAGGAATAAGGAGGTACTTAAGGAGGGCCCCTCTGCGTTTCACTAAATGGGCTGTCGTAGGGCCTCTGGGACCAAGCTCCAGGAGCWGGAGAGACAGGTTATGCGAAGAAGGTGTTAGGGGCCCAGGTCAAGGAAAGAACTGGGAAAATTAGCAAATAAAGTTAAGTTTTTCGAGTCACATTTGCTTGTGGCAGAACAGAACAGAACACAATCTGTTTCATACATTAAAGTGCCTGTTCCCTAGGCACCTCGTTCATTTGTTTGTAATGCAGAGCACATCTGTGGAACTATACTGGCCCCCGGATAGCATGATTTCATCAAGAGCGGTGGATGCAGGCCAAATGGGCGCTCTTGTTTTGCAGTCAGCCTGGGACTTTTCTCTTGCAGATCAGTGAATTCRGCTCTCCAAAGTAGGGCATAGGCCAGCTCTTTAAGGTTTCTTATGAAATGTTTCCCGTTTGACACAACCAACCACTTTCAATTACATGTGCACCTGCTGTTTTAACAACAACAGCAAATGCACTTCAAACGAAAAGAAAAGAAGTTGCTCAGAAGAACAATAGCCTGTCATGTACAAAATATATTTGCTTCTTTTATGTTTTTCCATGCATTAAAATATTTTTAATGGTGTCTGTCATCGCAAATTATAAATAATTCTATGTTTTTCTTTAGGAACACTTCTTTAGACGAATGGGTTGTTTGCTTCTAAAGTAATTTGCCTAGTCAGGAATACATACATGCTATTGAGAGTGTTTCTATAAAAGTCTTTGCATGGTTATTTGGAAGAGATTGATGATATAATTTGTCTTTCATAAGTACTTCAGTGTACTAACAATTTAGCTGTTAGGTATTTCTGTTTACCATCTTACTATCTCACTGTCTCATGAACATAGTGATAAACAAGGACACAGAACCTATAGTATGAGATTTTCCACTCTGTTACCTATAGGAGTCATTTACATCTGTGAAAAAGATGTGAAATATACTACCCTGATTTTCCAAAATGTTTCATCTGTTTTGTACAGGTGTAAATAATGACAGGTAGAGTGAGATTTTTCAGAAATGTTTCATATTGASCTGACTCTGCTCAGAATTTGGCCTCTACAAGTATAGAAAGTCCCTGTCTTTGGTGCAAGGTGGAGAACTGGCACTCTCTACCCCAGAGAGTGTAAGGAGTATGTTCCCATTCCTCCTTTTGGAAAGAGTTAGCCAGAAGAACATCTGCGACTGGTCACTGGAAAATGGCATAGCCTATGTGGCTAGTTCTGAGCAAATCTTACCATCAGGAAAGTTAACTTCGGGTTCAAATGGAGGTTTAGTATAGGGCTAAAGGCAAGAACAGCATCAGAATGAGCTTGGAAAATGAGGTGATGAGAGAACTGGTGCAGGGAACAGGAAAATGTCTCAGAGACTCTCTGCCTGTGGCCACCATAAATCCAGCAGAGGTGGGCCAGTTCCAACATGAGCTTTCCCAAAGTGAAAGGGCTTTCGGATCCGGTACTGCATTTCAGGCTCTGGTTGCTCTGTATGACTGAATGCTTGGCTGACTTAGCAGACAAACTCCAGATCAGTGTTGAAAAATAACATGAACGTGGACATTGTTTGTTCTGGGAACGTTCCTGGAGGGATTCAAGTAGCCCGGAAGATCTAAAAGTAGTCTGCATTCCTGTTATATTTGACTCTACAAGACCATAATTATTGTACAAAATATATATAGCAAGTCAGCTAAGTGAATRTGTGGTGTTAATTCACACGGACTGATTCTCTTCTAAGATACTGAATTGTGCTTTAATGCTTCCTTAACAATTATCCAACGATGTTAGTGATCCTGGTCAAAGTCCAGCTCTGACTTAAGTGTGAAGTTAGCTGGATCACAGACCATTTCCAATAAATTCCAGATAATTTAAAAAGAACTGCTTGGTTCTCAGAAATTTTCAGGCCAGAGCTGCACTACCATGTTCTGCTGTTCACCTCAAACAGTAAYAATAAGTAAGGCAAGCCTCCCTGTGTCAATACAATAACAGTCTATGTCATTCAGGGATTTGGGTCAGCTTTACTCAAGAAAGAATGTTTTCGCTGGTATAAATGACATCTTTACCGGGAAGTTTTTGTGGTGTCAGTGTGTTGGCAAACCTTTTTCAGTGTGAATGGAATGTCATCCCAAAATCTGTGTTTACTGCACTTTTCTCCATGCTCTGAGGCCCATGCAGTGAGGTACTTTACAAAGCAACTTAAGAAATCTTCCAGAGTGACCTTTCTGTGTTTTCTCTTGCAGCTGAACTGGGATCCCTTGCTTAGGTTGCCCAACTTAAAAGCAAAATTATACTGAAATGAGCTTTTCATTTTACCTTTGAGAAGTAGTGAACTTGCAGCTGTGCTGTTACAGCAAGCTCCGAAGATCTTTGTTACTATCCTCTTTAGGATACTACTAAGTAGTAGTTACTATTAGATGTTACTATTGCTCTTTAATAATGGTAATACAACAGGGAGAATTTGAGAGCTGGATAGTGCTCTACTGTCCAGAGCTACCTTGCAGTGAAGGTGAAGAGAGTGTTTTCTGCCCCAGTCAAAGCAGCTGTGTGACGAGTGCCTTGGTGTCACGATGTTCAAAGCAAAATGTCCAAGGCTCCTGAGAGAGTCGGAGGATGATGCAGAATTAACTGTGCTATGTGATGAGGAAATGTTTTCTTTAACAGCTATTGTTTTTGCTAAATTGTAACTTCAGATGGGCTGAATTATCTGTGAATTTGTGCTGAAGTAGTGAACAGTTCTGGCTAAGTATTTATAAACGTATATATTCTGCTAAAAAGGGAAACATTTTATTTCAGCGTTTAAACAAAATATATATATTCAAAATTACATACTGAATCCAAATTTTGCCTATGTTTATAGACAACAATGTTTTGTTACATGCATGGAGGAGGTCATTTTATCAGGAAAGAAAACAAAAGTAAAATGTCGACAGTCCAGAATATTTCAGCGTGATTCCCTGTCCTTTTCACCACTTTGGTCATCCGAGCCAGAATCTSAGTGGTTTGTTATGCTCTACTCATTGCCTGAGCTACCTTCTACTGGTCTTCTGGAGTTTCTGCTACTTTTCTGTTCCTTCTTCTATAAGTAGCAACCTAATAGTTTCGACTGCCTTTGGAAACCAAATGAGACCAAACCTTCTTCAAGGCCAAAGTTTTCAGGGTGTGTTTCCTATCATGATATCCAATTTTATAAACATGAAATTTAGTAGATGTCTTTTCAGATTATCTATATGTATTCTGTGTGAGAGACTGATATTTTAGGTCTGCTTTTTCTTCTACTTATCTGCAAATTATGATGAATTTAACTAAAAATCATATTGAATCAAATAGTTTAGTAGAGTGTTTCCATACCATTTTTCATCACTTCTAATTCCTCTTGTCAACCCTAAGGCAGCACGTGCCTGAAATTAAGTATATATCTTCAAGTAGACAAAATTAGTCTATATGCATCCTTTATCTTGCTGCTATATATGCTTATAGTGATTTCTTAATAAGTTTCTGAAAATCAAGCTTTAATTTCTGTACTGCATGCCAGTAACTAATCTCTGTATCAACAATGGCAAATGTATAACATAGTTTGATTCTTGAATTAGAAGGCAATCCAAATAGGTAAATAGTAAAAAGATAGTAAGAAGTAAGAAGTAGTAAGCTGTTAAGTCTGTTCATAACCCTACATAAAACACATACCAAATTTGCAATAAGTACTTTATCTACCTAGAACATTTGTCCAGAACAATATTAGCCTTATTTTGTCCTACATATAAATTTGACAACTAATTCCATACAAACAAGGAGTTTCCACACTTGAAGTAAAAATGAAATGAACTGAGCAGTTGTCTCACTAATCTTCATGGGATGTAGCAGAACATTATACAATCAGAGCGATAAAGAAGCAATTCTATTTCTAGGGGAATTCTTCAGGAACATTTAAGCAAGCAAGACAATTCAGGAGAAACAGGAGATATTGTAATCAATTCCTGCTGTCAAGAAAGGACTAGGTTGATTGACTACAGATGAATCAACTTATTCAAAGCCATCTATATAAAATTTTAAGATGGATAGGACTGGAAGAATAATAGAATGGAAAAAAAAAAACAGTAAGGTACAGCAAGTATACAAGGCCAAAACTCTGTGAAAAGATGCATGCTAAAGAGGAATGTGTGTGGAGGACAGCACTTGAATATATTTCTGCTGATCAGTGCTCGTATTTCTGTCTAGAGTTTGCAGGTGTCAACACTTTCAAATGTATTCACCTTTCTGTATGTTCTTAAACAGTTTGAAACCTGTATTTATGTCTTCCTCTAGAACTGCCTGGGTTATTTACTTTGTCATCCCAGAACAGGCAGACAGATCTAAGGTCTCTTTGAGCACTAAAAYGATGACTTAAATGTACTGTTTACCAAACGCATAAAGAAAGGGGTTGAGATTAAGTGGTCATTTGAGTTGAGGAGTAAACTAATTCAGGATTTTATAAAAAGACTGTCTGTCACAGAACTGGCAGGAGAGGATAACTGAGGCAGGGTGAAAGCTTAGGAGAAACCAGTCACTATCCAAYGGGTACAGAACAACAGGCTATTACAGAAGGTAACCTACTAGATCAGGCCAAGGTGTGCATGGAGCATAGCTTCAGAAGGCTGGTTTAGAAATGAAGAGGTGGTGAGAAACCTTGTGCGCAAGATACAGTGGGCCTGCTTCTTCCTAGTGGTAAATCCAGTTTCTTTTGAAGTATTATCCTGGGGATGTTCTTGTCTGATCCTCTCTAGCTTAATGGAGACGGACTCATAAACCACTGTGAAAGATGATTTAAAAGAACAGCAAAGAGTAGTTGCCTAGAATATTTTAGGGCCTGTCAACCTTTTCCTTATCAAGCTGTGTCATCTATCTCTGAGCTACCCTGTCATTACTTGATTAGAACTGTTCTGTCTCCTGTCTTCTGAATACTTCAATTAATAGGCAATTTCACTTCATTCGGTGGCATAGAGTGATAATATTTTTGATGCCATTTCCTTATTATTATCAATGCTACCTCATTGGAAATTAATCATCTCAACCATTGTTTAACAGGCAACAGTCATGAGTTTTTAACTAACTCAGTTCTGTCTTTGGTACAGTTTCACTCATATCTAGGAGGAGCAAGTGTCTGGCCTGGGGGGTGGTTAACACAGCAGTGGCCATCACTGCTATGCTCTAACAGGTTTTGTTGTTAATAGYTGTTCATTTAACCGAAGTGTTGTTCTCTCTGTGTGGATGGTCACCGCTGTTACTCATCCACATAAAGGAGATGACTGAACTAATTTGTTTAATGATTATGCTGTTTCACTCCTTTCCAGTTTGTCCRAGACCTTAGCACAAATTGTGCGGGGACAGTTGTACAATTATAATGCACTTCATAAAATCACTAGCTGTTGTCAAGCAGGTTTTCAGCCTGTTTTATAACAGTGAGCCTCCTCTCTCAAAATCCYAAGCAGCTGGCTTATCAGTGAACAATTTTCAGTCCTAAATGCAACACAAATGAAATATTTAATGTGTGCTACAACTGAAGATTCAGATTTCAAGGGACTTCAGTAGGTTTCGTTGTTGGGCTAGGGTTTTCCTGAGGACTTAGRTGTTGCATTTCCTGCTACGCGTAAGATATTCTTG
This sequence comes from Rhea americana, assembly GCF_003343005.1. NCBI lineage: Eukaryota > Metazoa > Chordata > Aves > Rheiformes > Rheidae > Rhea > Rhea americana. The sequence goes on along the minus strand of NW_028186845.1, from coordinate 1,234,805 downwards.
GATCTGTAGTTTATTGCAAGAGAATCAAACACTCTGCTTTGCTTTTATGCTGGCTTCTGACCCCACTGAGCAAGTTAAATGAGAAGTGGGCAACGGCCCTTGCTAGAGTGTTTTAAAAATCCTACATGTAATGATTCTGAAAGGAAGAATTTAAACAATCCTCTAAGAATCAGTGAAGAGCCTTGGGAATCGAGAAAGTCAAGGCTTTTCTCTTCTCAGCATTGCAGGACAGGCAAGTCTTTCCCTCTAACTCAAACATTCATGCTGTCAGCATGACTTCGTTTATGGTGCGGTGGCTTGCTCTGTAGAGACACTAATCTCTCTCGTGCAGGAACTCAGCTGGACATCAGTGAATTTTGCATCATCTTATGTAAGACAGGTCATCTGGGCTTTAGTATGGCAAATCTCTGCAATTTATTGAGATGACGAAGCAGCACAGGAATTTACTGTAACAGTATAAGGATTTTGTATCACTTTTTATTTATTTATTTAGTATAATGTCTAATGTGTAGACTTGATTTCTGGACTTCAGGAATGTTTGGAGTGTGGAGGAGATGAATGAAAYTGAACGCTAAAAAAGAAATTGAGCAGAAATGTGCCCAGGGCAGGGGATTGGTTCCTGATAAGTGCACGGTTTCTCAGTAGCAGCTCTTTGGAAAGAGACAGTGTCTGGCTGTTGCCCTCTTCCTTCCTTAATCCTTGTCCTCCGTCAGGCAGCGAGTGCTTGCAGAGGACTGTCAGGAAAGGGCAGGAATTTTTGCTGTCTAGACATGTGTCAGCTGTTTCCAGCACCAGAAGTATCAGAGGGAAATAACTTTTTTCATGAATTGTGATAGTGTGTGATTTAAAGCTTTTGAGTGCATAATTTACTATTGTTACTGTATGTTTTTCCTTTAAGACCTTCCAAGATCCTCTAAGCCTTAGCTTGCCCAGGTCTTCTCATGTTGCTTATTTTAAGAGCACATATGACCCCATCCTAAGACTGGATTTGGGAGACTGAACTTCAGTTCTTTGCATTTCCATTTCTTCTCAGGCAAAGCTTCTAAATTACTCTTACTATTCTTGCCTTAGCTCCTCATTCCTGATATGAGTTTAATAAGATGGGATCCCTATTTTATGTTTTAGGATTGAAATTAAATAATAGCTCTGAAGTGAAGAGGATCTTTTAAATATCTAGGTAAGATCTTTTTCAATAAGATGGCATTCTTAAATAGTGACTACTATGTCAAATTCACATTGCACAATATTAAAAAAGTAAAGATCATAAGGGGGAATAAATCCCACTCATCCCAGCCTTAATTCATTTTAAACAGCAAAACGAATGAAACCCAATTAAGCTCATAAGTCAGTGTGGGAACAGAGTCCAGAAAAATGTCAGCTCCAATAAATATGATAAATAAAAGCATTGGCATAAACTCCAAGGACTTATACCATTGGAACCACCATAAAGCCTTCTTCAGTGGATCTTGAGACATGACTCAAAATGTGAAGAATGAGAAGACAAATAATTTTTTTCCTTAATTCTGAAAGGGTTATTTTTAACAGAGTAAACATTTTCATTTTAAATTAATGCCAGATAGTGCAATCAATTGGAAGGGCTTCTCAGTGGGGATAGTGTAACCAGCTGAAGTATTCGAGATAATCTGTATTGAACTTTATCATGGAGCTGAATAGATTATTGTATTAATTGGGTTATAATAACCAAGCGTGTGGTTCATAGTCATCATAATCAGCTCTAGATAATGAAGACTGCATTATTGTTCCTCAGATACAACTGCCCTTGAGGAGAGGCAATCTGTTGTTTAAAATTTAAACTCTGCACACCAGTCTAGGCTGTAGCAGAGGTACCAGCCACCCAATGCATTCTTCCAATGATCGATGCACTGAGCAGTGATAGAAAAATGTAGGGGCTTAAGGCTGCATCAGGYAGACTGGGAACTCAGCTTGTGACTATCTCCTTTCTGGGAGGGATTTCCTGTGGGTGAAATGATGTCCATGCAGGTGGCTGCATCAAGGAATTACTTGAGTTCTACTGAACTGCTTCAACCTAAAGACCTCACGCCTGCCCCTTCTAAAGGACATCACCTTCTTACGAAACTGCGTGCACACTACTTGAACCTGCTGCACTGGCAGCCTGACATCAGTGAAAGAAAATTAGGGAAGGGCTCGACTCTGACTGTGCTAACTGTGTAGCYCCATAAGCATTAGCATGACTATGATTTTAGGCTAGGGTAACTGAGATGAGTCTCAGGCCTCAAAGGCTGAAAGACCTATTTCAGAAAAGCACAACAGCACATATTTAGAGCTACACACATTTCGGAGTCTTTCTGGCCTGAAGTATCTGATTTTCTTTTTTTCCTCATTTCATTAGACAACATCAGCGTTCAAATAACAAATACTGGGAATGAAAAGATACATTTATAATCATGCTAGTGATCTCCACTAGAATAATTGGTCTACAGTAAAGCCGTAATTTGCCCTTTCAAGTAGATTGAATAATCTAGACTGATTTTAAAAAATGGAGCTTTTTTATTCTAGAAAACAATATATGTTCATTTCACATTACACACTTTTTTAACAGAATTAGTCATGAAATGTCATTTAGCTAATCTAAAAGAGCTTCTGACATAGATGAAAGGAAATGGTATGTAGCATTAAGACATATGCATTAAAAGTGCATATCTGTAAATTAATCAAAGTCTCTCTGGCCTTATTTACAAGGAGATTCTGTCTTGTCTTTGGCTATTTCAAACTAGCTTGAATTCTTGTGTTCAGAAACCTAGGCACAAGATAAAATGCTCAAAGTGTCTGCACTAGGCTGCATTTTTATTTTCTAGTAGCAATAAATTCCCCTATCCAAATTTGTACTCTAGTGAAGGACATTTGATAGATGATCTATCTGGGGAAAATCCCTGAGGAAGAAGGGTCTACAATAGATTACAAGATTGCCCTGGGATCAAGGTTTTCGATGAGTGTAAACTGATGTAAAATCTGCTAAATTCAGAAGAACTTAGCTTTGTAACGTCCGTTTGAGAACACAGACCTCATTCTCTATTGKCTTGCACCTCGTGTTGCCCTCTGTATCTGTACACAGTGAGAACCGATGCAATGATATTCTTATGTGTGAGCATGTGAGGCCTGCTTTGCACATACAAAAGTGAATAGACAAGGCACTGGTATTTGTGCCTTTGCAAGACTCCGTTCATTTTATCTGTCTTGTAAATATCCTAAATCTTTTAAACCTATATTTTGATTTGTGTTAAAGTTTAATGCTATACAAGACTGCTCTTAAATAAATATCTTTTTACAGTAAAGTATTTCATTTGATAAAATCATCATATTGTAATGATCCAGAGTCCACTGAGAGTAGGAAAAAAAGCTGACACATCAGTGACTGTCTTATACAAAGCTAGTGAAGGTATGAAAAAAGATACATAGAGAAAAACCTAAAGCAAACAAAATATTTGACCAGCAAGTTAAATTATAAGGGTAAAGTTTAAACACAACAGTTTCAAAAAACCTTGGAAGTTTTGCAGAATGAGGTTACTTCTACAGTCCTGAAGAACTAAGAGTAAGAAGAAAATATAGGAAATTTGAATACAATTAATTTAATGGGCTTCATATAAACCTTTGTTCAAGCTCGGAACCAAGCAGAACCTAGGTTTTAATGAGGTTCAGAAAGATGTCGTTAGCTTAAAACTATAGTGTGAGACTCTGTACTTTTTCGTTTGTGTTTAAACTGAGCATAAATACCATGAAAAAAGCTTTTCATGTGGCATTTCTGGTTCATGGCTAACCAGGCGCTACAGGGAATCTCATGCAACTGTTCCCCTGAAGTTGGAGAGGATCCAGGTTGTGGGCCAAGTTTTAGATATAAGTAAACCATGCAGTTTTGGAGCACTGCCCCAGATTTCTGAGCTTTTAAAAATTAAAGTAAGAAAAAAGAGGGCTGGAAAAGATCTGGTTTTGGTAGAGTTTGTCTTTCTGCCAGTGGTTCACTTTTATCCCTTTCCTGTGATCTGCCATGCCATTTTAAATAGGCCTTGTGATACAGTTCAATCAAGCTGAGCCTTCTAAAATCTGTCTGTCTTCATCTTTAGGAGGTGTTAGGAGCCTGCCTTTAATACAAAATTGAACAGCTGAAAGTCCTGCTTTTTGGTGAAATCCCAGTGCTTGGTACCTTTCTGACTAAGCTTTTCACAGTCTCTCTGGTTTACTCTAATTCTTCAAGACAAAAGCACTTTCTATCAACCTTATTCAGTATTGAACTATTTTCATTCTCTTTACACACAGTTTTCTAGAAAGAGTGTTGCTGAATTAATGCATAAGTTTCTTTAGTTCAAAATTGGACTCCTGAAGACTCACATCTGCTTTCTGTAAGGGATGAATTTGAAGGTGAATCTGTTTACCTAAGAAGCTTATTTTCATATACTTTATCCTTTTCATGCCTTTTAAAAATCTTTGTACGTGGTCCCTGGATTAGGGCTTCCATGCTACCCCAATTATTAAGCTAGTGAACTTCAGTGAATGTAATGTGATGTGAGTGATTAACTACAAATGGAGAGTGAAAGGATAGTTCTACAATGACCGAGTATTTGGGACCTAAAATCAGGTTCTGGAGCTGGACACATGATGAATTATCTYGAGCGGAAATACTCCATAATAAATCCCTGCCTCAGTTTCTCCAACTATAAAATGGACATGTTTGTCTTTAAACAATCCGTTTTTTAAACTTTAGTTATGTATTTAGCTCTTCAGAGCTGAAACTGCATGTGTGTACAGTGCCTGGTATATTGGCGCTTAATAACACAAAGACTTGGAACAGCAATTTTAAGATAAATTCCAGCTGCACCGTTGATAGAGATTAATGAGAAGATAATGTATGATATCTGTTCCAAAGCATATATTTAAGAAAAAGCAAACATCTTTCCCTCCCCCCTAAAAACAAGGCCCAAGAAAGTCACATTTTGGTCCCACTGAAGTCAATGGCAAATATCCCACTGACTTCAAAGGGACAAGGAGTTGGCTGTTTCAGCACATACGTTATTTTTTTTCAATAGAGCTGGCCAAACTAACTGAAAACAGTTTGGGCAGCTCACATAGTTACTGGTTCCCATATGCCACAAATATTTTACTATTTGGTTTGTGTTCATTTCTCATCACAAATTTGAATCAGATATTCATGATTTAGCTTGCTAGTAGAATCCTTGGAGAAGAAACTATTAAGCAAAAAATATCATTAATTTATGTCTGAAATTATTTTCTTAAACACATCATGTTTTCAGCTGGACCTCTTGTATAGCAAGTAATGTGGTAGGAGATAGCATACTTCAAAGAAGAATTAGCCTCAATTTGCCCCAAGTAGAATGCACTTAGTTTCTATGATTCRTATAGAATTCACATATGTTTTTCTTTATGTATTGTGTCTTTGATCTTTTGGAAAAAACTTCAGGAGAATATTTATTCTTCTGTTGAAGTCAACAGTTCAACAGAAAGATTTAACTGAAACTGAAAAAGACATTGCACTTTTTCTCTTTCCCAACTATTATTTACCCAGATAAAGGATCTATGTATGTTTATAGTGGTGACTTGTCCTTTCCAGAGCTCTCTGGAGGGAAATCTCAGGCACTTAAGTTTCAGAGTTATCAGCCCATGCACTACGGTCTGCGACTCTCAGTGTGCACAGATCTGAAAGCCTTAATGGAAACTGTTTTTCTTCATCACCTCGATGTCTGGACACCTGATCTCACCCTGTGTCCGTTCTCATTCGTGCCGCACAGAGCAGTTCACAGGGAAGGCATTAGTGGTCAGGAGAGCTGCCCAAATTAGTTTGGTTCATTTAACTCAGTTTTATTGGAAATAATGTCCTGGCCAGCAGCTGAACCAGGAGTGGAACCTTGCTCAAATCCAACAGTTTACAACGCCTCTTATTTTAGTCCTTGTRCTGCCGCGGATGAGATTGTTTGACCTATAGTTTATGAGATGCTTTGGGAGAAGCAGCACTATATATAAATGAAAGATATTATTATTACTATTACAGGGTTCTCCATAACTTTTATAGTTCAGAGGCTGTCAGCATTTTCTGTAGAAACCCTGTATTTTAGGTGTCTACAGTTTGGCCATGAAATTGTTCTCAGAGTCAAAACTTGGAACACTAGAAACAAACCCGAAGCAAAGCTGTTGTTCCCCTCTCTTCGTTTTCTCTTAAGAAAATGAAAACAAGCTCTTTAGAAACCTTTAAATCCTAAAAAAATTGTCATACTCTTAAAAAAAAACAAAACCAGAACTTCTTGTTTCTCTCTTTTTTTATTGCAATGAAAATTGTAATGTGTTTTCCCTACTGAGACAGTTTCTGTAGCTTTAGATGAATTTAGTCGGTCTAATCCCATTACCACCAGTTCTGGTGACARAACCCAAAATACTGGAATATTTCTAGAAGTCAGTAAAAGCAGCAGGATAGTAGTTAAGGAAAACAAATAAAAAGAAAAATGACATACACATCCTTAGAAACGAGGATGATAGACATGGCTCTTCAGGCTTTTTAGCTTGTATGCTRTGGGGAAACATGTTAAGCAGTTATGTTGACATACTCTGGAGTGTGATAATGTTCCTGTGTCAGTTCYCTGAGAAATAAGTGCTAGTTATGTATACCTCTGAGATAGCAAGGTGCATTTTCTGGGTAGACTGTATTTCACAAGTGCTGTGTTACATCTAGGCTGAGAAATGGGGGAATGTGAGCAAGGAGAAGGATGTTTATATGTTYTGAAAATTTCATAGTAATTTTATTTCCAAATTATCATTTTTTTTATTTATCATTTGATTTCTTTTCAAAAGTTGTATAGAAAACATGGAATTTTCAGTATTTTTAAAAATTTTTGTAGCTTTTTATTTTTCCAGTCTCACATTACTTCAAAAATGGAAAATTAAACAAAATTAAAACAACTACTCCCACTTCTAAATGAAATGTAAAGAGGGAAATGTTAAGTTTCATGTAGATTTTCAGGAAAAATAAGAAACAATGCYTCATAAATCTTCAATGAGTTTTCTATCTGATGGATGAACTTAGAAATGTGTAATTCCACGGTACAGAAACAATTATATAGTTAGGCATACAGTGATTTTCTTTTTTTTTTCTTTGCTGTATATGTATCTTTAAGAAAGCTATACAAATATCCCCAACAAGATAACTTTGTATTTCATTAGGCTCCCGAAGAGATTGAGCAGACTATTACTGCACTCCTCAGCTTTTGTAGGCGTGACTCTTTCTTGGATGGGATCTTTTTTGCTATCAGATAAACTTGGGTATAATTTAATCTAATCAGAGTGAGTTTTTTCCATTGATAGAATGTATTTCACAAGAATGTCCCCCTCTTCTGCATGCGTCCATGCGTTTGCATAATTTCCAAGCACAGCCAAAATGCTGCTGGAATTGTAKAGAGAATGTTTTTTACTGCACAGTTTCATGCTGTGCCCAAAAATACTATTTTTTCAGCCGAGAACATAGTAAAAAGTAATGCTACAGATAYATGAAGTTAGAATTAGATGCCAATAGTTCTGTTTGAATAAAATCCACCCTATTGCAGCCTAAAATGGAAACATTTTCTAAAAGAAATTTTTGTCACACAGAGGAGTGTGGGGAAACAATCGTTTTCTTCTGCTTTCATCAAATGGCCATCTAAGAAAAGTACGTTTAAAAGTAAGAACAAAACAACAAGATAAAATAAGTTTTCTTTTTCTTTTTTCCTTTTTTTTGGGGGGGGGGCAGGGGGAGGAGGAAAGGCGATTGTAAACGTTACAATCAAAATGAATAAAAAGACGCTGCTTTTAATTGTGGGAAACCTGAACACATTGGCTAGTTTTCTGAGGATATTTTAAACCTTGCCTCAGACCTCAGCGTGCCCCAAAACCACCCGATATAGCTTGTGTCAGAGGAGCTGCATTAGTAATTGACGCTGGGGAACTACAGAATGTCGTGTCGGAGCTCCGTGATTGCTATGTTCGTTGGCTTGTGTATGCTATTAACGGTTGGATGGAGTCCCTGCTGTAACATACATTAAAGGCTGCTTGTGTTAATTACTAGGAAGAAGTAGGCAGAAGTAGGCATTTTTGATGTCATTTTGTATCAGATGAAGTCAAAGAATCCAAGTCTAGCCAGTGCTATAACCTATAATATCTAGGGACCACATAGTTGTATGCTGCGATTTACACAGCATATATAGCTGTCTACAGTGATTGTATTCCACAGGATATATCACTATGTATGCTGCAATTTATCTTTAGATTTTTCAATATTTTACCATGTYCCCACTGAGACAGACGGACTGTTAGGCATGCAGACCAGAAAGGAGCCGTGCATTCCAGTTCTTCTGCACACAGTTGACATTAGGATGCAATTTAGCTGCAATCTCRTTTATATACAGTAAGTCAAGGATGAGAATAGATTACTGCCGTCTGGACTGCCCAAGGCTGGAATTAGTTTCATTGTTCTATTAAGTTAAAAAATAGTATAATTGTCATTATTATTTTAGTCCTTGAGGGCAGGGAAGAAAGACGAGCCAGAAGCAGTAGAAGTGGGATGTAGGTTCAGGGAGAAACAGGGTTTTCATAGCTTTTATTCTTAGAGCTTAAGATATACATCTGCAATATGGATTACATCTGGCAAACGTCAATATAGCGTTAAATAACTGCTCGGTACAACTGAATGTTTACATTTTCCCTTCAAATTCCCTTATGTGTATTTTATCTTTTTGTTTTCTTCTATATGTTCTTGTGGTACTTAATCATCTTTTATCTACTAAATAGCTGTACAAACAGCAGTCAAGAAGATCCTTACACCAAAGCAGTCTGAAGGATATGCATAATTCTAATTGCCTGAGTAGCGCCCTCCTTTTGCGGGCAGGCTCAAGTGGGAATCATAGAATTGGTAAAGTTGGAAGGGACCTCTGGAGATCACCTAGATCTCAAGCAGGGTCACCTAGAGCATGTTAGACAGGATCGGATCCAGGCAGGCTTTGAATATCTCCAGAGAAGGAGACTCCGCAACCTCTTCCGGTGCTCTATCTAATCTAATCATACAGATGTCTTTGTCATGCAGGATCAGTCCCTGAACTTCTCTTCTGTGACATATAAACTCAGTGCAGGTGGTTGAAACTTTCTCCAGCATGACTTCAAAYTCTTCTGCTCAGAAAGGTAGCCTGTGTATTTGGAAAAGGGTCAGGGAGCAGGTTTTGCTCAGTTGGTTAGAGCATGGTGCTGCTAATGCCAAGKTYGTGGGTTCAATCCYCGTATGGGCTATGCTGAGGGTTGGACTAGATGATCTCCAGAGGTGCCTTCCAACCTTACCATTCTGTGGTGATTCTGTGATGATACAGCGAGAACCCATGGAAGGCAGTAAAAATCAGGCAGGGACATTGYGTACAGTGAAAGCTTTCTAGCCTGAACAGCCTCTCCCACAAATTCCTCTTTAGAATGCATCAGTACTCACGCTTTTATGGACTGAGACAGCTGCTATCTAGGTGAATCAAGAATATAATATTAGAAATTAATGTGACGTGGAAAAGCAAAAAAATGCAACATGCACCCTGGAAGCAGGCCACACCTGAGTGCTGTAAAGCATTCTGGTTCTGGAAGGAGAGACTGGACTCTTGCTGGCCTGGCAGCATTTTTGAGTAATGAAATCTGGCAGTATCTGCAGTCTCTGAGGGTGGTAATGTGGAATTTCATTGGCCTTATAATAGAGGCTGTGATCCAAAACTCCTTAAAATCCAAAGAAAGACTGTAACTGGCCTAAATGGATTTGGGATCAAGCCATGAATTCTGTAAAGATGGTCACTTCATAGGCAGATTGGGTTGGATGTACAGACACTTGCTGATTTGTGGGGAAATGAGATGAGTAACAAAGCTTTGATTAATGTTGGGAGAGTCCCCTGATAACATGCCTCTAACTGGGTCCAGGACAGAGCAGTAAAGCCACTGATCAGCTTGGAGAAGCAGATCACTCTATACGGCACTAAGCCCTGAATCAGCAACATCTTCAGAAGATCACAGGCACTGCCTATGACCTGGTCCGATTCCCTGCTGCAGCAGTGCTCCTCCTGACGCTCCTTAGAGATCCAGTGCAGCATGAGACTAAGCGAGACTAAGACCAGTCTATTTATAAAAGTGCATCAAAACTTGTATTAAAAACTCATTCTGAACATCTTTAATGGCCAGATTTGYATAAGCTTCCATTACTGACAGCAGATATTGGAGTTATGTGTTCCTGAAACACACTGATTTGCTTGAGCCACTGGATGTGGCCTTTTGATCTCGTTGTTTCTCCTACTCTCTTGAGGAGACTCTCTTGAATGCGGAAAGAACTAGGAGAATTTGCTGAAGCAAACAGTGAGAAGTGTGAACAAAACTCCAGAAAAAGCACTGSTTGGATCAATATTTTGCTGAAGGGAAATAAACAGGAATGAATCACTACTGTATAAAAATGAAATAAGAGGCCTAGCTGGGTTATTGAGGTCCTGAGGTGATCCTGTGAGTGCTTAGGAGAGACCCTGAGCTAGTCTTTGCCCTCCTGTGTGCACTGGGTACATCTTACCCAGTAAAATGTACCTACTGTGTTCAGGGTAGCACCAAGACAGCTGACTATTTTGCAACACTCTTTTAAAATGATAACGGTAACAGCATCAATGATAATCCTGTTGGCAAGCAAGGTTTTATATTGTGCTTTTGCTACTTTTGAAAGATGTATTTTCTTGGTTCCTCGTTGTAAAGTACCCTTAAGCACGTGACACGCTCATGTGGTTGTGTACATCTCTGAATTCAAGAGGAAGAAAGCGGCAGGTTTTGTTTTCTCCTGCCTTGTCCCCTCTTTCTACTCCCCTCCCCAGGCTCTTCCGTGCTTTGATTCTGTGGAGCACTGGAAGGCCATTGTGAAAGCAGGCCATAAACACATAGATTGCATTTAAATTACATTCCTTTCCTTTACGTTGATTCCAAGGGCTATTTTTCTCTTAATTTATTAGTGAGTATAACCTGGACTATACCCTACRGTCAGTGATCATGGTCACTGCTAGGTAAATTGTGGCCTGATAGTACAGTTTTATGATGCTGTTTGTGTTATACTCCTGTTAACTCCGGTGAAGCCTTTTCTTTGCAGGGTAGTCCAAGAATTCTAGCTGTTGYATTGATGCTACTGATGACTGTTACTGTGTTGAAGAAAATCTAAATACACTTGTAGGGAAGGTTGTTTTTCCTCTTTCTCCTGTTCTTGATYTTTAAAGATACATGTTTTTGAATTACCGTAAGTGTTTGTGGGAAAACCTTTCATCTGTGTAAGAAATTAGTCCTAAGAAACTGACTTTACATTGCTGTGATGAACTACTTTTTAAGGATTCCTAAACGAGCATTGGATGATATGGGCTTGGGATAGCTATGGGTAGCATGTGTCRTTGTTGGTAATAAGCATACTGACAGGTCTTAGTTTTATAAATAATGCTTGTAAGGAATCCTTAGACCTATTTGGATWCTGTGGCCAGCTCTGACTGATTAACCGTTAGCCATTTATTAAAGAATACATTTATTTATTAAGGCTGTCTAAGCCATTTATTAAAGTATTCATAAACTACAAAAAAAGAGGTCTTAATTGGAAATGTGGCCCCATTGAAATATTCCTATGCACACTAACATGAGTGTTTCCAAAAATAAAATGCTCTGGAAAGGAAAGAAATGTCCATGCTCTATGGCATAAAGCATCCCTAACTAGCAGTCAAGAGACTGAAATAGTTGCTGTAATGTTCTGATACATTGTGTTCCTAAAACTGGATGCTCTTTCCTTTAAATAYGTCTATGCACAGAGGAACAGGAATATTGTGCCCTGTACCTATTGAAGTCACGGGGAGTTTCCCTACTAAGTTACTGAGAGCAGAATGGGTGCCTCTGAGCCCTTTGAAGTTCCTCTCGTGTCAGTTTGCTGAAGAGCTTTGCTTTTTGGGTTGTAATTTTTCTGAAGCTATGTAGAATTATCCTAGTAAATTAAATTGTGCAGTCAGTCATTTCTGTTTGCAGATGATTATAGTTCTTCTAGATCTAAAAGCATTTTCCCTATTTATATAGTATATTTTACTTAAAGCGTAGAAAGGAAAAGAAAAGATGCTGATTGATTTACAGGGACTTACTGGAATGTGGCACTCGCGTATATTGTTTAATTACTGGCCACCGTAACTTGTTGAGATGCCTGAAAATCCAGGTTACCAAACAGTGACATTTCACTGAAGTGAAAGAAAGAAAAAGGAAGGGGGTGTAGCAGCATTTACAATTAAGGGGGAACATTAAAATTCTCAGTCTTTGCCCAGTTTAAATTGCTGTACTAAGTAATCGACAAAYGAGCGTGGAGATTTTGCAAAAAGCTTTGCCAAGCTCTAATTACCATAGCTGCATTCCTGCAGCCAGTAGATCAGTTTCCAGAGGGACCCATGGCTGATCTCAGGAATCGCATGGAAAAACTGAGTTCCAGACAAATAGTGCAAGTTGAGAGCTGAGTAATTTTGGAGGTATTTGAATTTACGGCAGGAGATGCCTTCCTTTGCAGCCGCGTCCTGTGCCCGGACGCCTAGGCCAGCAGGTGGTGGTACCTTGGCAGCTTTCTGCTTCTCCTCCCGCGCTTGCCGAAGCAGGCTTCGCGCGTGCTCGGCCTGCCGCTTTGTACAGCAGCGCGGGTCTGCTTTGTTCAGGTGCTCAGGTCGACTTTCATCTGAGGAAAAAGARGAAAAGCTGGTGTTATTTGCACAGTGGCAAAACGCTGGAAGGTTGAAAGGGGGGAAAAYGTGGCTTGAGGTCGGTCAGGTCTCGCTGGTTGAACGTCGGGTTACAGGCACGTCACGTTCGGGTATGTTGTTAAAAAGACGTGGTGTAAAGCACTCCTCCTTTGAATCSCGTACTTCAAAGCCCCCGCTTTAAGGCGCCCCTACCTTGCTTAGGCTGAAGAGGAATCACACAGTAAGTCCAGCTCTGGACCAGGGTGGAATCAGCGCTGTGTGTGCTGCACTGCTGAAAACAGAGCCTCGGAGCTGCCTTCTGCCTTTCTGCTGTCTCAAAGGCTCCCTGGCTTGCTGGGCTCCGGGAAGCCCAGGAGCACGGAGCACCAGCCTCTCTGGCCTTTCCATGCCAGCCCCTGACTGCTCCGTGCTCTAAAAAATGTTGGAAAAGTGTGACTGATTTTGCCAGCATTACAGACTTTTTACACTGTCCCTGTGCAGCAAAACAGCCACAGCAGAGAGGAGAGCCCTGACTGAAATCACCGTTGGCTGTTTTTCTGTTACTGCTGTACGTACATCTAGATATATACATAAAGTTCCACTAACTTCCATTTTCTCATTTAAAAACTGAGCTCAGTGGCTTCATCTCCTATTACTCAACTGTGGAGCTGGAGTTAATGGACCAGGCCTAATTCCAGACTGGTTCTCAATTCATTGGATGTGGCTGGTGCACAAATCAAATAGTTCTGGCACCCCCACATTTCCTGTGAATGAAAAATGATACTAAACTAAGCAGCCGTGTGAACCTCATCCCCATTCATGCAATAGACTAGAAGACAACTCAGATTTGGCAAATGTAGAGAAATGGAAGAAAAGATTCAAACCAGAGGAAGAAAAATGTAAATGTTCTTGAGAGATTTTTTTTTCCACAACGAAAAGAAAAAAAAAAAAAAAGCAATGGAAAATTGTGAGTTTAATCCTTGAAAGACCTAGTCAGGAAACCATAATATTTTAATGGGATATTAAGGTCTGAGAATACACAATCTTTCACACAGCCATGATTTTGGGGGGGGGGGTTTAAGAAGCATTTCAGAGGAGGRTTTTTGTCTCAGCGAGGATTAATCCACCCAATTCACTGCAGGTCTGGGCTGTATCTGAGCAGTGCAATCCTGCTCTGGTCCCTGCACCACTGGCCCCAGATTCCTTGTTTGATTTGTGATCATGCTGCTTAATATGAGCTGTTTTAGCTCATTAACGTGATAGAAAACTCTTGCATTTATTGCCGGGATTATTTTCTTTTTTTCAGACTAATTGACTCTGTATGCTGCTAGGACTGAAACAGATGAAGCTGTGGGAGTATTTGGGCTGGAAGGAGGGAAAAAAAAATGTGATTTCTCCTTTAGGTGCTAGCAAGACTTACGCTGCATGGGAGCGACACGAAAGCATGCTCGCAGGCAGGAGCAGTCTCTTCCCATTTGCACCGACCCTTATCAGTAAGAAATCATGAATCATTCGGYTTTGTCAGCTGGCTTAAGAGGAACAGCCAAGACCTCACGTGGGATTTCGGGAGGCTGGCGGTGGGAGCCAAGCCCCCGCTCCCACCTGCGCGAAGGTGGCTCGCTCGAGCCRCGCCACGGCCTCGCGTGAAGTTGTGCCGGGACTGTGCAGACCCGCAGGTGCCCTCTGTCTCCGTGAGATACTCGGGTAGTCCAAAATGCCGGAGAATTAGGCTGTACCTTCGCGTACCTTCTTTGACGCTCGCCTCGGCGGACTTCAGCCGGATTCCCGCTGTGTGAGGCGTAACACGGTGCAGGAGGTGTATTTTAGTCGGTCGCATTACGGTCTGAATAGGTACGACAAGGGATGTGAAACGAAACACAGAGATGTGGAAGAACACACGAAAACGTGGTGAGACCAAATTTGGGAACAAAACCAAGTATCCTGAATCCAAGTGATTTTTTGATTACACAGAATAAATATTCCCTCATCTCACCTAGAGGGGCTGAATATTTTGGGCCTTAAGCAAGCCTGTGTTGTGTGTAATGTTTTCCAGACCGTTACAACAGCGTTATCGTAGGAGGAGTGCGTGCTGCATCCTTCTGAACGTCTGTGTCAGGAGCCGTGAGGCTGCGCTTGGGATGTTTGTTGCACTCTGTCATTATTTATACCCCATCACCTCCATTTGACCGCCTGTCCCACCCGCTCCCCGCAGATTAGCAGAGCGGGGAGAGGATAAGTGATGATTAGCAGCCAGTCAAGGGATGGACGAGCTGAAAGAGTCGATATAAAACAAAGCCTGCCGCATACAACGTACAAAGAATGTGCGGCACTGCATTTCAGCGGCAACGCTTCATAGCCAGGATTTTAATGAGAATGGAATATGCTAACATAGAAATCTAATAATGTAAAAAATATTAGCAACAAGAGTACTGAGTGGTAAATATTTTACTATTAAGCTTGGTACCCTGTTTCTAACCTAAACTATTAAAACTCTCCTGAAGTTTTCATTAAATCATGCTTCAAAAAGCCCCTTAAAACATAGTTCTTTGTTTTGACAGAAATGCTGGCAAGGATGACCAGCACCAAAGTCTAATGGTGAGCTAACCAAGCATACACCTAACCATGCTCTRACTGAAGCTGCTCAAGGGGCTTCCTGTGATGTCTGTAGAAGCTGATGTTTCCTTCAGTGGTAAAATGTTGTTGATCTCAGGATATCTGTGCCATAAGACAGAACCTCATTAAGGTACATGGTGCTGACATACAAAACAAAAAGGATTTTTGCCTCGAAGACCTTGCTCTTTACATGCTCGCTTAATTCTTGCTGCGTTCCTGTCATATCTATGCCACCTTGAGCTGGAACTATGTTGCTGAACCCTTGTTTATACGTATATGCTTGTTTAACTGTACATACATATGTGAGAGATAGGACTGCACTTCAGCTACAGCCCCTGGGCAAAGTCTTGCTAACTTAACTGGGATTACGAAGGAGGCTCAGGGAAGTCCGCCGTGACCAGCTGCCTCGGCCCCTTGTCCTGTTCCCGTTCCCATGGTCTTTGTCCTGCTCGCCCAGCAGGCTTTGGCCATAGCACAGGTCTGGCAGCTCCAGACTCCCAAAGTCACCCCTTCCCCAGAGCTAATTTTGTACTTGTAGGTGAAATGCAGGGCACTGAAGTTTTTATAAAGAAAGATAAATACATTATTCCCAATAATACCATAAAAATTCCATTATTCCTATTAMTATCACGCAGAGTAGATGAAATTTTAATGTTTCACTGCTCCAGGCTGTCGAAGTCCTTGTGCTCTTAAAAAATAAGGACAGAGACTTTGTTTGGTCTTTGTGCAGGAAAATTATGAAGACACRTTTGTGATTTTTCTCCTCTTTGTCCACTTAGAAAAGGCAATACATATTGATTCTTCACTTGGCAGTCTGTCTTGGCCTAACTACCATGGCTCCTTGCATGGAAAATTGCCTAAATACTCTCTAAAGCCTCTGCCATGTAAATATGAGTAAGTATTGATTGATTCTTTTTATGCTAATAGCTTTCACCCTTGTAGGAAACAGAGGTATTTGCTAATCCAGGCTTCATTTGTGCRTTGGCAAAGCGGCAGGTGTAACTGAAACCAAGCAGTGCCAGTGAGACTTGCCTCTGCCGTTGTATTTGGTAGCTGCTTGTTGCTTTCGAACTCAGCGCAACGCCTGAGCGTTGCTGGTGCTTGCAAGCCGTAGGGATTGACCCCCGTTTCCAGGGGGTTCGGTTTCAGCTGAGCACTTTGTTAGTTATCGGAAGTTCAAGCGTGTCTCGTCTAGGGTGTGGGTGACCGTCCTGCGGATATCTGAGCATCGTTCCCAGGCACCAGGCGCCTTCGCCTCCTGCTAAGGTCTCCGTTTCCGAGCCGCTCCTAGCGCAGGTACTGAGGTATAGTGGGCTAAGCGCACAACTGGAAACCGCTCAGTGCTGAGGTCTCACAATTCCTTGTTTCTGATTTAAATTCTATCCGCTTCAGTAACATGGGAACTGTGGATCACGCGTGCAGTTTAAACGTTAAATCCGAGTGTCTTGAATGGTTCTCATTTGATACGAATGTTTCTCTTTTGAAAAAATGCCATAAGGAGGAAAAGTCTAAGCACTGTTTTGGAAACTAAGAATTGTGGAAATATTACCTAATAGGAAAAGTATCCTTAAAATGGGTTCTACTCTGCGCATCCCTTTATGGGATTATGCTTTATGCTGCCTTCTGGTCCCTGTCAGAGCACTTGTCATTGCCTAGATATTGCTTCCTGTTACGGAGCACTACAGTGGGACTGGATAGTTATATTGCAAAAGGAAATATTTCTTCCTGTATTAAAATACTGTAGATGTGAAGAAAAAGATTTGTTTACCTCTTTCATTATGGTTCTGTTGGATTAAAAAATGTGTCAATTTTTAAACAGCCTTTTCGATATCAATCAGACCAGTTATTTCCCTTTAGAAATACTTTCATATGAGTTAAATAAAACAGAGGGGATTAAAAAAATGTGTATAGAAGGAACATCTGCTTCTCATTTTATAAAAGCAATGCATTTTTAATATAATAATGCAGAGTGGCAGAAAATGGAACAGCAAAAAGAAACAAACAAAAAAACCCTGACAAAAGAGATTGTCATCCATTTCACTGAACAGTGTTGGAAAATTATCATGAATGTGTACGAGCATGACCACAAAATCTACTTTACTATAAAGTTCTTAAGGAGGATGGGGGAAGACTATTGCTATTTCATTCACTGATCCAAAAAAAACCAGTAAACGCCCAGCAGTTTACATAACTAGAATTTTGTAAGGATGGTAGATGGGCTGCACAGACAACTTTATAAATATTTGACTTTATTCACATTAAAAATACTGTTTTCAAATATCCTAAGAGTGCCAAAGTAGTCACGAACCACAGGAAGAACGTGACAACAAGTTGCATTACAAGCCAACCTTGGCAAGTAAAATCTCACAAAATGACTTCTTGGAAGAACCAGGCCAAAAGCCCAGGTTTAGGGTAGTTTTGTAGTTTTGGCTTTATTTCATCTGTGCTGAAAGATTATTTCCAGCCTGGACCATTTAACTCTGACATGATAAAACCGATCACAGTGTAAAAGATACAAATGGCATCTTGATTAGAGGAGAACAGCCCCCTGAGCTGAGGTTTACTGCCTCTCGGTGAACTCCACTTCAGGTACGTCTACAAAGGGAAAGGAGGGGGGATTTATTTTTATTTTTTATGTGCCACTCCAGCAAACTATCCTAGGGCCTGGCAAACAAGATGGGTTCTTTTCCTCTCAGGCGTAAAGTGTTGGCAGCTCCAAGTGTCTGCAGCAACAGAGGGGACAAGGGAAGCAGCTCTCCTGCATGGACGTACTTAGATATCAGTTTTCTGCAGTAAGAGTGCTGTAGTAACATTACATCAAAACAAAATAAGATCTTTTAAGCAATGAATAATTGCTTCGGTGTGAGCACTTTGCACTTTGAGTGAAATAACATGCATGTTAAATTACCTGATTTAAATCAGATCTCTTTGGAGCCAGATTGCTTTCATTAGTTTTGGAGAGGTAATAACTCTTTGGAGGTGCCCGTAGTTGGTTGAAAGCAATGTGGTGTCCCAAGAGTCTGATGACCTTGGATCTCCATAAACAATTCTATTAATAATATGCAGGAAAGAAATAAGCTCATGTTTGCGCTCTCATTTCAGTTGAGTTGCTAGAACTCAAACAAGCAAAAAAACACATCCCAGGTGTTTCAATATCACTGACTTTGCAATCCTTAGTTCATCCCCAGACATCTAGATAACATGCTGGGATTGAGGGCCGAGTACTTATAAATTGTTTACTCCCTTATGGATATATTTGTTTAACTGTAAGGACATACCAAAACCAACTGAGTGCTTTATCTATTGCTAATTAATTAAATGAGAATATTTCTAGAGAAAGAAGATTGATATTTTCACTTTGTCATTCTTTGGAATAGAGCTGTACTTTAAGGGACATGAGAAATCATTTTATCACTTAAAAATTAAAGCAGCTTTTTATACAGATCATCAGTTCAATCTTGTGTTTACTGGTACTGACATAAGTAACAGCTGCCCTGCTGAGCCCCATTTCTCATTGACTGGCATTTAAAAATTTTAAACATCAAATATTTACTGATGTAACTTCATTGCTGCCCAAATTGAATTTCAAAGGTCCTTACCTTGCAGTTTCTATTTGTGCAAGGCTTCCATGGAAGTCAGCTCTATGTATCTGTAATGAATATGAACCTTCTTTCTGTGGCTATTTTTCAGCCTTTCTGAGCTTTCCATTTATTACCATGATTTGCAACAACATTGCGAGCATTATTAATCCAAATTGCAGTCAATGGGAGTTTGGCACGGCTTTACACTGCAGTACTGTGTCTTAAATAGTTTTGGCTTCTAAGGAGAAAGAATTTGGCTTGCAACTACTTGTCACTCCCCAATATTAACAAATACGTGCAAAACGCTCATCGTGCCCGTATGCACCCAGGTCCAAGATAAGGGAAAAGGAGAGAAAGATACTGTTACATATTTGAGATCTCTGAAATTTGGGAAAGTATGAAAGCAGTGTCCATAGAGGAATGTGGCTTAGTGAGGATGAGCAAGATATTTTGTGCTCAGAGGTTCCTGAGTGCAAGCCTCAGTGCTGACCCACTGCTGCATTAGCTGCCTGAAGGAGCTAAGTGACAGTATTTTCTATTTAAGAGTCGGAATTTTTTAGACATTAAATTAAAGAAAAGCCATTTGGAAGCTGTACATATGTGTTTAGGGAGATTATAATTTTAACTCAAAGGCTGAAGTCAGTTTCCATTGCCAAAATTGCTCAACAGCTCAGCAACTTTGCTTGAACAGTCTTGGGAAAAAATGGAACTTTATGGTATTTAGCACCTAGAAACTGAAAGAAGAACTGTGGACCTTTCAGTAACATTATTATTATTATTATTATTATCCTTCTCCTTTCTGTCTCTTTCTTTGCATTTTAAGTTTAAAATTTTTAGGTAATTAGGAGAAGTAGATCATATAAAAGGGAAAGAAAAGTCAAGGGATCGCATGGTCCTGGATAGGTCATGTTAACAGTTTAGATGTCACTATGAGGACAGGAAATCCTTAAATGAGAAGCATAATTTTAGTCTCTAATTTAAGCCATGGATTAGAATCAAAAGGGCTTTTAATTCATGGACCTGTAAGAGTATTTCAGTGGGACTGTGAACTGCACAAAGGACACAAGCTTACTGACAAGAGACTTGTTTTGTCTCCGTGCCTTTTCTTGACCCCTTCAAAATAATCTATGCTCTTCTGGGAAGTAGAGCAGGCAAAACTTCAAAATTCCTGATTTAAACAAAATGCTGTATTTTGTAAGTAGAGACAAGACAACTCCAAACTGAACTCAATGGAGTAAATTATCAACTGCTTTGGAAGATCAGAAGTCCGACATCGAACCCGTTAGGCTTGGGTTGCGCTACAGAGTTTACATCCGTGGCAGATCTGGGCCACAGAATTCTCTTTCTTCACGTATGAGGCAAGTACGCACTGAATTAGAAAGTGCACGCCCTCCTCACTTGATGGCCACCACTTTGGAGCTAAGTATTTGTTTGCTTTTTAAAATCAGGGGAGGAGAGGAGAAACAAGCTAATCTCGTAAAGGTTC
This sequence comes from Rhea americana, assembly GCF_003343005.1. Lineage (NCBI taxonomy): Eukaryota > Metazoa > Chordata > Aves > Rheiformes > Rheidae > Rhea > Rhea americana. Next base: position 1,214,379 of record NW_028186845.1, on the reverse strand, counting down.
ACCCCACCCTTTGCTTGGCTTTTCTTTCTTGGCAATCCTCCCTGGTAGCAGCTGGCTGGCTGTTTTTCTTCTGCAATTGTGTTCATGACATCTCCTTCAACTAGGTTTTTCTGAAGGTTTCCAGCAGTCATTTCAGCCCCCTGCTCCCCCTTGTTTTGGCCTCCTCCCCCACTAACCATGGCCTTGTGCCTAGTTCCCAGAATTGTAAGTAGCATATCCCTGTCACACGTCCATGTGTATTTTCTATACGCTCTCAACAGACGCAATCAATTTTTGTGGCTTGCTTTAAGTCTGATTAACATACCAAGAGTCAGCGTCTATTTTAAGGGATGCAGAACAGCTCTTTGCCATAATCGATGTGAATAGAGATGGTCCCAAGCTACCTGCTCCATCAGACAGTAATGGACACGGATTGCAGTCCCGGCTGTTGCTGGCCCGTATCATGGCTATTACTTCATTTAACACATTGTGCTTTTTTGGGGGAAGCAGCATGTATCCCTCTCCATGCAGAAGAACGGATATAAAGAACTGAGAGAAGGGAGAACTCGTATACAGATCCTAGATTACTTAGTGTACCAGTATTTTCCCTCTCTGCTGTACTAAAAACTACATGCACTTTCCTTTCACAAGCTTTTATAAACACCCAAGTGACTTAAACTTTAGTGTAAAAGCCTACTTATATATTAAGTGCTCTATTATCAATGTCATTAAATCTATCCTCAGTGCTGCAGGATCCAGGTCGCATATGAGCTGTCACACATAGAGTTTAATTTAAGAAATGAAATATTGAGACAGTATAAATTTGTTTTTTCCAGATTAATGAGTACTTTAAGTCTGAACCATTGAAGCTCAGTGAAGGCTTATTCCCCACCGTAGCCACTTTCTTATGCGTAGGGCGAGTTTCTATTCTAATGACAGTTTTGTTGCAGAATTTCAGTGAAGTCTAAGAAGGTGAGTGTTAGATGCAGTTACCATGAATGGCACTGCAAAACCTTATGAGGCCTACACTGTATGTGTTAAAATATGGAATATATTCTCTAAGGAGAAATAAATTGACAGACTCCTTGTATACACATTGTATATCTATTATTTTCCTGTGTGGATATGCACAAACATCTGGACAGCTCATAGTCCGGAGATTATATAGCCTCACTTGGTGTACCTCTTTATCTAATGAGTGACATCTGTGTTTAAAGACAGAGAAAAACAATAGTTTGTCCACCACCAGAGACATTTAATTGAGGGCAAAACATACATCTGGGTTTTATTTGTGTAAAAAGATACACAACCGAAGTACACATCTCATTCCAACCTGACCCTGAAGTGCCCTTTCCATTAGTGTATTAAGAATCGAGATTTATCTAGCACTGGCTTGCAGATAGGAAATGACAGTTATTGTATGATCTTAGCTGCTATTACAGCACATCTCTCTGTCTCTGTCTGTCTCTCTCAGCCACCGTGTGTCTGTCTGTCATACGGCTGAAGTAATTTGCCATACAAACTGATGGTGTGAATTCTTTCAGTCGCATTCTTCAGGAAAGCTGTAGACATGATGGACATAACATTATACAGCATGATGGGCAAACATTATGCTTGCTGCATGCCCTTGCTGCTGGTAAAACAAAATGAGCTCTGCTGGTGAAACTCCAGATCAACTGAGGTCACCGAAGGCAGTTTTCCAGTTGTGGGGTATGGATTATTAGTCTTCCGCAGTTTCTAAACTGATGATCTTCAGAAAGGTTCTGAGCAGCAAGAAGCAGGATTAAGCGAAGGAAGTAGTGTCTAAAAGGCAATTCATATTCCATTAGAAGTTTGCAATTTGGAAGGTGTGGAAAACCCCTGCTTTTGTTAAAAGATTAGGCTAGTGGCGGGGTCTCTCCGAAATGCACCTAGCAGGGAACCCACGAGTCAGATCTTAGCCTTGCAAAGGGCCATTAGGGAGCAGCTGGCGAGGAAGAAGGAATCCTCTCCGCTGATTAACGTAGCATGCTCGGGGTTATTACATCTCTGTCACCACAACCTGAAAGAAAGTGGCATGAGTGCATCGAGACTCTGAATGGATGATAACTACTGCTCACACCACAAAACAAGATCTAGCACTGCAAAAATTTGTCCAGAGTTGACACAATTAGTGCGCTGGGTAACTAATATTAATACTAATAGAGTTATTCATTTCTTTTTCATGGTACTCTGTTATCGGACCACGCTGCTTGAATTACAGACATGTACAATGTAGCTCTTCAACTGCCCAAAACACGATGGGGCCAGTTTGGTTTATGACCATCAGCAAGAGACAGAACACACAGTTTTCTCTTCCCCATCCAGTTACACTAGATTTTGGTCTCACATGCATCAGGTTACTGTTTACTTGCTCCACTCAGAAAAAGGCTAGAGGATCTGGCTAGAACCAAAGGAGAAATAAAGACCCTTAGCAGATAAGCAACAGTCTTATCTCTTCTTTAAGCTATGCTTCTGTAAGTACCTGACCTGCAATGTTAGCTGTTCCTAAGATGAAAGCTTGGGGAAAACAAGGTATCCAAGATCAGTCAAGGAGCTAGGAATTCTGTGCAAAGATGTTGCTCAAGCAGATAGAAAAATTCCATTTATGTTATCCAGAGATACGAGTTAAGAACAAATTAATAAATAGGCTTATCTACCACATAGCTACTTGAAGGGTGTAGAAATCCAATGTGAATATCCCGTGTTAGGCAGAAATGCTGTGTTATCATTAATAGGAAAGGAACTGTGCTATCTTGTACCTGATACTTCACTGTTGGACTTGTGGGAGAGGAGATAGAAAAATTGCATCAGAGACTTGTATTTGCTTGAGTTCCAGCATGGTGTCTAACATAAGTTTGTTTGTTTTTTCTCACTAAAACATTGAGAGACTTGGTTATCTTCTGGCTTGACAGTACTGACCTTGTGTTGTAATGATCTGAGGGCTGTTAATTCCTCAGTGATTTGTTTATGCTGAAGATCCTTGCAATTAAAAGAATAGCCTTAATGTGCAGTATAAAACAATGTAGACTTCCTTTTTTACATATATATTAAAAAGAGTAGAACAGATCTTGGAAATCCTTTGGTTTTCATGTCTGGTATATAACAAATTTTTACTTGTGCTTCTTTACTCCAATATCATACAAACTATTTTGTCATGAAACTGGTGTAACATAGTGAAGAATGAGGTGTCAAACCTTTCTGATTTGTGAAGATTGAGTTAGTGGCTAAATCTCTTTATGGAAGATAAAAATAAAGTCATCATAATGCCAAAGTCTGTTAAAATAAAATCTCGGGTTATGGCATTGGTCTTTCAGTCTGACTGTGTATTTAAAAATAATCACTACTCTGGAGAGAACATATTTGTTGGTGTTCTCAGTGTTTTTAATCCTAAAATATGGGACTTTTATTACCTGAAGAGGACAAAACCCAAAGAAGCCAAATGTATGCTGAAGAATAAGGTCCCAATCCTACAATAATTAACATACATATTTACATATACATACAGTAAGTAGTGCTGTTTATTCAAATGGGATGCAAATTTCTCTCAAAGTGTGTGTAAACTTAAGACTGAATACTAGCCTTTGCCTGTTTGGGGTTTGTGTTCAAACAATGAAGTTTGACAAATTTTGCTTTCCTTTATCATTTGCTAATCTAGAATCAATCTATTGAAGTTATCAGAATAAGAATTTAAACTAGTTAAATAGAAAGCAGATTTTTGTTCTTTTTATACTTTTCTTCAGGGTTTATCTTTTCTTTCTGGCAGACTCCTGAACAATACAGCCAAGCAGTAAATAAGAGCAACAAAGTTCATCTTTACTGTGCATTTCTGGACTACAGGTATGTTACATAATTTGAAGTTCTTTAACTTTGTTTAATCTGATTGCACACAGTTTGTGATCCTAGATGTTATCTATATTCTTCTCGTTCTCTTTGATCACAGGAATTGTTAAATTGTTAATGAAGCCACTGGGTTTTTAACAAATACAATTCATAGGCACCTTTTACAATAAACAGGGAGTTTTTATTCAATGACCCTTGATTGAGATATTGAAAAATTTTGGAATCAAAACCAAAATGCAGACTGATACTGATTACGCTTGCGATGGTTTGTGAATATGTCCATTTGGGCAGATGACTGGATGTTTTAAATTGGCATACTTCCAGCAGAGCAGATCCTCTTTTCCCTGGATCTATGCCTGATTCACAATAAAATACAGGAGCATTTCAGAGTATTTCAGAACTGTGAGTTTTTGTCAATGCATGCAGTGAAGTAAAGTTACATCCCTGAATGCAGAACAGAATAAAAGGTAAATAAATATGACCCTAAATTTCACTGAGAAAAAGGAATTATGCAAAAAAAGTAGCTATTTTTTCAACTGTGAATATATTTCATGTGTTCTTGATTCCAAGCATGCTGCTGTTACTAAGTTAATTGAGAAAGAATACAAATAGTGAATTTTGAATTTCATGAGGATTAACAATTTTTGAGCCGTAATGGCATAAGCTTAATTGATGTAGAAGTGGCTTGCAATGCTGTGATCCCTGCTATCCAGCATGCACATGGGAAGGTCAGTATAATTGTTATACTGAAGTTTTGTTTCAAGTATGTTGAACTATCCCAGCTGCCAGAAGTTACTGGTTGTTATGGTTACTCACAGATTATGGATAAATTAGAAACAGATTTTACTGAATCAAATTAATGTGATTGGGACATTGTTCCCATATCATGTTCCACTGGGGATTGAGCCTTTGAGGCGCTGCCTCAGGATGGAAACTGTAATATGAAATCTATCCTTCCAAACGAGTTTTATTTGTGTCAGGATGCTCTTATTCCCTGTTGCGTGGTAGTTAAAGAATAATTGGTTTCTGACCAATTACTCTCTTTGGGAACTGAAGGAGGTCCCAGAAGACAGGAAAAGGGTGAAGTAATACCTACCTTTAAAGACTCAGAAAATTACAGATCTTGCATCTAGCTTCAGGACCAAGAATAATATTGAAAGCAATAAACAGTCAGTTGAGAAGCAGTCAGTGGACAACCCTGGTACCGGAGCCCGCAGAGCCCTCACACAAGCCTGAGCATGCCTTCCACATCCCTGCGCTGCTGCAGGACTCACGGTTGGGCTGTCTTCGTGCAGTGGCTTCCAGGTAACCCAAATCGCTGGCTTGGCGAAGAAGCAAGCCAGTGAGGGTCACATCACTGTACAGTCCTAGGATCAGGCCACATGGCCAATCCAGCCATATCCTCAGTGGAGCAGGAGCTGCTCTCTGCTGCCCCTGAGGACGAAGCGACAAAAAACAATTGATGTAGAATCTAGTCATTAGAAATCACGCTCAGTCTAAATTACTCATTTTGACAAGCAAGTGGGACAGTGAATAAGGGAGTGACGATATGATATGCTTTAGCTCTTGCAAGATTGTTGACTTGTCTGATACAATATTTTCATAGACAGTTCTCAAAATATAGAAAAATGGGGCTAGGTGAAATACCATAAATGGGTTGCACTTCACAGGAGTCTGATCTGGGCCCTGTTCCACTCAATATTTACCTTAACTACTTTCATGACAGAACTGAGAATATACTAACATTGTTGTGGATCTATCAACCTGAGAAGATTTCAAGCCTTTATATCGCCTCTATAATACAATGCATGTCAAATTAACCTAAATAAAACTTACTTTGATGGAGTTTACGTTCCATTTTTGTGTGCTTTGCAGCAATGGAACTGGTGTTTGGTCTAATGAAGGCTGTGTGCGTGAGAGTGGGGACCTCAACTACTCCGTGTGTCTTTGTAACCACCTCACTAACTTCGCCATTCTGATGCAAGTAGTGCCTATAAAGGTGAGACTAAGAAAGTGAGTGAATTTGTATGTTCAAAACTAAGCATAAATATATCAGCATTTGCATCCACAAATTACATCAGCAAGTGATTGAAATTGAGCTCATTTTTACCCAACTCAAATTTACCCCGTGTCTTGCTTTCTGGGATGTTGTTTTAATATTTCTTGACTATGCATTCTAAAACTTTTGTGAATTGAAATGGAGCATGAAATGAAACACATCTGTGGTAGGTGGAAATCCTGAGGTGCTGGATTTTATTCTCACACTTTTGGCATGATTTCTTAAAGTACTGGGCAGGCAAAGCACTGGAAGACATGCTGTACAGATGATTCCTGAACAGAGGCAAGGCCAGAAGATGAACTAATAAGTACTTCCCCATTCTGTTTTTATGATTTTTTTTCATGACAGAGACAGCTGAGATGTGACTGTTCAAGGGTTTTGGTAACTAGATTCATGGAGTATGAACAACCCAAATTTGAACTCTATCTGAAGCAAGCTCTGCTGCCAGCTGGTCCCTAACATGTGCTCTGCCAGTGAGGGGGAAACTCTGTAGCCCAGGTTTCCAAGTGCCTCCCTGCTGCTGTTTCTTCACCTAACTGCCAAGCAGTAGCTTGTGCAGAAGAAATAACAGAAAGAAATCAAGGTTTTAGCATTGAGAGTGAGCCCCTCATCTATGGTTTCTCTTTGCTTAGTGCCTTTGTCCAAAGAGTTAACAAACAAGTCTCCTTTCAGGATGAATGTGCAGCTTCCCTTGCTAACCCCGAGCCTTGTGCTTGCTAGTCACGCTGATCAGTGGTTTCAGATGAAGTTATCTGATGGCAAATCTGTTGCGCTCTTCACCAGCTTTTTCTTCTCTTCACAATACCTTGTGATAGCTTGAGATTTCCTGAGGTGGAGCAGTGTCAGCTCCTTGCAGGTGTAGGGCTGGTCTGAGTCTGCTCAAGGATCTCCTTCCCAAAACTCAGCAACAGGTAATGCCAACCTCATACTGGATCTTAGCAGGCAAACAGCGCTCCCTAAACGCTAGGAATAAGGTTTTACTGCTTTCTTTGTGTGTGTTTCTATTGGGAGACTTCTATGGAGGTAGTGCTTAGGCCCTGCTCTGGACAATGCCCTAGGTTAATAAAGAACAGAATAAAAAATAATTTACAAATCATCCATTTAAAGAAATTCATACTCATTGTCGATGAAATTTATTTTCTTTGGCATATTCTCAGCATTCTATAGACACCACAGTAATAATCTAAATTAACAATCTGAGAAAGAGGTTTGCCAAGGCATAGCCTTGATACCAATTTTCTTCTTGCAGCCATCAGCCTTCAGCTTTCTGGAGTCCTCATGTCATGTTCATTACTGCGTGTTACTAGCAGTTCTGGTGTCCTCTATGATACAGCTAAAGGGTTTTTACCAGTTCTGTTAATGTGGCTGCATTGACTAGGAGACCATATCTCAGGCTCCCGTTTATTGTTTTGAATGATAAATTTGTTTCTTGTTTAATCCTAGATACATGGTGAAAACTCAGTGTAACGCCACTGAAGTCAGGGTCACAATTCAGAACAGCATGATCATTATATTTCAGTGACTGCTATCCAAAGAGCTTGCTTAATACGCAGAGCCCTTTTGTATTAGCCTATTCATTTGTAAATGGAAGGTAGCTTGCTTAGGTCACCCAGTTTTTATCTAATAATTAGTATTACTTGTAAATCCCCAGCTGGTTTCTAAGTATGATTTCTCTAGGAACTCTTTGTACTCATAATAAAGCACAGCTTTGCCTGAAGAGCTTTCCATCTAGTGAGACAAAAGTAGAACAGGACAAAAGCATTATTATTAACTCAATTTTGAAGAGTAGTATACAGAGATTTAGTGATTTATCCAAGATTACACATGGAGTTCACCACTTAAATGCTAGAGTAAGATTAGTAAATTCCCCAGTGGCAAACAGTTCTCAAAACTCTAACTTTCAAATAAACAGATTTGTGATTGTTATGATTAATGAGATGCTGGAATAAGTTTTAATATTACACAATATTAGCAATTGGAGATCAAATACATTTTATAACAAAGTGTTTGGAGTCAAATAAACTTTCTTAAAGAGAGCTGAAAGGCATAAATAAGAAAAATTGGAAGCACGAATACATGGTCCTGTTCCTCAGAGTTATTTAATAGTCCTATGTTCAGTATTTGCTTCCTTCTTATCTTTCTGTTCTAAAATATTTCCATCAGACAAAGTTTGCATGGAATACTTTTGCACTCCTTTTCTCTTTATTTATGATAAAAAAAAAAGTACTGCTGAGATGTTAAATGCGTGTGTGAGATGCACAGACCTAGTCACTCTGATGCATAGAAAACTTCCCTATGTGCCAAAGTCTGTCCTTAATATTTTCCTTTTTAAAGCAACACTTTCTGTTGTATTTTTAATGCCTAAAAACCCAGTTCTCAACAACAAGAAGGGAATCAATAGAATTTTTGGCAGGAAAAATGAAATAATTGCCTTACAGTTTTATTTCCAGTATAGAATCCATATGTTCCTAGTGCAAATCATGATAACCTGAAATGGTTGTTGCAGATTTCAATGGAAAATTCTGCAGCCAGGCCGAAAGTAATCATTCACTTCTAACTTCTCAAAGTTCAAAAACAATTCTTGATCTCTGGATTTAAAGCAAACCAGCAGCCTACAGAGTACACATTGCACCCAGAGAGTTCAGTTACATCATTCAGGCATGCACCTCCACTGGCAGAATTTATAAATGCTTGGAGAAACCCTGATTCACTGGTCAGCAGGGCAATGAGCCTGAACTATGTGCCAGCCTGGCTCCCATCACCTGCGCAAGCCTGATGTAAGGGAGGCTGCATTGAGGGGGGCCCCAAGGGGAGTCTTGGGTAATGCTGCCACTAACAAACCAGGCACAGAGGGATGTCATACCTCGAATTTGCCTTAATACAAGAAGTATTACAAGTTAAGAATACTTAACAAGAGTTCCTATGGTGGGCCAAGATGTCCCCTTTGAACTGACAGTTTTGGGGTACTAATCTTTTTAATCAGTGGAAAAAAAAACAGGTTTCTACATTGTCTAATTGGTATGAAGTTGGGATTTGGGCAAAGATGAGCCCCATAGCTTTTGAGCTACAAGCAGACTATGCTCAGATGTAAATTCCTAAAGCATTTGCTAAGTATTTGTTTTGCATGTCTAAGTAATAGAGCCTAATCAATCAACTGGACAATTGGAAATTTTTCTCTGGCATCCTCGGAAGCCTATTAAGTAAATGTTAGAATGTTGTGGATTTTAAACTCATATACATGCTTATTTGCATGTTCTGAAATTCATGAGCCAAAATTCAAAAATCCCCAATACATCTCCAGTTCGAATACCAGATTGTCAACATTTTACAAAATTTTTACAGTGATGCTGTCTTAGATCTTTAACTTTTCTATATTGTATTTTTCTTTTCATGAATGAAATTTCACAGATAATACTACATGTGAAAAATAGAGGGTAGGAGTATGCATCTGTCCACATTTGAACAGTTCTACTTAGATAGCTATTATACATTTGTGGTCATATAAATAGAAGTGGATTAATTTTCCACGTGAACAGTATTTTTGGTAGAACATTTATTTTTTGACTGTGTTCTCTCTCTCTCTCTCTTTTTTTTTCTTTTTACAAAAAGAGTTGCTTTTCATGGAAAATGTTACTAACTTATTGGAAATGGAACGTCTAAAAATTGGAGCGCTTTTAATCAAAAGCTGTATTTTGATTCACAGAGGTGATTTCATTCTTCATGGGAATTGTACTTTCGGTGTCTTGTGTTTCCATTCTCTTCCTAAGGAAGGTATCATTTCCCTCTCTCTCCATCTTACAGATAAGAGCAGCTGTCAGGATAAAGCGAACAGGCAGACTTCCTCTCCCAGGGTACCGTGACAGCTATTAACATAATGCACCAGTTGGCTTAACAACAAAAACAGGCAAAAAGTTCTACCAGAGCTTGCAGAAAGGCAGGCAGATGTGTAGAAAGCATTAAACAAAAGCGGGGGAAGGAACATGGGTGATTCAGAAGATACGTGATGCAAACCAGCATGTATATACTTAGCTTCAGACCTGGCAAAACATGAGTGGGAAAACAGAAATGATGGGGAAATCCCTAAGCGCTGGAGGCCAGTTCGGCGTGATAGGCGGTCTGACTTTCACCGCTCCTCCTCGTGAAAGCGAAAGCTTTCCGTTAATGATGCGTTGCAGGTATTTCAAGAGACGGTGGCTGCTCGCAGTCGGAGAGTGTGACATACTCTCTGAGTCCAGGCACCGCCAAGGTATCTGTAAGCAAGGAACACTGAAAAGAAGTGACAGTCCCCAGAAGTAACCTGCCACATAAATACTTCTGGCAAGCATTTCTAATCATCAGAGAGCTGAGCTCGTACGTTTTGTCAAAGACGGTGACTTTTTCTTCCAAGTTATGCTAAATTTGAGCTGGAAATGGAATCAGCTTTGCAAGAATAAGTGAGTATTGCAAACAGTATTGAAAGTTCACGTTCTTTCCCGTGTGTGTGTGTGTGTGGAGGTTGGAGTAGGTGCAAAAGGATGTTTCTGAGCTGAAGACAAAGAGCTGCCTGGAGGGGCAATATCTTCTAACGGTCCCATTTCCCCACCGTGATTTCATTGTTACTGTCCGTTAAAAATGATTGTTTTATTTAAAATTTATATTAAAAGGAAAAAAAGGAAAAGATCCCTTTTTTTTCCCCCCTCAAGGTACATAGCTGACATTTTAGATTTCAACAAAATAGTAGAAAGAAAAAGACTCTCTGTTCATGCAAGCCATAAAAGCATTTTAGGGTTATTCTCAGCCTTGAGAGCACATGCTTTATTCTCGGTCCCATATCCTCAGTACAGACTCATATTTTCTTAGTATATAAATGCTTTTAAATTACATGTTTCGTTGTGATGTCCCACCCATACTTAGAATGACTCTCTTTGGTTATCTTCTTCTCTTTGTCCCCTCATGTGGTCAAGTCTGCCTTTTTTTCACTTGTATAAAAATAGCATAATCCAAACACTGTCAGCTTCGATGCACTTTGAACTGCTGTAATATCTCTCTTCCCGATAGTACTGGTCCAGATCATTTTCACATCTCCACCAATATCCAGCACAGAGAGATCTCCCTCTCTATATATATATATCTACGTAGTTTGCGTGTTTCTCATGAACAAAAATGACTTCTTATATCCTCAAGATTCTTTATCATTGCAATTTCATAAAAAGGTAGAGATCTCTGTTAATATTTATGCATCGGGCTTGGGGAGGAATTAAAATGCCACCTATGGAATTTATTTTGCTTTAGTGAGCCATTTATAGGAACAAGATTGTCGGATATTTGGCATATGATAATGCTTTCTCTTAAAAACTTGAAATATTGTTAGAGGAAGAATGCTGGCAAATTGTTAGACTTTTATGTGCAGACTGTCTGGTGGGCCTAATTTTCAGCGAGAATAGAAACACAAGAAGGCTGAAAGGAACAAGCTGTGAGTTCTTGATTTTTCTGCTCCATCTTTACTCAGAATAGGTTAGAATAGTTTAGCTGCTATTCTACTATATGCCAGCTGTAAGTAGTTCCTAGAGAGAGAAGGCTATCTACTGAGATAGAAGAGCATTTTTATTCCAATATTTCAGAAAAGGAAGTTGAAAGAGAGAGATCAAGAAGGAAAATATAAATTCTGGAAGTTTAACTTAAGTATGACAAAACGAACGTACATCCCTGCGCACCGCACAGCAGTTGGTTGCAGAAGGAGTTCTGTGAATGCTAATGTGAATTAGCTAAAACGGAGCTTGAATTACAAGTGTAGTTGAACACTACTCCAGATTCATTTCAGCAACAGCTTGAACACACTAACGTCACACTGATTGCGAAAGAAGAGTATTAACAATACCGCTGATTAGCTTGATGGCAGAATATGCAGTTTAGCTGCTTTAATTGATGCAGGGGATTAACAGTCGTAACAAGTTTATTTCAGGAATGAAATAACAATGTTGGAAAAACTTACAGCCATGTGGTGCTCAGATGTTAGACTGGCACCGACCTGCTACCCCGCAGATGAATTGGCCCACGTGGAACGCCAAAATTATTTGTGTCTTTTCACTCGGCTGTTATGTCTGTGTCATGGCTGGCTCAAATTCGGGTTTGCTTGCTGAGACTCATTTATCATGTGGGTTTTAACTTGAGAAATAATAACATTTGCTTGGAGTTTTGGAGATTAGTGATTATCAACTGATTTAATTAATTAAATAAATCCAAGGTAAAATACTACCAAAGATGAACAGAAGGGAGTTCTTTAAGGCAGACATTCAGCCCTTGATTACCTTCGTGAGGTTGCATGGGTGTAATTAAGGTCAGAACACGATTAGAATTTGGAACTTGTTTGGGACGTCTTTTCACAACTCCAATCAAGTTACTAAGATTGGGAATTTTATAAACACACCACAGCTCCCACCCACCTCCCCGTTTGTGTCAGCGGGACATTTTGAGTAGCTGTGCAGGTATTAACTTATCTAGCTACCCTTCCTCTGGGAAATTCATTACGCTGATCAAGCTCCTATTTCTGCAGGGGAAACTGAGGCAGATGCAAAACAGTCCCGTGCAGAAGTCATTGCCGAAGCGGCAATCCTCTCAAGGATTCTTGTCTGTCTTTCTCCTTGCTTGAGCCACAGAATTATACTGCTTTTGCCTCACCCAGTGCTCGCTGGAGGCAGAACGCACCCACAAAGCCAGCTGCCCTGCAATGTTTTAATTAGGAAGACAATGGTGTATTAATACGGCTGTGGAAGGAAAAACGAACAATCCATTGAGTTTGATGCGTTTGCGCTTCTGGAGCAAGCACAAATGCAGGGCACCCAGGCTGACATGCTCCTCGTGGCAGTTTTCTTGAAGTAATACAGCAGTGCTGTAGCAGTACTGGCCTCCGTTTGCAGCAGGTTTGAACCCTGCGTAGTAACAGCTGAGGATGGGAGACAAGTTCCCTTACGTGTGCCTCCTCCGCATCCCCCCCGGCGCAAACCCTAGGGAGACCTCAGCCTCCACCGCAGCCTTCGCAGTGGTACCAGGGCTTCCAGCCGCAGGGGAAATAGTGGAGAGGGAATGTAATTGTGCGTGAATCTCCCTAACGTGTTTGTTAAATGAAAATGCGAGAGATGAGAAAGGTGTTTCTCTGGAGCAGTCAAATGGCTATCACAAGGTGCTTCCTAGATAGCAGGAATCAAAATCAACACAGTAAGCCGCATTCCAGCAGCACTCCAAAGAAAATTCAGACGCTATTATTTTGTCTTGGGCAGCTTTACTTCCTCTCAGCAGGCAGTGGGGCTCTATGCTACTGCCAGAAAACATGCCAGCCATCTGGCAGTTTTTATTTCTACAGCGATCCAACAGCTACAAAGCATGCCAGGCTATGTGTACCACCTGCCACATAAATGTCATTTCAGCAAAAGCATGGTGGACACCTGGGGACCCAGAGTTCAAACATCTTTTTAAAGGGGAAATCATTCCCCTCAGCAAAACTGAGCTTGGAGCTTGGGTTTTCCGTATTCCCCCAACCTTTCCTTATTCTCCCAGTGATTAATGCAAGACACAATGGTAATATTTATGGTTCCTAGACCATTCGCTTAAGTTGTTTTTTTCCTGCAGGGCTTTGCTCTTTCCATCTCTTCCCACTGTGAGGTTTTAAAAATGACTACTGTAAAGTTCACATGTGGATGGACATTTCCAGCAAAGTGCTTATGAAAACTGGCTGGAGCAGAACCGCTTTGTCATTTTATCATCCTCAGGAGTCTGGCATTTTCATGAAGCTGCCCCGTATCAGAGGCCAGAGCAGTGGCCGCAGCCCATGTGCTTCTCCCATTGAGGTGATGGCCCGTGGTGGCCCATGAGCAGATCCACTGGCCCGTCCCACTCCCTGTGCCCAGGGCTTCCTGCCTGTTCTCACTCTTATGGGAACTTGGCACTTCATGATGCTCTAAAAACAGAGCAAGAATCAGGGTTTATCTGTAAGCAATCCAAGCTGAGGGGTGTTAGGCTATCTGCTTAAATTGTAAGCAGCTCAGGTGATCTTCTAATAATGCAGGATCTAGTACTGCAGCATCATGGTTCAGGGCTATGGCTCATAAAAGCTAGTACAAGAGAAAAAATGAAAATGAATACTACCCTACTCTGTCTCCCCACCAATAAATTACTCCCAACCAATGGACTGGGCTGAATGTTTCAGGCTCTAATCCAGCAAAATGTTTAAACCTGCATAAGCAGTCCCACAGAAGTCAGGTCTAAGTGGTCTTGAACTGAAACCCACAGTGATTTAGACTAGCATATAGCCATGGTGATCATGGGCAGCATACTACGAGCTGCTGCTTTGCCAAGACCACAGTTCTCTATCTGTGCGTGCTATCAAAATATTTATATTTTGTATTCCTCCATTTTTAATTATTAAATTGCTATGGGCATAACAGACTGTGTATAAATTACGTAATAAATTTTTCTTTGCACGATTGCTTGAATATGAAAAATATAAAGGAACATTAAATAAGGCACACCCAAATCCATCTATTAGATAAATATGGTAGATGCGGATCATCTTTCTTGGGTGGATTTAGCTTAACATCTTTCTGTAGCTCTTATTTTGATCACTGGTAACCATGAAAAATTGCTTGGCTGCTGGCTCAAAAGTAATGGTGTTACACAATCTGTAGTAGAAATTGTTAGATTTTTAGACTTCTGCAACCAGAAGTGACTCCTTTTCATTGTGTTTGTAGCTCTTGTTCCATAATTCAGAAAGGAGGCTCAATCACTACGGTTCAAACTGCCCCTCAGTAGGCTGAGACCAGAGAAGCATTTAAAAAGGGAAAAATATTTTAAAAATTACTGATTTTGCTCTTAGAGCTACAGAAACAACCCATAGTATCTTTAGAGATCCCAGGATTTTGAAGAGGCTTCGGGTTTTAGTTGTGAAGCTCTCTTTACCAAAGAAAAGATGGTATACTGTCCTCTTTGGGGCAATATGTATGTGTTTTTATTTTATTTTATTTTTCACCGGTATTACCTGAGTTTGGCAGCAAGTTTTCACAACATATGGCTGACTGAGAAAGATCAAAGTGCATCTATTCGTGCTATAAAGGCTGTTTTGAAAATGTCCTAGCAGTCCTGTGCTTGAAGGTCAACAGTCCTGGCTTCAAAAAAATGGAGCATAGGTGTGTAATTCAAAAGTCTGGAACATGATTTCCCTAGCTCAGATATTGCAGTTCTTAATCAATTATTGCACTCAGACCATTAAAATAGCAGTCTGAAATGATAGCCTTTTTCTGCAACTTTTCAGCCAGCTGTGGTTCAGATTATGTACTCTAACGGGACAACGAAATGGAAATAACGTGGCATTCTCCTATTTCTGCTCTTTTGTAATTTTAATATAATTACTTTTCTCAGCATGCTTTTCATTGTTGGGAACATTAAAAGACTAAAGCCTTAGTCCAGTAATTTTTCTTTCATGTTGCATATTTAAAAATTGGATAGGCAATGCAATTTTTTGATCCTTGTTTATTACCACTGACAGTTTATTTAACTGAAGAGATCTCTACAGACAGTTTAGACAGCTCTCACCCATCAAATGAACAGAGATAAATCAGCTCATATGTTTATTCTAGGATAGCTTTGTAAACTTTCTTCTTTGCTCTTTCTCACTCTTTCCACTTCTCCCTCCATTTTATTGCAGAGAATGTTGCTCCTATAGGACGAAAACAAGTTGTGATCTGAAAATGGCAATATCTCACTGGTGTGTTCACAGTATGGTTTTGCATCATATTCCTTGGCCTTCACTACCTCCTTGCTCATCTTTCCTGAAAACTGAACACTGATTTTGACTTTTGACTTGCAAGCAGTATTCATTCCTCTGCTATTCCCTCTCTGCGCCAGTGCAGCTCTGTTGGATTTGATGGGAGGAAATGGGGCTTTCTGGTTCTGTCCTTAATGCCACAGAACTGCAAGAAAAAAGCTGGGCTAATACTGCAGAATACCAAACCCCTCATATGCCTTAGAGAATTATTCAGCAATTACTGAATTTCACTCAGCATAGGAGTAAGAAAAGTAATCTTTTTTGTTTTTTCTTTTTTTTTTTGAAAAAGCACAAATAACTAAGAGCGCTATAACATTCAAAAGAGTTCCATTTAAGGAGTATTAAATAAAATATTTTTTAATCAGAATACTTAACAAAGTAACATAGGCTTCCTTTTGGCAATGAAAATGGAAGCACTGAGCATTTCGCCAGTTAAATCTTCCTGCTCACTAAAGAGCTACCCCATACAGTATAAAAATATTATGATACCGCACCTTTATCCTCCACTATCTCTGTTGAGTATCATTAAATTTAGTCATTAAGTCTGTCTCCCGCGTTGACCTTTTATGCCCTTTCCCCCCACGTTGGTGTAGGGGAGATTCAGGGCTGGGGACCTGGAGACTGCAGCCAGCCTGCAGCCCTGAGCACGGATGGATTTTTCTGAATCAAAGCCCAAGCCGGGCCTAAGAGAATTAGATATAGTCGTTTTCATTGAATTTTCCTGGGAGCTGGGTACTTAATTATCCTCAGCTACTTTGAAAATTGCAGTCTCAGAGTGTGGAAGGGACCATGGTTTCTCTGCCTGCTAGACCCACATGGGGTTTCTTCTCCTCGTGGCCTCTTCTGATGGACTTCTTTGATTTGTCTGTTAATTGGAAAATAGGACAAGTCTTCTCCTGCTGGAACAGAAAGTACAGAACCTGGTGTGTAAAGTCTTAGGCATCTGGGCAAAAGTAGCTCCTTCAGTTTAATGGAGGATAATTTGTTTTAATACCTTTAACATATTTATCAGAGAACGCTGCAAGCATTAGGCCTGAAATGAAGGCAGGAAAACACTCCACTTTGTGCTACAAAAAAAGAGATACGAGGAAGGACTTAGAAATATCTGCTTTTCTGATGCCAAGACTTTATTACATTTTGGTCCCACTTCACAGCTTGACTCCTTCCTCCCTGCCATGCTTCCTTTCAGGCTTCATTTGAACTGAAACCTTACTGTGTGAAAAGTGTGGTGAGCAGTTTACCTACTGTTTGAGGACATTTTGCCCAGAATGATTTTAAAAGACTACATGGGCTTTTAAAGATACTAATTAATACCTTGGCAGAGATATTTGGAGAATTTTAAATTTTTCATGTCACAGTGAAAAGTTTTAAATAAGCAGCCACCAAGCTGGGCTGGCTTGAGGAAATGGTTCCTTTAATGCGTGAAAAGCTCGCTTTTAGCACTTATTGCTGATCAGTAGGAGATGTGGAGTTAATAAGGAATGGGAATCCAAAAGCAGTTCTCCTGGAAATGGCTGATAAAGATGATTGCGCTGCAAAGTGTGATTCTCGGGGCCTTTTTTTTTCTCTAGACTTGTGGTATCTGATGCACTGTGGCTGGAGAAAAGCAGTCTCTGAATCAAGGTAGACCTTTTTCTGTGAGTGCAGAGCCATTAGGTGCAGCAGCTCGGCCCCACCAGAACCGTACTTGTGGGCTCGGTGAGAAAATGAACCTCCTGAACTAAACACAGATGTTAATTTGAAAGGAACCATAATGTTATGTACATAACAAAGTGCTTGGCAAGCTGAAGGAAAACAGCAATTTGTATTGTTATTATTATTTAATATATAAATAAAGGCCTCACTGGACTGAAATTGAATTTCAGCAGCCTTTCTGGAGGCAATTAAAACCATTAGCTTCATCAGCCAAGGCCAGTGTTTTAGTGTCTCTGAAACACTCAGGCTGCCAAAGTTAATTATTCACCCTTTTCTTAATTTGATTCAGATTGAATTTAAAGGTGCAGCTTCAGTAGGGTTGACTGAGCCTTAGTTTTTCATCTCTGTCTCTCCTCCCTGCAAGAAATGTTTCATAAGAACTTGTTTCACCCTTTTGTAGGAGGGTTTTAGAGTCGATTTCAGCCTGGGACAACGGCTGATCATCTCACGGGAGCGTGGTAGCTCGTGCTTTTTGAAGCTGTTACTCAGTACACAAACACTTTCAGGATCAGATACGACCACCCTTGCTTCAGGTATTCGAACTCAGCTCTTCCTCTGATACGCTGCCTCTAAAGCTAGACACGGTGGAATATTTTGCAGTACGTAACAACGACAACAAAAAAATGGGTTTAATATTTCCCCAAAATGTCATTTCCTCTGGACGAGGCCCAAAACACCTGCTCTGCAAAGGAGAAGAGATGGGCTCCACCGACTGAGAGAGAAACGAGGCGGAAAGGAGCAGGAGCGCAGTTTTCGTGCGAACCAGGGGGGCACCTGGACAGCCGCGGAGCAGCGCCCCGACGCTCCAGCCTGACCTGTCGCTATTGCGTGTTCCTGCAGCCCGTTCAGCTTCCGGATGGACTGCTGTGTCGTGTGATACATGTGGTTGCCAGTTAGTGTTATGTAACTGAGCAGGTTTCCGGAACGAGCTCCGTATCAGTTTTTTTCATATATAGCCTACTGCAAGCCTTGCAGTCACAACTGACCTTTTCCAGGCGCTCCAGACGTGAAAAGTACCAGCCCATTATAATAATATATTTTCATTTTCCTGTGCAATGTTTTTAACTGCGGAGTTAGATGTCACTCATTTCTCATTATTAACAACATCATAAAGGAAAAATATTCATTTGGAGTCTGAACTGCAGGATCGTTTCTCAGGCCATCCGGTTGTGAGTTTCCAAAATTAAAATGTTGTGCAATGTGCTAACTTCTTTTATGAGTGAGAACTAGGATAAAACAATAGACTCTAATATTTCAGATGGACACAACTAATGAAACTGTCAGATTTTTGTCCATATTATTAATGATGGTTTCCAGGTTAAAAACTCACATGCAAAACAAAATGGGTGGGGGTTTTATCTGGAATATGAGCTGTTGTTTGACTTTTTGTCAAAATGGAAATTAAGAAACATTTGTCTGTTATAGTATTCACAATTACTGACACTCATGACTGCATGAGCCTGTTTCCTAGCATTTTGGTTTACTGCAGAGTAAGAGTAACCTAGACAGTCAAGGAAGCAAAGAGTAATTTTATGTGGATTAGGACAAATGTAAGAATCAGGCTCATGAGACTACATCACAGATGGCTCAGTGTTTTATTCGATACTCTTTAATACTATTTTCAGCACTAATAGCACTAGTGCCTGATTAGCGTTTTTGTCTTGGCTACAATACCATCCAGTTTTTTAATGAAATTACCTTCTTGTATTCGGTATCAGACCCTAAGACTGAAAGATTTGAACGAGACAACAGGAGGTAAGAAAGAAGAAACAAACTCCTCTCAGTGCTTTGGGATTTATAGAGCGCCGTTTCTAAACCAAGGTGCACATTGCTGTCCTAATCCAGACATTTCTAAGACACCTGCGTGCTTGTTACGGATCGTAGTGTGAGTAACAGGCTCGTGCCATCCAGCTGTGCGGCGACAGCTGCCTTGCGAGGAGTCAGTAGAGACTTGGTGTTTTAAATACTGGTTATCTTCTCTCTTTAGAAATGCGGGTCCAGGTCCTGGGAATGATCCCAGACCTTCTCATCATGTTGTGCCCTGCCCCTTACAACTCACGGCATCCATGGAAAGTAGCTGTTTTCTGCAGAGAGTGCTGCCACGACAGGGACCGCTGCCTCGCGCATCTCTAACCCCACCGTTCAAGGGCCGCAGTGGGTCCCCACGCTTTGCTTAGCAAGCAGCAACACCATTCAAAAATACCTAAAAGGCTTTCAGTCCCTAGCTTGATGCCATTTTCTGAAATGCGGACTATAACAAGGTCACTTTTGAAATTGTGAAAATTCAGGTCTGCTGGGGTCCACAATAAAAATAAAAGGATGGGGAAAGCGTGTCCAGCAGGGCAGCCTGGCTCGGGCAGGCCCGGACTGCCTCTGTCTAGCGTGTCATCCCGAGCGCGTGCTGCAAGGCTGCACTGCAGCCTTTACTTTTGGCGGGCCATTACCAGACTGATGCGGGTATTAATTTTAAAGCATAATTCCTAGAGCTGCGGAGTATTGTCAGATTTTGGTTGTGTTTAGAAGAGTCAAGAGTAATTTCCACTTTACAGATCTGAGGACCAAAGTAGGTTTTTTTAGGTTTGAATAAATTGCTTGCATTTTGTTGAGAAGTTATTTTTTTTTCTTTATGGTTTCCAGGTAATACAGCCTCCACTTGGGAGTGCTTGATTCATGTGCTGTCTTTTCTTGCAGGAGTTTCTGGAGGAAGACTGTAGTTAAAACCCATAGAAAGTACCTTCTTAGGTGCATGCTGGTAATGATAGAAATTAGTTAGAAGAGGATGTTTGTGTGATTATCTTCTCTTGCACGTGTTAGAAAAAAGTAAAGGCTTTGCTGTTACCCATTTCCAGTAGGTGGATCCCCTGTCTCTTCTGTACCTCTGGTATGCAATGGCAAGACCCTTCCTGCCCTTTGCAGATCTTATCTGCCTTCCGCAGTGCGAGCAGGCCAACACGCCACTGTGCCCTGCACTGAGCGTGGAGCTGCTGTGACCTCTGCAACGAGCCCTGTCTGGCTGCAGGTGCTGGGAGGGAAAGCAATCCGCAAATTGCTGAGAAATACTGATTCCATAGTGACTTTTTTTTCCCTTTTCTTTTTCTTTTCTTTTCTTTTCTTTTCTTTTCTTTTCTTTTCTTTTCTTTTTTCTTTTTCTTTTCTTTTCTTTTCTTTTCTTTTCTTTTCTTTTCTTTTCTTTTCTTTTCTTTTCTTTTCTTTTCTTTTCTTTTCTTTTCTTTTCTTTTC
>NW_028186845.1:865035-1193604 GCF_003343005.1 Rhea americana | reverse complement strand
TCTTTTCTTTTCTTTTCTTTTCTTTTCTTTTCTTTTCTTTTCTTTTCTTTTCTTTTCTTTTCTTTTCTTTTCTTTTCTTTTCTTTTCTTTTGTCTTGGAGCTGGAAAATCTTCCCTCTCCTCCTGGCTGTAGGACTGCAAGCCATCCATAGCAGGAGAAATGGATGTGTATCCAAGCAATCAGGAAATAATGTCCAAGCTTCTTGGACATGCATATCTTTGATGAGGAAATCGCTTCTGAGCTGCCCGATTCACCACGCAGGTTATTCCTATTTCAGGAACAGTCCGTGAAGAGTAGTTATATATGGCTTCTCTGGGGGATGAGGGGAGATAGGGGCTCTTTTACAGAAATTATGTGGACCTTTTCAGCTGGTCCAGCACACAGACCTCTTTGTCTCGGTAATTGATGCTATCCAAGTCAGTGACAAGAAATGTGTCTTTGCCTGAAAGAGGAAACTGTAATACCATAGCAACAGCTGTCTTTCATTGCTGCTGCAGCACTGCTTAATAGTTCCCAGATTGCTGTGAGAGTAGAATCTATCCTGCTCTAACGTGTACTGTACATGAGTTGATACAGTTGGCAGATAATTACCATAAATATGTATGTGTATGACACATTATTATTGTCTATATTTAATTTTTTTTTTTGACATAACTACATGGCATTTTATTTCTTTCCTTTAAAAGGAATTTTAATTAAAGTTTATTGGTAGAACTGACTGGGCTTGATAATTTTAAAATTCTTTTGGGGAGGAGGAATCAGTATTATTTTTGAGGGAAATAATATTAAATCCAGAACTCTGAGAAAAGATTATTTTTTATTAGTTGCAGTTACAGTAGAACATTGGAAAATATACTGTCCCTTTCAGTATTTTTTCAGAATGAATAAATATTTTGAATGAGTTTTCAGCTAGGAATTTAAATTATAGTGAAAAGAGGTTGAAATAGAAACATAGTATTTCAAACTTATCAAAATGAAAACTTTTGATTGACCACAAATTTTTTTCAAATGTTCAGTTTATGAAAATGTCAACTCTATCCAAATTCAAGTCAGGAGAAATGTTTGAAAATTCTTCTGAGATGAGAAAACTTTTCCCTCCTTAACTCTTTTCTACTTTTTATATATTAATACTGCCTGGCTCACTTTGTTAGGTGTGGCTTTTTTTGTCATTTTTTTAAATGAGAACTTGCATGGAAAATTAAAATATATGTTCTGAGTAATTTAGGATAAGCTACATGATGTCCCACCCTTCTGAATCTATCCAGGTTTTAACATGCACTCTCTGAATGGTTGGCACAATGGAGGTCTGGATTAGATGTTTATGAAAATCAAATTACTTCCACAAAAGGTGGCTGTAGGTAAAGACGGAGGCTGAGACTGGCGGGCTACACCGGGATCCCTCGTGCCGAGTCCGTTCTGTGATTTTCCACTCTGTAGATGTCAGTCCAGCTCCTTCAACAGGCACCGAAAACATTAAACAAAAGAAATGGGCTATAAATGGCCCATGAGTTATGGGTTATCTTAGCCTGTCAGTTCTCGCTGTTGTGAAGAACTTCTGGTATTTGCACAATGATGTAAATTATTGCAGCCTGAGAGCATTAGCAAAGTGCCCTCCAAGCCGTAAAGAATCCAGTCCTGACAGTGTTGTGCAGCCCAATAAACGGCGCTTTTTTGTGTTATCTAATCTCAGGCTTGACACTATCAAAACAACAGAGTTCAAGCTAACTTATTTTGAGGAAATACTGATTTATGAAATACAAGAGGGAACCAAAATGACATGGGAAGCTGAATGCCCTGGCTGTTTAACTCGTAGTTTAGAGAAGACTGTTCATTTTCCGTGTTAGAAACAGCAGCAGATGATCACTAACATCAGCTTATTTATAAGGGGATGGAGGAGGAAACAATACGTGCAGGGTGGCAGATCCGCGGTTCTGTAGTGTAGTAAATCAACTAAACGCTTTTTATTTTGTGTCTTCTCTTTGTGTACAGCTAACAGGAGAACACCAGGTGGCCCTCTCCACCATCACTTACATTGGCTGCTCTCTGTCCATCTTCTGCTTGACGATCACGCTGGTCACATTTGCTATATTGTCGTGAGTAATTTTATCTTAATACCTGCTGAGTGACTATTGTACAGAAAGTCTAGCAGCACATTTCAGGCCACTGGATTGGATCCCTTCAGGGCCGCAGAATAAAACAAAGGCTGTTATTTCTAAAATCTTCCTAATTAGATTCTGCACATGTATTTGTAACAGTTGGTTGGTTATTTCTAATTTCCCGAATCTTTAATTTCCTGAAATTAGATGGTCTTTATATAGCAAGCTATTTCCTTACTAAGTGGGATTTTTTAGAGATTTTTTAAAACTCTCCCCGTAGTGTTATAGTTCAGGAATCTTGTAAAGGGCGGCGGAGGAGGGGGATGGTCTATAAGCAGGCTTGATTCAGAGCTCAAGGCAAACGCAGTGTTAGCAAGGACGGCAGGATCAGACCTCCCCCCCCCAGCTATATCTTTGGACTGCTAGGAACGTAACGAGAGCAGGACTTCTTTCTGCCTTCTAACCATGTTGTCCATAAGGCACTGTAATAATAAGCCGTGCAGGTATGCTTCTAAAGGATGGCTCGTTCAACGCTAGATGCCTTATGCAGGCGTACACTTGCATCATGTAACCCACATTTATTTACAAGTATCTTGCTGTTCTCTCTTAGGCTAGTTTTCAAACGTGTAGGTTTAGAGGATGAAGGATACCACAGGCAGTGTGAAATCCACTCCATCACTTGTGTTTAAATCCTCTGCATCTCTGTGGCCTCATGCTTGCAACACCGTAGTTCTTCTGTGGGCTCTTTGCACTGGAAAGATTTTTGCCATGAAGCACCTACGGTGTTTAGGCAAATTCATATTCCAGTGGTGACAACTGAGTTTGAGGCCCAGCTAGGCTTGATACAAACATTTCTGAAAAAGTTTTCATCAAGGTTTCTGTTTGATTAAAAAAGACAAAATCTGAAAAGAGGTGAAGTAACTTGCCCAAGGTTGCACAGCAGATTGGGAGCACAGCAAGGAATGAGATTCTTGTCTCCTATCTCCTTAAGCATTAAATCATGTTCTTCCTGCTCAAGCGTTCAAGTTTTGATTTATGTGCCCAAGTATGTCTTTTGCACATCCTGGTAAGATCAGTTTTTAGAAATGGGACCAGCTGAAACTCAGTAAAGTGACTGGAATGTTTGTTCCAAAATAGTATTATTTCCAAGTCTCAAGATCTGTGTTGGTCATGCTTGGATTGTGTGTAATGTGTGGTAAAATCCACTCCAAGTAAGTTCCAGAGTCTGCTGATGTGGCATTGGGCTATTGGCATGTATAGGCTATGGGGAATGATCTACTCCATTTTTGTCTGCGTGCAAAATTGCGGGTGTTAGTGTTTAAAAAAGAAAGGAGCAAAGGGAGCTTGTACTGCTACAAATGGACTGACAAACTCCCAGGGAAACTGCAGACAAACAGGAGACTTGGAAGGCGAATTTGGACCTGGCTGACAGTCACAGGGTTTAGCATCCCACCTATATATAGGATCATTGAAACTGCCAATTAAAAATAATTTGATTAAGTTTTCACTGGAGAGCAAGGCCTTATTAGAGAGCTGAAGCAAAATTTTGCAGTGTGGTGTTAGAGGACAGTGAGGCAAGCGGAGAGGAATCTGGCAAGTTCTGAGCCACTCTGCACCCTGACAAAGACAAGTGGTTTCCAAGAGTGTGGTCCTGGCTGCCTTCGGGGTAACAGCGCTCCAGTCTGTAACTGCGTGAAGCTCCATATTAGAAAGCCATTGGCACTAGGCAGCACAACCTGTCTCTTTGAATTACTTTTAGGACATCAGTACTCTTGTCTTTTCATGTTCCTCTTCACTCCCTTGTAATGAGGCGCTGCTAAAACAACACCGAAAGGGTGAAGCTGACAGCGAGCCATCATCTGCCTCAGCGAGTCTGAGTCACTCTGCTCCAGAGGCCACAGATGGTGTGTCACCATCGGTTGCAAAAGTCATCACAGTCTTGTGTGATGCAAAGAAAAGACAGGAGTGTGTACTGTTGTGCAGAGGAAGCACTATAGTCTCCTGAGATGATGAAAGCTGACAGTAGGGGCTGGCAGAAAGCATGGGCTGAAAAGGAAAATCTGCTGTTACTAATACTATATTTTTTTTAAAAAAAAAAAAAAAAGAATAAAATTATGCAAAAGGTCTGAAATGTTCAGATAAATGTTTTGGTTTTCTACTTCCTGTTTCTGGATGAGCACAGAAGCAAAAGGTCAGAAGATATCGAGGAAAGCATGTTCTTGTCAGATTTCCAGCTGATATTTATAAAGCCAAGAGAGAGAGGTTCAACGACAATGTAATCAAGGTCAGGGCTCTGTCAAGCTAGGCACTGCACATACCTATGAGAAGCTACAGTTTCTGTGCTCAAAAGCTGGTAATAGTGAAGTCAGAATTGTAACCTGACTCTTTTCAGGTTCACTTATTTCAATACAGGCAAATAGCAACAAAATACTAAGAAGCAGTGAAGTGCTGTGTGGGCTAGTTTCTGCAAGGTGCAGAATGCTTTCTGTGAAATGCAGATCTGACTTCCTTGAGAATAGAGCACCATTCAGGATCAAATCAGGACTTTTCATAAATATTCTATCCCAAGTTATTAGCAGACGTAGTTAATGTGTAAATCAGTCTTCCTGCTCCATTCAGTACTGTGGCAGAATGTGCAAGAAACTAGTTAGGTACGGCTCAATCCTGGTAGAATAAGCACTCAGAAGACATAGTGATAGCCCCACCAAAGCGAACGAACAAAAGCCCATCAAAATGCTTGAAAATAAATCATAAATGTGCTAGGGCTTCTTAGAATACTGTTTTATTCATGAGTCTTTCCATCTACTGTCAGGTCTGTCAGCACCATCCGCAACCAACGCTATCACATCCATGCCAATCTATCCTTTGCTGTGCTGGTGGCTCAGATCCTGCTTCTCATCAGTTTTCAGTTCAGCCCTGGAACAGTAAGTGCTAGAAAGAGTGACTGTGTTTTTTGGCAAGGCATCTCCATGGAATGAGTGCCACATGCTGTATGCAAGAAAGTGTCTGTTGGAAGAGCTCCCATTTTTAGCATGTCTAAACCAAAAATGCCATCTCACAAACTGGATAAAGCCTTTTGCATGTCCAATAGTGTTATCATAGCCATAGCCATCCATGTTTGGCTATTTGCAAAACTGAAAGAGATATGCTCTCCATCAAATGTAAGAAATCACTCTAATATTGGAGCACATTCCAGTTGCAAGTTAAAACTGAATGACAAGCTCTGTCCTAGGCTCTTGTTCTCGTTCCTCATTGCCTTATGTTGAAAACTGAACTTTATACTGGAGAAAACTGTAGGGGGGTTGGATTTAATTTTGTATATACTGTATTTCTGTTAGGATTTGGGAGGGTGTTTTTGTTTTTTAATCCTCCAATTACTGCTCAAAATATTTTGCTTTGTTTCACATTAAAAAGTTGTCATATTCTTAGTGGAAGTGAATGAGTTTTCTGATGGAACTTACTTCCTGTGACAATTTTTTCTGCTTTCTTGGAGAGCAAACCAGAGGACCTTTGCTTTTTTGCTCACAACGCTTTGTTTGCGTGGTACCATGTTCTGTATTGCTGAACAGCAGACCTATTGATCATGATCTCTATTCTGGAAATTTAGATGAGTTTTAAGTATCATTCATTTTTCTTTGAGCCAGATCATAATCAATGAGAAAGGGATAGCTAGCTTAGCTAGCCAGCAATAGCAGAAAGTATTAACTCTAGATATCACTACATAAGAGCGTAAGCTCAGACCCTCAGTATCATAAAACACTTATACGCACCTCTAGGCAACTAAGAGCACTGCTTAAGCAAATGACAAACACCATCATATTACTCACTTGACAATTAAGTTTTATGAATATATAAGCTTTTTCTGCCCAATTTCTGCCCAATTCTGAAATTACAGGTTGACCTTATGGGTCTGCTACTGTACTTGGGAATTCCTTGCTCCTATATTCCTTGGAGTACCAGGATCTAAATCAGTAGAATGATGATCTAAAACATTAACTGGATTAGATTAAGAGGGATATGCCAAATTAGCAGTATTCCACACCAGTGAAAAAAAAATGTGTGTCCACTGTTGTATTTAAAAAATGCTATTTAAAATAAAGTAAGATCTCTTGATGGGAAGTCCCGCTCACAAAAGGCAGAAACAAAACCTTAAAATAATGTTCCCATGTCCTCTTCTTTTTTGATAGGACAAAACTTGACTGCTTTGGTGATTAGCAGTTGCTCCATATTACTTTGGTAACCAACAAGATGTTTTTATTAATCTGTTATTATTTTTATTCTCAGTATAAGCAAATATGAGGTTTGTACACTTTTAATTTTGGTAATACAAAAGCTTTGTTTAAATCCTGAGGGGTTTGTGCTCTAACCAGTTACCTTTTCCATGCTTGATTACACACAAAACTTAGAGCTATGAAAATAGCTGTAATGGTCACAATATTTACAGCTATGAAAGCTTATTTTTTCCTCTTTTAGAATGATAGCATATATACTACAAATATCATGAAAATGAAGGCCTATTTGATGCCACTGGCTTGCTTTCTGAAGTGAACCTGTTCACAGAATTCATGGATATTTCAGCTCTACCATCTCTGTAACACCGTAACTTTACGGGCACAATACTGTAAAGATCTTAAAGTTGAAGAGCATGATGTACATATTATTTGCCACATTGCTGGCATCACGTCCTTGCATGACTGCCTTTAGACTCTCCTTCCCTTCCCCATCTCCATCCCTAGCGATACTGAGTATTTAGTTTTTGATTCCAGATAAAGCAAACAGTATTTTCTGATAATTTCAGATGTATTAATCATTTGCAATTCATTCTATAGTAGTTTTCCTTTAGCAGACAAGGAGTAAATTTTAACTTACTAACTACATAACTCTGAAGTTATTTCCATGAATATGACTTTGATCTTTCTAATAAATTCAGGAATATCAGTTTTCTACTCTTTTTAGAAAAGGTTATCCTTTACACCTAACCTTTTACTTAACAAGAGTACTGCCAAAGCAGTAATCCTGAATGATCAGGACACATTCCAGTAAGACAATTTTTCCTGAAACCAGGTTATCTTTCTTCTAGAGATAGAAAGTATCTGCACAGACAGCATTTTCTTACTATATTGACAAGCTCATAAGACATCTTTGCTATCCAAATGCCAGTCTAATGACTTCCCTAGAGCTTTCAGCCATAGATAGATTTGTTTCTTCAGATAGATTCACTTTCTTAATTACTTTTTTTTTTAATGTCTTGCTATAGACCAGAGAGCACTGGTTTTATTTAATGGAATCTCAACAGCAGTGTACATTTAAAAAAAGTTAACTAGCAATATTTCCACAGGCTACTAAGGAGTACCTAAGACTTGAACATGTTTGTTGGAGAATGTGAAGTGATTATTTAGACATAGGAAAATGAAAAGTGGTTTGGGGTGTTATGTAGCACTGTGTTTTGCTGGCAAAGTCAATGTGTCTATTATTTGCGGTTTTGCAGCTAGTATATTGAGCTGTTTCTCTGTATTTTTGCATCGTACTCCTATGGATGTGGGAAGGGGAACTTAAAACAGTTCCAGATAAACAAAATGAGCTACTTTTGTTTACGCTATAGATATCTAAAGAAATTCAAGACTGTATCAGAGCATACAGACTGCAGGGAAGGACATTTTCAGAGAGTTCTGTATAATGCAGTAACATTGACACTCAAGATGAAAACACTATTTTAAATTGGATTTAGAAAATGCATGCAAATTTACCTATCTGCTTTAAGACTGTTCTCAATGAATGTTATTTTCTGAGAAGTGATTCTGAGAGACTGCTTTACTTTCTCAATAACCACTAGCATGACAGGCTTTGCTAGTGGCTGGTCTGATTTTTCTATTTCCACAGACTCACAAGCAATAGCAGTAATGAGAACTGTCTTTGTGCAAGCATCCTCCTAAAAGTAGTGTGCATTGTACAATACAGTAATGGACACCAATTTGCTTTTAATGTCTCATGTTTTCAGTGCCTTTTTCTAGAAGGCAATTCTGTCAAAATGTCCTCAAAGTAATAAGTGAGACACTTATACAGAACTAGTAGCAACTTGGCTATTGATTTTATGTAAAAAATCTGCAACTCAATATTACACAAAATTATATGCAGACCAGCCTCCTGCTACTGCACTACGTTCTTTTTTTTCTGTTCTTTTATAATGTACGTTGTTTGGCTATTCAAAAAATGTAAAGTATCCATTTGAAAAAAACTAGTTTTATGTAAGCTTTATGTTGTAATTATATTGCATGGGCTAATCTTCCTGTAGAAATCAAAAGGCATTAAAATGGATTTCATGGCCTTATGATAAAATTAACTGGAAATGTTTCTTTCCAATTTTTGTCAATAAGCAAATCTGGTTTAGTTATATGTCACTGAACATTTCAAAATAGTAAAACACTTACAAATCTCACTTATATGAATTAAAACCCAAGTTATTGCTTTTTAATACATGTAATCGCAATAGATTTGCTTTGGAAAGCCCCCATACCAGCACAGAACCAGCTGAACACAAGTGAAAAGGTACTGGAAGGCTTTAATTTTCATTACATTACCAAGTCCCAAGGTTTTAATCTTCATTACAGTACCGAGTCCCAAACCATCCACAAAAAGAATAAAATGCCACCGCAGTGCACGTAAGCCTACACAACAAAGGGAACCACTTATTAACGTGTGCAGACACTGCTCCAGCACGCTGGTTCCTACTGGTAATGCTGCCACAGCCCACAGACTCCAGCTGTAGCGATATCTTAAATGTGAGTCTTCCAGATGAAGAAGAGAAATAAAAATCTTCCCATTTACACGGGCTGCATACTAGCAGCTCTTCCGAAATTCTGCCTGTGTCGCAGCAGGGACGGTGCAGGTTTGAAGCAGGGTGGCCACCACCAGTGCGCTAGGCGATGCAAGCCCAGGGTGTAGCTGGAACTCGTTCCAGGAGAGTGTTTAAAGCGTACCTTGACTGAAAGCAGGCTGGACAAGGTGCAATCACTGGCAATCACAGCCGTTCAGTTGCTGCATGGTGCGTGAAACCACTCGTCATTGTGGCGAGACATCCTCAAAAAGTGGCGAAAGGAGAATGTGCTGGGAGGCTACGTGAGGTGTGGGGAAGGAGGAAGGATTAGGTTTCACCGTTTGCATATGGGAGGTTAATAGGAGACTTAGAAAAAAGGTAACGCTACCCCTGAGGAACCCTTGGGGAGTGCTATGGCAGCGGGGGGGGGAAAGCCCAGCTTTAAACCCCGTGTGCACTTCGTGTAGTCCGCAGAAGGCCGCAAGCGTTGCCGGGGCCGGGTCTAAGCCTGACTCGGGAGGATTTTTTCCCTTCTCGCTACGTTGTCTTTGTCCTGGGATTCCTTGCTCTGTTGCGGCAGCATTGATTTCACTTTCACATTTTATAGCTTAAATTGAAGCAGATGCTCCAGTTCACTCCAGTTGGACTCACTTACTGGACGGCATTTTTCTGTTGCTTAAACTTTCCTATTAGTTTCTATTTCCAGAATCAAAACAGCTCGTTGTGCAACGAAAGACTATCAAGGAGGATTCAAATTGTCTATAAAGAGAAGACTTTCACTTCTTTGCCTTAACCACTTGATATGCTCCTGTCAAGTATGACTTTGTATACATACTCCAGGCTATGGAAATAGAGAATTTAAATAGACAGGCAAGCTACATAACCAAGAAAAAGCATTTAGGGCTTGAGAACTAATTATAGCTTGTAGAATTTTTTTAAAATGTTTGTATTGAATTGCTGATGAAGGGATATATGAAGATTTTACTGAATTTCTTACCTGGATAGACAGAATTCGAATACAGTAAGATTTAATTTGCGAGTTATCCAGTTAAGAACAGCAAAGTAGAGAAGCCACTGGCAAAATGAAGTTAAAGATCAAGTTCAATGTGGTACCCTATTTTGAAAATTTTCAGCTTTCCCTCAAACTCAGGTGAGCTACTGAACTTCTACCGTGTTAAAAACGTAGTTTGACCCATGCGGTTTTCCCGCCATCACCGAACAGGGGGCAGGGTACGGGCCAGCATCTGAACCAGCACTTCTCTGACCCTCCTATATTTCCTGCATACTCAGCAATAGGCAACTGAAGATGCAGTTTCAAGTTCCTAAATCTTTTGTAGACTCTAGTAACAGAGTATTGCTCATACACAAACAACCAGTTTGGCTTCCATCGCATGTTTAGCAATGGTTTTTGTGTTTTGATTGTGAAACAGTAAGACAATTTGTTACTCCTAAGCTATCTCAAAATGCTGTAGAAAAATAAGTCTTCTTGTGCTCCATTCTTTAAGAATGTTTTACTCCAGTGGTTTAGTATTTGGTATGTAAATGTAAAAATTATCAAAAAAAAATTGATAAACCTTACCATTCTGACTGCATCACAAAGAATTAATGTATTTATTTTTGCTCTTATTTTAGGTGCCTTGCAAAGTCTTGGCCATTCTCCTTCATTTTTTCTTCCTGAGTGCTTTTGCGTGGATGCTAGTGGAAGGATTTCATCTCTATAGTATGGTGATCAAAGTATTTGGGTCAGAAGAGAGTAAGCACTTATACTACTATGGAATTGGATGGGGTAAGCATTTAGTAGCTGCTTGCTTTCAATCTCTTCACCATAAGACAAGATTATATTATGGATCCTAATCGCCTATTTTTTATAGCATGCATGAAACTGAACTTCAGAATAATTTTTAATAACGACGTACAATGTGAATGTATTTGTCATGCCATGATTCCTGTCTCAGACACTGTTCAGAAGCGTATGTAAAAGATTGCTCTTATGATCCTAGTTTTCCCTACTGAGAGTAGGTTTGTTAGAGAAGAATGTGCGTAATTTTTCTGACTGTAATCAAACTATAAAATATATAGTCCTGCTGCACTAAATTTCTTGACTTCACTAAGGCCAGATCAGATCCTTGATTACAAAATCAATAGTAGGGGGTGGGAGGGAGATGTCACTGCACTGATATGTTCTTCTTCTTCTTCTTCTTCTTCTTCTTCTTTTTTTTTTTTGATTCTAACTTATATCTGTATTCTGAAGTCACCATACATACAAAATAGGTGCAGTATTTCAGGAGTATCACAAGAGTTCATTAGTTTTGGACTTCATGTTTTGCACCTTGAAATCCCTAGGTGAAAGAGGCTGCAAGGAAGCTCGGTGTTATTATAAAGAATAAAAATGTCCTTCGATACAGGAATATCACAGATAACAATGTACAGCTTTTTAAGTGCAGGAACCAAAGTATACTCTCTCCTACCACCATCTAGATGTTCTCTAATTGCCTATCTGATCTGCAACACCCTTTAACCCCAAGTTAGTTTTACTGTTGATGGGCAAACAACATTTCTTGACCAATTTCTCTAAAAAGAAAGGTAGTAACATTTTCACTCAGTACTATTGAATAGCTGATGCTCAGGGAATCTTGGCAAAGAGGGTATATTTTTGAGTTCTTCCACTCATGAAACTAGTTTGTCTTCTTTGCACTGTTCCTTGTCAACCAATAGTCCATCTGACTCAGGCAGTAAAAAAATTCTCTCTGATTCAGTAAAAAAGTTCTCTCTGATTCAGACACCCTTACTGCCAAACTCGTTAAAAATGAACTTCATTGCACATTTTCTCAGATTAATTCAGTCAAGAGAACTTGTTTGCCTTAACCAGGCACCAAGTTCACTTTTGAGTCTGAATTTGCAGATACGATAGAGACTAGTTTGTGGGGATGGAAGAAAGCATTAAGTTACTGGCCTGAAAACGTCAGTCATGGTGTCCTTTTAATGTACTTATTTAATGATTTTTTCATTCCTGCTACCTTCTTTAGTTCATAAAACTTATGAGCAGCTCTTTTTATGTTGCAATTCTATTAGAACAGTTAATATCTAACATGGATTGCTGGATCGTACTGGATATAAGTAAAATTCTGTACTGCTTACAGCAAATATGTTAACTTTGCCAATTTTTAATGCAATCTAAGGTTAGTAAGGTGCTATTCTTTCTTAAACCATCCAAGGAAATGGATTAATACAAATTAAAGGACTAGCAACAGCTAAGCAATTTTTCATGTTAACATCATGTTAACATTCTCTTTATTTATTTCACTTAAAAGACTTAGGGAATGTGTCCTTATGCTGATTGGTGTAACATTGTTTATTTTCCTTAAGGAATGGCCAATTTTCATGCCAATAGTATGCACCTTAAAGTTCCCAGGTGCTAAAAGCATTTATAAGATGTTTTACTGCACTTCCAGTGCAGTAGATTTGTGTAAACTATTTTCAGCAAAACCAATTGAGTTTTCTTTTTATAAAACCACTACTTAAAGCAGCTAAAGGGAAGTATGTTAATACTTTTCATGCATATGGGCCCAAGAGTAAGAGACTCTAGACAGGTTGAAGGTTGAAGACACATGAGATCTGCAGATTCTTCTAGACTGGGTGCTAAATGTAGAAAAACTTGCTGGTTTTAGAGAAGTTTCTTGTGATCTTTTTAAATCTAAAGCGCATGAAATATAAATCCAAGTGGATCAAATCAACAAAATGTAGTACCAGGGATCTATTTTCTCCTTCAAAAGTGCTATGCAAAAAAACCCACAATTAATTAGCTAGCTGGCATTTATTTCACTAGGGCATTTGCTTATAGCAGATGCTTTGATTAACTTAAATTGCAATTGGTCATTAATCATCTTGTGTAAATAAATTCATGGTTTATACGTATCACAATATACCTTCACCCTTCTTTTCCTGGCACTTTGCGTAAGGCCTATTTGTTGTAAAATGGCAGTGATCTGCATTGCAATTTAGGAGAGACAAGGACGAGCATGAAATTTGTATGCAAGACCGCTAGAACAGAATACTGCATTTGGCCTCAGGCTACTGCAATATGATTGCTGTCACTCAGGGGGCAGTAATTAGCCCAATGAGTGCACAATCTATTGCTGCATAGCTCCGTGGGATGCAGTGTGCTTGCTAAAAAGGGTTTTCAGTGGTATTTTGAGTAAAGCTCTGGAGGACAATCCCTTAGGACCAGCAGTAGGTATTGTGATCAAAATAGATTTTCATCACAAAATAAGGAGGCACCAACAGTAGAATTTTCTATATTCAGTTCTTCTAGCAGTGTTCTTGGCAAGGATGGCATGAGAAACCTGTTGCCAAGCCCTGTGCAGCACAGGGACTATTGGAGACACCATCCACATAAGAGTAATATATTTCTCTGTGAAATCATTTCAAAAGTCCTTCTTGACAAATACTTTAATTTTTGAAAGCAAGTTCCAATTATTATTCCTGCAGTGACTTGGGAAAATATGCTTTCTAAAATCCAGTAAATCTACCATGTTGCTGTGAAAAGAAAATAGTTTGTATTGCTTTTCTCTCTCTCTCTTTTTTTTCTTTCTGTACAGCTCAGAGTATCTGCAGTTGAGTTAAATGTTGAATTTCCTTAATCATATTTGACGTTATGTCATTGGTGAAAGTGTGTCTAAACATCACTGAAATGATTTAACTAGGCAACTGCACTCCAAAGTGTTTATCTCTTGGTAAATATCTGCTTAACCTTCATTCAGTCAGCAGTATCACAGTTCACTGTCTGGTACATAACTCTAATACTCATTGAGTTGATAATGGATGTTGCTGAATAACGACTTTTTTTAGAGACAAAAGGCACATTGCATTCACTAGTTTAGTAGATGCTTAGAATTGCCAAAGCCTGAGGACTGCTTAAAAGTACGCCTAGATTTGTCAGGTCCCAACTTTTTCTATTGTTAGCATATTGGCCTTGAATATGAATAGAAACATTTCACTAGAAATGTTTAATTAGAGGTCAGGACTCTAACTGTAGTCAGTACTGCCTTCAGCTTGTTTTCTAATGTGTAGAATTTGGTCTGTTGCATCATGATCGTGATGAAAATACAATAGAGGAAAGTCATATATAATCCCATAAAATTCCCACATTTTGATAAAGTCTTGCAAGCTTTATCCTAAAATTATTTTGTTTGGCAGTTAGAATGAGAGTGATTTAGCCTTGAGTGCAGCTGTCAAAAGAAATACAAGCGTTCCTGTCCTATCCTGAGACAATAATAGATGCACAGCTTCCAATGTCTGATAGAAATGGACAGTTTTTTTTACAGTTTGGCTTGGATAATTATTATACTGACCAAAAATGATAGAAAGCAGTCAAAGACAAGGATGTCCCATCTCATGTTAGTCAAAGCAGGTAGCTCATTTCTTCATTCTTCACTTTTACTTGAAATGTGAATGCATTCAACTATTGCAAACTTACAGTTCCTGGACTAATGACAAACCCCAGCCTTGAATTTAACAATCCAGACACATCGTTCTTATTTAAGCGATGTACATGCATAAAAG
The DNA here is from genome assembly GCF_003343005.1 of Rhea americana. Taxonomy (NCBI): domain Eukaryota; kingdom Metazoa; phylum Chordata; class Aves; order Rheiformes; family Rheidae; genus Rhea; species Rhea americana. The sequence continues at coordinate 1,179,132 of NW_028186845.1, read as the reverse complement.
TTTGCAGAATCTATGTTAATGACAAGGTGAATCTTGAGGCAAGATTTGACAGTAGATCAAGGACCTCTAGAGAGAGTATTGCTGATCTCCTAACACATACTGAGATTTCTGAGAAATACTACTCCAGTAAAATGAATTCAACAGTAATCAAAGAGGCAGGTTACCAAATGTGCAGAGCTGATTGAAGTTCTTGTGTATTATCTTTAGTCCCAACGGTGCTAAAATTACCTCAAAGCCTGCAGTTGTCGGTAATTCAAAAGAAGAGCAATTTGAGGAAGATGATAATATCCTACTTTTAAAACTACCTTGAGACTGATTGGGGGTGGGGGGGAATACTTTGTTGCCTTGGTGATTCAGTATAACACACAAAGATTAATGTATCAAAACTTTTCCCTCTCACCCATTTGCAGGATGCTGGTGATATAGTTTGTGATACTGGAGATTTTTCTCTAGCATTTTGGCCTTAGACTGTTTTCCTATTCCACACAATTTCTTTTCCTTTAGATATATACGCTTAGAATAGAGATTTCATTCTGAGCTGTCAAAAGATCTAAACTACCTTACTTGCTGCTGCTTAATATAGTCCCAGACATCTCCATGGATATGGTATAAACCAATAGAGAAAAAGAAAATCATATGAAATTAACTTCTACAAAAAAATTGAGAGAATATACTTTTCCCCATCAAGTCAAATAGATAATTTCAGGTTTTAGAGAGAAAAATACTTTCATTTGTGTCTAATGCTTCACTTTTCTCTATAAATAACATATTTAGCCTTTTAGAATTAATGTCTTAAAATTGCTTGCTTCAAATTGTCTTCTATAGAGTTTCTATAGCCTTTCAGTTTTTTACTATATATAGAAGACACAGAAGCTTTCAAAATACAGCATGTAGATTTACAGGTATTTTTCATTTTATTTATCATTAGTGCCTGAGAAATTTAAAGCAAATGGATTAGGTATGAAGTTTAATGGTAAAGAAGAGTATGGACATTGATAATCTATTTTTTTTTTTTTTTACTCTCCACCCTAGTACCTCCGTTCGGGCTCCTGTCTGAGCAAGGATTGCGCTATGGGGCTTCTTGTGCCCTAATATTTAGAGTTTATGCCTGCTCTGCAGGCTGCATTTTGATGCAGGATTCTGGAAGTAGCTTTAAAGTAGCTGGCTGGGGGACCAGAGGAACTCTAGCTGCCGCTGCACAGAGCTCGCTGTGGGATGATTTACCCTGCTCGAATGCGATGCTCCGTTGCTCGGGTGCTTCAGGGACACAGATGTCGCCCGTGCCATAGCTCAGCTGCCAGCATGCTGTACGAGAACATTTCCATCCGATGCTGTGCTCTGGAAAGTACAGTCTATTGCATCATAAATTTGGTGATTTGAGGTAGAGTTGGTGAGCATATTTGTAACATCTGCTAACTGAGAAAACATTTCAGATACAGTAACAAAACATAATCGTATTTCTTTCATGGATGAAAAACAGTGCCAACACAACATTAAGATTGCCTATTATGGATGTAGACTAAATTTTACAGCTCTTATGCAATTATTACTGACAAAGGATTAAGCAAGCACATTTACTTTTGTGTATAATATATTATCCATATAAATTTTTTAGTCCAGATCAAGTCTTATGATGCCCTGAAGCTAAATCTGTTTTTTCAACCTTTATGAAATTTATTGAATGATTGTTTCTTAGAGGAAAAACACTCCTTTTTCACTGAAAGAAAACCCTGTTGTTGCTTCCATTACCATCTACCTTTTAATATCCTGTTAATGCAAAGTAAAGACAAACAAACACTGCACTGTAGACTGCAGACCGTTTTACTTTCTCTGACTTAACAGCTCTTTTTATACAGATGACTGCACTACGTTTCATCTGCATAACTTTTATTATCTTCCCAAAGAACTCTCTATTTAATTTTCTTCTTCACTGTTGTTTACAATTGATCAAGAGTCATGCTAAATCCTTTGCATGTCCAGCATTTGATTTGAGGGGAAAAAAAGAAAGGCAAACGAGAAGTACAAGAGAGAGTTAGGTGTAGGTATTTTTGCTTCTGCAGCAAAGTCATCAAGGTAGAGCTTGTTTGCTGCGGGAAGGGAACTCGCATCAGAAGACGAGCAATACCAATCAGCAGAGCTACGTCCCCCTGTTAACTGAAGATCTGGTTGGAAATATGCAGACACACCTGAGTAACCTTTTAGTATAGTTAGTTCACACAGTCATGGCAGCGCGGGTTTCAGCAGATGGGCTTACGCTTGTGCTTAATTGCTGTGTTGAATATGAGTATTCCTGAATTTGTTCACACGTGTATAGGATTGTCCTTTCTTAATACACATATGTGATAGTAAACCAACTGTTGCCTTTGCTTAGGTCTTACACAAATAAAACTTTTAAGGCAAGCGTGGGAGAGCCAAGTTCACAGATGTTAAACTCCAGCCTGCGGAAGGAATTTCAAAATCTAAGACCTAAACAATACCCGCAGATGCTGTTTTTTAACTATTGGGTGTCTTTCTCATTTATAAGTACAAGCTGTTTGAAATCACAGTCATAAAAGAATCAAACTATTTCTTTCAAAAACTATAGTCCTGCCATTACAGGAGAATTTTACAGAATTTTCAGAGGATGATGCTGGCAAGAGTCAGCAGAAATTAAATATCAGAGGATTTTGTAAAAACCTCATGCAAAAAAGAGTAGAATGTAAGAGAAAACTGGTACTTTACTTAAGCTATCATACATAATACTCTGTCTGGGACCTGGTTACTAAATTCTGTAAGATGATAAGAACCCCAAACTTCAGATTTTATTAAATTATACAGAGATTGACAGACAAATATTTAATATTTAAAGAAATGAGGTTTTACTATGTTCAGAACTACTGGCAAGAAAAACCTTGCTTCCTTTCCAGCTACTGGCTTGGAAAGCTGTGCTAAAGTGGCACCACAGGATATCACAGTGCAACGGGCCAGAGACATGCAGCTGCCGCTGACGGCAGAACCGCAGTTGTCTTGACTTTGTGTAATTCTTACGTAAGCCTGTAAAGCAACCGAGCACCTCCCAGGATGCAGCCCCGGGGAACCGTCAAAGCCCATCTGGAAACGTAGTCTACTTTAAACGCAGAGATCTCGCAGGGCTATTATGTATTTATATCAAAATAAATCTTGTTTGGGCCTCTAAGTGGGATCTTAATTTGCTCCTGCCTACTCAAAACCGTCTTTAACGACCGCTTGCAATGCTCTAGATAAGGAAATGTCACCATTTCTGACTTCTTGCTTGCAAGTCAGGCGCCCACGTGAGAAGCTCAGCTCTGTGTCCTAGATTGTTTCTGAGTTTGTGAGCTAGGTGCACTTACTTGGGGAGAGTGATTAAAATAATTATTTATTTTACGCCTGACATTGCACCACAGAATATCACTTCTTGAAAAGCAAGAGCAAAAAATTCTATTAAAAAAATGAGTTTAAAAAAAAGGGATTCTTGACGAGATTAGAACTAATTCAGTTTAACTGTTAAATTATTGCTTTATTGAAAAGTCATTTTGTTGTTTGAAGTTAATTGATTAAAACATGTTATATTATACAGCCGGACTCAGAGTTAGCCTGAATTCTAGAATAACTCTGAGCTGTTCTGTTGTCCAAGTGCAATTTAGCTGAACTTGCATGGTTTACTGGAAGCTGCACTTTTGTTACTAATACTGCCACCAACTTTGACTTTTTGCAGGCTGCCCGCTGGCGATCTGCATAATTTCTGCAGCATCAGCCACAGATAGCTACGGAGAAAGTAAAAAGTGAGTATGAAAGCGTCTTCACTCCACTTGCAATAAGAATGAAAAATGCGGTGGGCAGGCTAACTCTTGCAGATCTTTTAATAGGGCCATAGTTCAGCACCATCTTGCTGATGAGTCGGGAGACAGGCTGCATAAACCAGAAGCATTGTGCTTCGTAGGCATATTCTTAGGTCTAGAAACTCAGGTTTGCTGTTTACTGCTGAGGCTACAACTGTACTTATACACTATAAGCTCCTGAGACGTTTTGTCTGTTTTTCCCTTTTGCTGCAGAGGCGTAAGGGCACCTACAGTGACCACCAATGTGAGCACTCTGCTTACCCCACGTGCAGAGTAAAGTGGAGACTGGACCATAGCTAATGAGATGAGAATAATCTTTGATTAAAGATATTTATTCTTTTAAAAAGAACTTCAATGAAACATCTGAAGATTTAGAATTGTTATTGTTAAGAAATTTGAACAGAGTTTCAGTCTAAATTGGAAAAAAAGAAACCCTAAATTTATCTGAGAATACTGTAGTTTTCAATCCTACCATAGTTTAAGCAGAAGACTTGGAACAACAGTTGTTTTTTCTGTGTGGTAAACTAGCTTTTATAGTCACCGATGTAAGAAAGAAGTGTGACATTTATGTCATGTTTCCCAGCTAGGCAAGGAAGAAAAGTCTTAAATCTTTCTCTTGCTACCATGACAGTGCTCACAGCAACCAGTGAAGGCCCACTACAGAGTAGAGAGGAACAACAAATAACAAATACTACATTTCCTTTCTCCCTCTCTTTCCATCCTCGATGCCATGCCAAGGCGGGTCGGAGCAGACAGCTGCGCTGGCTCACTGCAGGATACAAAGCAGAGATCCTGCCTCCGAGTCCTTGAGGATGTGGGGAGAGAGGAAGTCCTTGCTGATGCTCTATCAAGTCTTTCGCTTTTAAAACTCATCAGTCTTTTTGCACTCTCTTTTACTCTCTTTTTTTTGGTTAAGAACATTATTGATTAAATGACTGTGTTTGATCTAAAAATCATTCTGCTTTTTCTCTGCAGCTGCTGGCTTTCGCTAGAGAATGGAGCAATCTGGGCTTTTGTGGCACCAGCATTATTTGTAATTCTGGTAGGTAAACCTACTGCTGCTGCCGTTTTCTTATTGCACATCTGTGTCAACCACACAACGGAATTTACTTGAAGGTCTCATGCCAATTTTTGTGCCAGGCTGTTGAACTTGATTGAACTACAGAGATGAATGGTTCAGAATTATTTCGTTTATGTTCCAGTTTTAGTGAGCATGTGATAGTACATTCATCTGTGCATATTAATTCTCACACTATTCATTTTACTAGTCCAAGACGAAAGTACAGCCTAAAATTCTGGGACAGTCCTTTCCTGAACAAGCCTATTGGGATCATTAATAACTACACAGAACTGACTAATCTTGGAGGCTTTATTGGTTCTGAGAAAGAGCCCTGGCAAGAAGCAGTTCTGCAGGCTGTGTTTCGTATATAGTTGTACATGGCTGTGTGTAGGCCAGGTGGCTGCCACGGTCGCTTGTGTCGATGATAACGGGTGCAATCCTTCCAGAGGCAGGTGCGAGTTCACGGCTCAAATACTGATACATGAATGTCCTACCGCAGTTTAATCATGCCCACGCATTAAATTACAGAGAACTGTTGCTTAATTGCTTTGGTTGCTTATGGAGTCAGGGTTGTTTGCAGGGATTAAGTGGGAGACTATTCCTCTGCAGCACTATTGCCAATACCGTAATTGATCAGGCTATATATGATTTTTGCTGTGGGCTCTAATGTGAGCGAAATAGACCTACTGATCAGTGAAATCATTACTTCCTTTAAAGCTTTACTTCGATTTTGAAGACATGAGCCCAAATCTAGACCAAAGCCTGTGCTTACGGTGCCAATTAAGGATATGCAGGTCAAAATGAGAGCCTGATATTTGCTTGGAGGAACATCAGGAGGAAGCTAGTGACTCTACCTTCTACTTCCCTGAGAAAGCTGGAATTCCCAGGGAAAGTCCAGAGACATCCCCAGCATTCCCCACACAGAGAAACCCCCCAGATCCTGCTCAGAAGGACCATCTCCACAAGCCACAGGAAAGACGGAGAGCCCTACTTATAGCCAGTGTTCAGTACAGCATATTTCCATAGCTGCTCGGCAAGCAGGAGATGGCAGCTTGGCTGCGCCTTGTGATCACAGGCCATTTGCAGCTGCAGCTCAGTGAATACCCTAACACTGGCCTCGAGATGGCTAAATCTGCACCGCTCATAGGCAGCCCAGCCCAGCATCTCTTCCAGGCTGCAAGTGCTGAAACAGTAGGCTATACACACATTAAAAAAAATATATGGTATATTGATGTGGCAGAAATTGGCTTCATGCTAGTATTTTCATCAAATGATTAATAGCAGCACTGGAAAAGCCCTGTGCAGTTAGGATAGAATTTCTTTTACCTAGGTGAAAGCACATAGGTATAAATAAGAAATGTTGATCGCTGGGTTAGAACTGACTAAACAGCTCTGGACTGTACTCCAGCAAGCTTAATTTCTTGCCTGTCTCTACCTTTGACCTTCTGTATGAAATTCTATATTCAAAGATATGTAGGTATTGATGACTGGAGAACATTTAAAATAATGTAATTCTCAAACTTCATCTTATTACATCAGCACTTGCTTTCCTGCCATTGTTTAGCCACAACGGAGGGAACGAGATGCAACCAGTAAAATCAAATCTTTCCCAGCTCCTGTCCAAAGACAGTTTTAATCAAAACGTTCCCGATAGTAAAGCACTTACTAGCCTGAGTGAACACAGACTTCAACAGTTTGCATGCATAGCTGCTTGCCATAAAAGTAAGGGTTTAACTGTCTGGCTATCACTTACGATATATAATATCTGTACAGCTCAAGTTATATTCTTGTAGGGATACAAATTCTTTGAGAAAGAGAAAGAATGAGTTCACAAGCTTGATCCACGTAGAACAATTTGCTAAACAGTTTAAACCCAGCTCTGCCCAAAATAGCAGCAAGCTGGTTTACAAATTATTCTCTCTAGGCATTGAATATGCTATCTGAAAAATGTGTTAGTGCCTATAGGGAAATAACAAGTCTAAACACTGTTTTGTGTGTGCACGTATGCCTGAGTTCTCTAAGTAGCAAATTAGCTACTGGTTGCATGAACGAGTTGCATGAACTAGCGTCCTGCTCTGAAAATATGTCATAAAAAGCAATTTTTGACTACTTTAATCCATAATTTTTCCCTGCCAAGAAAAAGGATTATGTTGGGAAGAAAACAGGGGGATTGCTCTTTTCACCTCTCACTCCCCAGAGCCGAGGCAGACACATCCTCCTTTTGTCCTGCCGCAGCCTCGCAGTCATTAGAGACATCATGGAGCCTTGAGCAGGATGATGTACCAGGAGGATGACTGGGAGAAAATACTCATGCATATTTTTTTAGGCAATAATTCACAGAACATCCCAACCCTATGTGGATTCCCTTATCCAAAGAGTGCTTTTCTTGGGGTTTGAGTCAAGGGATGTGAGGAAAAAATAATTCCCTCTACATGTAGGCATGTAGGTATTTTGGCTTCCAGCTGCTTCTTAAGGTTTAAAGGTCATTTCCTCCTCCTCCTCCCACCCCCCCAAAAACAACAACAACAACAAAAGACCAACACCCAAACCTTAACAACATCCTTGTATGGCAGCGTTGCAAGAAAATTGTTGCAATTAACTTGAAACCAAATTAATCTCAGTTGAAGTTGGTCTGAGAAAAAATATCTTCAAAGGAAAAACTTAAACAAAGCACCTGATATTTTGGAACAAGATAGTAGAACTTCTGGCAGAAGGCTTTGTTTGTTATCAGCCATCTTCTGTCTGGGTGTGTTTCTGTAGATATTGCAAAATTAAGGAAATTCTTCTGAAAGTATCTATGTCTATGGAGCAGTGGGGATGCTAGAAACCGTGAACCAGCTGAGTGTGCAGTGAAAATACTGGGCTGTAGTGACAAGTTCTTTCTATTGTTTTGCCTGTAAACAGTAATTTTCCTGGTGTTTTCTACACGTATTTCTACTAAACAGCAATTTTGTGGAGCTGAATGGTTTCCTTAGCATATTGCTAACACAATTCAATGCTGTGGGGTCATCAGCTTTGTAATCAGTATCTTCATATGATACTCCTGGGAACTTAGGTCCTAGGTGGACATTGCCATCACTGTCTGCAGCTGCTATATTAAACACACAGGAAAAGATGTTCTCCTCTTATACCTCCCAATCATACATGATTTAGTAAGTTCTATTGGCTTCATGGTATTTAATCATATCTTTATGAGTAGCAGTGAAGAATTAGGCTCATTTTCCTATGTTGAACAGCAGCTTACTCTGCAAGTAGGTCTACTAATTTAAAAGTGACAGCTGTGTCCCTTATTAGGCATCACTCATCATAAGAAAAAGTGACTGAATTGGACCCATGGCATTCAAAAGCCCTGGAACAATCGAAGTCTTCAGAGCTGTTGAAACTGAGTACATACTTAAGTGCTGTGGTGGACTGGAGCATAAATTAACAGATCACAAGAGCTAAGCTTCTCACTTTTTCTTATTAGCACTCAGTTATGAGTGCTTTAACAACTTTAAAATTAAATTTCTTCTTACTTAACTCACAGGAATTGTAAGAAATTAGAAATGAAAGATTACTGTTAAGAAAAAGGAGAAATCAGGGATCTGTTTCACTTTTTATTTTACTATTTTTCTTGTGCATTCCCTTTCCAGTCTTAATGGTTTACTCTGATGTTCAGCTCTGACTAGTGTAACACTACGTGAGTTAATACTATGTCATGCACCTACAAATCCAAAATAATTTAATCTATTCTTTCTGCACTTGGTCTAGTTTAGCTAAGAGTGGAATCAGACTTTCTAAAATCACTCCCACAATTTTGAACATCAGTCTAACTTAATTGATTAGCTTTGTATGGAAATGTATAATACACAGTAATCATTATGATGTGATGTAGCAATGGGCTGCAGCTGCAATAACTTGCAGCGTTAGTATGCTACTAATGATGTTGTGATAGGAATCAAATTAACTGACACCATCAGAGAGTATGTTACAGCGTGGACTGGAAGAGTCCATTTTAGCTCCCTATACCGTTGCCTGAAACTGAAGAGGAGCCTAAAGTAGTTTATGGTTTTAAGGAAAGCTGATCAATGGATTTAATTAAGGCAATATGCTTTATCCATTTTTTTTTAATTCCTCTGTACTGCCAAGCCTTTCCCTGGCTAAAATGCAACACACCAGATCAGAGGGTTTTACTCATGGGATTTCTGCACTGTACTAAAGAAGCAGTAAAAATCTCCTGAGTCCTAGAGGGAATGTGGATGATGAAACCCTGCAAAGAAACCTAAGTGAAGGAAAGAATTTGTCTCACTTTATTTCTATCCCAGCTTTGTAAAACTCTGTAAAACAGCAAAGCAGCCCTTTTAAAAGCTATCCACCTTGACACGGAGTTAAAGCTGCGTTTCTGCTCCTTTGTTTTCTGTGACAAAACTTCCACCGACTTGATTGCTGCATTTGTTCTGCTCTTGCAGTTAGACCTTCACAGTCTCCTGGTGGGATTGTTGGCAAAGGGCTGCAGCATTAAGTGCTACAACTGTAATAGTTCCTGTAGGTCAGAGCATGCTCTCCTTTTCATGTCCGTTCCTATAAGTAGGACTGCATGATTAAGAAAAAAAAGTTTGGCTCATGCACTTTGTGTTTTTCCGTATCCAAAAAGCTGATCTGAAGGAATGTTGATGAGAAAAGATAATATTGAAAGAGATCTTTTTTTACCCATTAAACTCTAGTCCCGATCTGATGATTTTTCAGCAGGTGAAGCCGGCACTAGCATGAGCCAGAGCTCACTGAGTTGCTGGGATCTTTCCATGAGTTCTGGTGGGCTTTGGATGACGCCTGCAATAATGAGAACTGGCAGCTCCTGCGGATGCACGAAGAGTGGCGAGTGCCTGGGGCCAGTCCAGCCAACTTGAAAGGAGCCCTGTGCATTAGGACACGGGCATTATTGTTCTTAGCTGTGTTTTTAAAAAAGTAGAATGTGGTCAGTGCCTGCAAGCAAATAAATTCTAAGTTTGTGTGTAATTTTGAGGCAAAATAACTGTAACTGCCAGGCAATCTGGCCTTCCGGAAAAGTAGGAAATAGGAGCAATACACAGTTCTCTTATCTAAATGTTTATTCTCCTAGATTGAATTTTGTGATATAGGCTAAAATACAATGATTGTTTCATCAACTAAGCATTCCCCTATTCAAATCATTGGCACAGTATTTATGCAAAATGCCAAAAAAATCACTAGAGGAACAATTCAGTGGCTGTATTTTGGTTTCCTGTTATAATGACAGCGGAAATACCTCCATGCTTTGCTTACTGAAACATTAACAAAGGAAGACATCTGTAGCTAATCTGTTTATTTAGACTGGATGAGAATACCCTAATTTCTCAAAATACTTAAACAAAAATTTTCAAGTAGTTCAGGAAATTTAAACAAAGAACTTGGGGACTTGAGTATAATGGTTCATTGCTAATTTTACAAGTACCTTGTTTTTTATTTGCAGTGAGATCACAATGTTTCCTTTTCATCTGATAAATATGTTACTGATGCTTCCCAAAAGGGATGTAATCACATTGACTGGACAAGAGCAGGATCTCAAAATATATTTATAAACCTCCATTTTAGACAATTCAAAATATCAAAAAAAATTTCCAATTTCATTTCTCATATATATGATTATGAAATTAAAATTCAACTAGAAATGCTGAACAGTTTGTGCTTTGGAAAACCACCTAGTTTCTGTCTCCATTGAGATTAGCTTGTGTTGTTTTGATGACTAGATCCTAGTGTTCATGTCCAATTTGACTGAGAATCTGTAAGATTCTGAATATTCCTTTAGTGGCACTTATCATACTTACCATAACTTTCATTAACTTGGCAAGACATTCTTTTGATTGCCAACACTGGAAATTTTGCATGAGTATTTTCAAAATACATTACTTATACATAGTCTGCATATTTTAGAAATGCTATGCAGAAAGCAAAATCTAGTAGTGTCTGAAGAGTTAAGAATGGAAGAACTGTTAGTGAGACATCCCCAAGGTAATGTCAGAAGGGAAAACCGGTATTTTTGATAAAAACTAAATGAGATTACTAAAAGATAATATGCAGGGAAAGATATGAGGGGTACAGAGAGGCCTCTCCTGTGAAATTCCCCTGGAAAGTTGAAATAGAGAGGATGGTTGCTTGGTGGACATGCAGTAGAAATGACTGGAGAGTTTGGAGGAGGAGTAAAAGAGGAAGAAAACAGAAAATGTAGCCTCCTTATGTTCACTGTTTGCTGCTTCAGTCAACCTACACATTCAGCATACAAATGAGTTGCTCAAAAATTCCCATTACTGCCTCATAGAAGTCAGAAAAAATATTTTCAGAATATGATTTGGTGGGAACAGGAAAAACCACCCCAGTGGCATTGAACACTGAAACTGTTATTCACCTTTATAAAGCTGTTTGAACAACGAGTTCACTTGTAATTAAAAGGCTGTCAGCTCCTACGAGGAACGCTCTGGACGGGCTGTACAGCCTTGGCAGAAAATGAATTCTCTCAGCTTCTCTCTCAGCTCCCGCTCATACCTTACACGAGGTGAGGTTCTGCCCTTATGTAGCTACAATTAAAAGAGTGGACCGATGATTTGAAAAATATCAAGGAAATTATTATCATCAAATGTGAACATTTTTTAATTCACCCCCTGATCTCCCAACATTAGAATATTTATGTCGAAATAGATTACGGTTATTGAGTTTTAACTGATAACGGTATCATTCTGAATTTTTCTCTTTCTTTTCTTTCTCTAGTTAAAGACAGGTTTGTTCTTTTCTTTTTCTTAACTTCATGCTAAATATTCTGCTTTGTAGCTGATATGTAATTTTGGACAGGAAGGGGGGAAAATGTCTTTCACCTTCACATTCTCTCCTTCTCGCTTTTCTTTTTTCTTTAAACCCAAGGTCTTTTCACAACAAGACTGCGTTTGCCACATCTCCTTTAAATGGTAAAGATTCCTTTCTTTCTTCACCTATGACTCCACAGCAAACTTTCTTTTGTTGCATCTCTTTAACGTTAGTCTTTTCAAGATTTCCTAGATCTCTGGTGGGAGTTCTTTTCACTTTTTGGATGTTTCTGCTGAGTTTGACATCAAAAGAGTATAGCTGTTGAAGGACAGAGTTTAACATGTTTTCCTTATTTCTAGTTTAAAATACATCTCATGCTTAAATTGCAAGCTGACTTTGGGAAGGAACTGGAATTATACACCACAAAGTCTAGTGAGGAAGGTGCTTTCTGAAGTAGGTGCATATATAAGCACAAAGGACCCCTACCCAAACACATCCTCTGCATTGAAATTCTTGCCTAATTTGCCAGTCAGTGGTAGAGTACTGGGATGTTTATTTGTAAAATAGGGACCCTGAGCATTTCTTAATTGCTGCAAGAAATACCCAGTGCAGAGGAGAGGGAACTCTGGTGACAGTTAGGTCAAACAACAGCCCAAAATTAGAAACCTCTTCCACCAAAGAAATACAGCAGGCAAAGTTCCTATTTCCTGTTCTGTTTGTACAATACACTCTTAGGGCGCTCTGCATCTCTCACTCGTGTGGCACTTATTTTCCTGACCAGTCTTTTCCCTCTTCTTCAGGTCAATATTGGTATTCTTATTGCTGTGACAAGAGTTATCTCAAGAATTGGTGCAGATAACTATAAGGTCCACGGAGATGCCAACGCATTCAAGTAAGTTTTTCTCATTCAAATTGCACTACAACAATTCAATAATCTCAAACTAACCATGTCATGTCATAAAGGCAGGTACCATGGACTTATCCCAGAACTTATCCCGTATCATTCCTCTTTCAAAGAAAACAGATAATGTTACAGGCAGCATATTATTTTCTTGAATGCAGCCAACAAACCTGTATTTTATGAAAGCTGAATGCTGCACAGGATGAAGCCTGTGGTTCAGCACAAGCTAAGGTGTTTCCCTGTTTATTAGAGGCTCCAGTGTTTGTTGATTCATAATTTTCCTTTTTATTAATTGAGAGGTTCGTCTTCTTGCTATATTCAAAAATAAATCTTGCAAAGTATCATCACTGCACTAGGGTATTACAATTCCACTCCTTCAGAGGGTAAATCTTGTTTCTAGCCCCAAGTCAGAACAATATTTAGGCACATACTTATCTTTAAGACCCTCTTGATATTACAAAGCACATAGACTTATGCCGGATTTAAACGTGTGCTTAAATCCAAGTGTTTCTTTATATCACGGTGCTTTGAGCCTCTTGGGATGGTGGCGTCTCTGAGAGCATAACATGTTTAAAATACTATGCCAGAGAGGTGAGAGGGGAAGTGTACAGTAGGCATGGAGCTGTAGCTGAACACACAAGGACAAATTCTGATTTCCAAAATCCATAGGATTGTATATATGTTGAATATTGCATTTTTTATCTTGTATCTTCTAAAGGTGCTTTAATCCAAATATAAAATCCACTGTATATAACTCAATGAATATATGACTTATAAAACACAAACCATCATCACATTTTTATTCTGTTTCTGAGTCACAGGCTATTCTGTGATAAGGATTTGGTGTCACTGCCCTGAAACTGTGACATGAAAAATCATTTTATGCTTGGAATACTTGTGTAATTTTTAAAATGCCATTAAGTTTTCAATATTTCTGACACTTTTCTAATTGAATTTAGTTTAGTTATTGTATATTTATCCAGCAGGAAAAGAAAAACAGTAAATAAGTTTACACAAAAATCTATAAGATAATTACTTTACAGTGAAATGAAAACACTGGGAATTAAAATGACTGTTGATTCAGGTTTGGCTGAGTCTTGGTGACCTTCAGAAATACACAGGAAATATAGAACCTTAGGAGGCAAATAACTGTGTATTGTCAATGCCAATTTGTATATCCTATTAGAGTTATGAAAGCAAAGGAACAACCTCCATAAATAGAACAGGAGCTACACAGATAGCTCTATGTACTTAGACATTTCATTACTTGAATTCCAGAGAAGACTTGATTCATTACACCCTGTACCCTGCATACTGATCTACAGATATATGTATTAATAAAGCTATATATGTGTATATATAGTAAAAAAAATTTATGAGTAATTGATATAGGAATAAGAAGAAATGCATTTTATCACGAGTAAATGTTCTTGGTCTAAATAATTTTAACTCTAGATTTGGAGTGGTGGAGCGCTGTATTGAAAATGTGATTTCTGCAGACACCCCGGGCAAAAAGATGATCCTTGTTCCAAGCTTTTTTTTTTAATTCGGTTTTAGGCTTTGACCTAACAAAAGTAATAGTTAGTGGGAAGATATATCTGAAAGCATTCAATCATGAAATTACTGGTTAGGCAGAAATATGCTTTGGTAGAACGGCTTTACTCATAGAATTAAATTAAAATTAAATATAATTAAAGGTAAACAGAAGGTAAACAATAGCTCTTTTTTGTGGATATTATTAGAGAAAGGCGTCCTCAGAAAAAATGTGAAATGCAGAGGAGATAAATAGCTGTCCAAATCAGATCTTAGAAAGCATTTGTGCCCTGATTCAACACGAGTACTGTATTTATATCCTGATTCAATGCTGAAACATGATAAGTTAGGGTTTAATCTACAAAGGATGTCACAGAGAAAATAACTGGACTTACTGCTGGAAAAAAGGGAAAAATAAGGCCTTTGTAAAACAGGATTTCTTTTTTCTTGTCATAGAATGATAGAATCATAGATTCGGTAAGGTTGGAAGGGACCTCCGGAGATCATCTCGTCCAACCTCCCTGCTCAGCAGGGTCACCTACAGCATGGTAGGCAGGGTTGCATCCAGGCGGGCCTTGAAGATCCCCAGAGGAGTTGCTTATACAGTTGAGAAGTTGATATATCTAGTGTAAACTGGTATGTCATCCTGTTTTCCAAAAAAGCCAAGAAAGAAGCAAAACAGGGTTCTGTTCTGACCCCGGTATGGGAGCCGTGAGCCACGGCAAAGAGCCGTGGGCAGCGCCCGGTGACGCGCGAGAACGGGGGGAGCGCGCGCAAGCGAAGCGGTGGCACGGGGCTCGCGGGGAGCAGGCRAACGCGACCGGCTGCCGCCCAGTCGCTCCCGGCCGGGGCTGCAGGGCGGCTCTTGGGTCGGGGAGAAATCACTTAATTAGGCTGCAAAAGGCTTGGCGTAGCGCGAGCCCTAAGCAAGGGGCCTGCGAGGCCTCCGGCCGGGTGTGCGGGCAGCTGGGCGGACACTGGCCATGGGGGAAACTGGAGTACGTTAGAAAGAGCTGATCGAAGACCTGCTAGAAACACGTCTAAATCCGAAAGGCGCAGCGCGCTTTTGGTGAGACGGGAAAGCGCTTCGTCAGTTCGCCGCGGTGAAGCGGCACGTAGGGCAGAAGGGTTATTATTTCTTTTTTTTTTTTTTTTAGGCCTGTATTTGTGGTTTTAGAGAGCAAAAGTCTGTAAAGAAAACGAGAGCCACAAGGGCGAGGAGCTAGGGAGGGGAAGCCTGCTCGATCCAAAGATTTGAGAGAAAATAAAGAAAAAATAGGGATTTCAGTGCTGCGTTTTCAAGCTGGGATGAAATTTAAGCGGAAAGGCCTGCTTCTGCCCCGCGACTCATCCCCTCGGGGTCCGACAGGCGCCCGAGCGGCGCCGACTTCGCCCCGGCGACGATGGCGGCGGCGCGGTCGCCCCGCGGCCGTACCCAGCGAGCTGCTCTGCCCCCGCGACGGGCCCTGCCCCGGCCCGGGCCCGGGTGGGGGCACCCAAGAAACCGTTGCGAAAAGACGCCGTTTGGGGCCACGACGGCGTCAGCTTGGAAAGAGGCTGACGGCCGGAGGAGGGCTCGGCCGGGGGGCGTTCGGTTTCCCTAAAGATTAGGTTACTTGGCAACGCGAGTGGATATTTCCAACCAGGCCTTGTTTCTCTTGGCAACAGACAGCGATAAACTGATGTAATTATTTACAGTAATCTGTCCTCGTTTTCCAGACGGCAACAGCGTGACGTGGCCGGGAAGATTTCCTAACGCCTCCCGGGAGCAAAATGCCCCCAGAAGGGCCTAACGCGGCAGCCGTGGGCTTGCTTCAGGCTGCGTTTCCTCAGCACCGTTTCACGCTCTCTTTACTGGGTTTTTACATTATTTTTCGATTTTATTTCACCAAAAGTTTGAGCTTCGTGTTTAAAAGCAAAATTAGAAAAGGAAATTCTTTAAAGAAGAAACCTTTTTTTTTTTTTTTTTGAAATCATAAAATTAATTCATTCAAACTCTGCATTGCGGGCTGATGAGCCTTTCCAGGTTCAGATGTGGCCTGTCAGACAGCATCTTGCTAATCATTTTATTCTCGTTTTAGAAATATAGGTGGGGGCATTTTCTCTTTTTTTGGAACTAAATAATAATACTCCCAAAATAAAATATGGGATAAACTGAAGAAGAAGCATGGAAGAGTAAAGCTTATATGGATATGATAGATGAACTACAGAAAAAAAATAGTTTAAGGTCCAACCAATTATTTATTCAAATTAAAATCATTAGTTAGTATATGATAAGAGATGTTAATTAATGAATAATAGACTCCTGCAGCAGTCTGGATACTAAAACATTTGGGAGATGCAAGCTTTTTCTATGTGTGAAAATGGTCACTAGCATTTGAAACTTCAGTTCTTTAAGAATAGTTTCTTGGTAGGAACTGAGCAAGGAATTATTAACAGCTCCCATTTATTATCTGAATTTACTTGAGGACACGTGTTTTTGTCTTGCATTCTGAGGCATACCGAAAGCAAATACACGGTGTATGAGCTGTGTCAGTTGTGACTGATTATGCTTGAACACTTTATTAGATGAGAAGCTACAGACTCTAAGCAAAATAATTTTGTATATTAATTCAGATGCTGATTTCTAAGGATGTTTTGCATCCAAGAAACAGATTTTTCCACCAAAAAAGCCTGTTTGAATGTTTTTTCTTTATACACTGCTGAAGAAAATACCTTGAAACATTTAAATGTGTACATACCCATTTGTTTACACTATCCATCCTTCTTGACTGGGCCCTCAAATAGGGGATAATTAATCATATATTTGTGTTTAAGCACATGAGTAGTCACTCTCTGAGCTTAATGCAGGTAAAGCCAATTAGTTAATGGAATTGCTCACGTGCTCCAAGAGGCACATGATTACATTTCAGAATTATGGACCATTTGAAATCTTCTTCTTTCTTATTCCTGCTGCATGTAAATTCTTAATTCCTCTCTTGCACACTCAGTTACTCTTATTAGGAAGCAAATAGCTTTTCTCTTGCTGCTTTGCCCCTTCGAAGTCTCATTGCTGTGCTTGTGTGGGAAGAGTTAGGCTCTTACGGTGAGAATGGACATCTAATGTGAGCCGCGTGTTACCCGTGTGCACGTTTCATTACACAAAATGGGAACTCTTCCCCCGCTAAGTCTGTCTGTGTTTTGATCAAATGAGCTGCTTGGCTCCCGGACTACTAGCGTTAAAGTATAGTAGAGTTTTCATAGACCTTAGTTTTGCACTGAGACTAATGTGAATTGTGTCAGAGGAAGAAATGCAAAGCACATCTCTGTATCTGTGCTCCAGTAATGGTTTTAGTCTAGAAACAAAGGTACCATGCTTAGCAATACCACTGTGCTTCCACAGCTTATTCACTTTTGAATCATATTTGTTCAAGAAAGACAAAGTTTCATTAACTTAAATCTTGATTAAATTGCCAAGTCCAACTCTTATTGAATACTTTCTCACTGCTTGCTCTGAAATAGCCCAATGAGTTGGAAAAATCTGTATCATTTTTATAAAGTGTACACTTCCAAAGGTGGCGAACCAGAAGTGATAGCTATCATAACCATCCATGGAGAAAGCAATTACAACATCATTAGAAATATTTCTTAGCTTTTTACCCCATTCTTTCTTTCATTTTACTCATTTCCTTCATCCCACAAAGCTCAATCTTCACTCAGTAAAATAATGAAACTGTCTCTTAGTTCTCTACTGAGGGGAAGGAATAACATTTTTTTCTTTTAAGTTAAATTAATGGCTTAAAACTGGAATGAAAGATAGCAGCTTCAATGCATAGGAGCAAAGCAGGGTTTCAAGAAAAGCTCAACAGGGCAATCAAGTAATGTAAGCTGTTGTATTAGCTCTTTCCATGTTTTTGAATGCAGGATAAACCACTTCAGATGAAGCTGAAAAGATAACACGGTGCATAGGTTTAATGCAAAACCGTTTCTTGTTTTGGTTATTTGAGGGGAAAAAAAAAAAGGCTGTACAGCAAGATTTTCCTTCTGACAGATACAACTAAGAGCGTGCTCTCCTCCAACAGCTCATGATGCTGCAAACATCTGCACAGTTTAACCGTGTAATTGGCCGTTCCAAACCACTTTACAAAACCATCCATTACATCCCTGCGGCACGCCAAACGCACTATAGCAAATTGCTCATCCATTTAATCAATGATCCATTCCATGTCATGACTCCGGACCGGTATTTTACATTGTTTATAAACATGCCATCTGCCTTTCAGCTCAGTCACCTTTTGTCTCTGATTAAGGTAGCACATACGAGCCCTCCAGAATAGTGTCGCTAGTTTGGCTGCTTTTATCATCAGCCATTACTCTGCAAGAGCCTGTGCATTTGTTGCGCTTTGTTCCTGTGTTTCAGTGCCTGTTTCATGCCATTTGGAACACAGCGACATCTCTTTTTAAGGATTATTTCCAGCTGTTCATTTTCACAGAATCCATTTGTCAATCACAGCACTGTCTTGAAGCAGGCTCTAAAAATACTTCTTCTACCAAAGGAGGTACTACTACCTCACTCCATAACTAAATTCCAGCTTTTTATGATAACGTTAGCAAATTTCTTTTTTTCTTCTCTCTCTCTCTCTCTCTCTCTCTCTCTCTCTCTCTCTCTCTCTCTCTCTCTCTCTCTCTTTTTCTCCCCTCCAACAACAGCAAGGACAATCTGCAGCCAAACATTTTTGAAAGTTTATGGGAATTCAAGATCTGTAGCACTAGCAAATACATTCTGTGCTTTACTGGGTGACAGATGCTGTAGCTGCAACCCTTAGAGACACTTAAATGTTCCTAGTGCCTGCTTTTCTGTGTTCTGTGGGGAAAGAAAAGATCTTTTCACATTTGCTGAAGGAGGGCCATCCATTAGAAAGAGCAATCTGTCAAGTCATAGCTGCTTTCAGCAATTCTTTTTCTTGACAAATTCTAATTTTGTATAAGGAATCATGTTCCTTGGACATGGCTTCAAATAGCATGAGCTATGTACCTCATGGAAACCCTTGGAAGGAAGAGAGTAAGTGGCAATAAAGGAAATAATTAAAATGAAAATATTAAGCAATGACAATTAATGAGCTGAAGTGCTACTGCAGAGGATAATATCTTAACTCTAATTAAATTTTTGGCTCATTGACTATGACAAATAAAAATGCAGTTGGGTATCTCTTTATTAGAGGCAGAGTTTTAGACTAAAAATACATGGGTTTGAACATAGGCAATAACTGTATTAATGAGAGGTGCTAGTCTTTTAGGAACCGTAATGATAGCAATGGCAGTGCTTTCTTTACTGCAGAAGCTACTGGACTGGGAGGAAGGCTCCAGTCCACATTGCAATAGTGCTGGGCACATTTTGGACACTGCCCTGCCTCAGCACCATCTCGGGCAGCAATGCTGATCACTCTTTCAGGCTGGCCAAATAGATTATTTAGATTCTTTAATTATTCAGGATAATCCTTACATAATGCACTCTACCAAATTTTGCATGTGCAGTGGTCCTTAGCTAGGCCAGGGTTCCCCTCATTTTCCCTCTATGAGCACTATGTTCCAGATGTCTCCAAGCTTCCTCCAGTAAAAACTCAAAAGTGTAAGCAACAAATTAAGATTGAATTGCTGGGGTGGTGGTGGTGGTGGTTGTAACACAGAAGAGGGGTGATAGCAGCTTCCAAATATGCAAAACATTGCTCCAGGGAGAAGACTACTCTCTGTGACCACTAGAAAGGGGACAGATAGTAATAGGCTTAAACTGTTGAAAAATGCATCGGAAGAGGGTAGGAAAACAATGCAGCTGATCACCTGGGGAGCTGCTGAGATTGTCACTGAGTAGCTTCTGGAAGGGATCGCATGAATATCTGTCAGGACTAACTTCTGACATCAGAAGTGACAACTGATCCTGTCTTGTGGCAGACAGCTGGACAAGATGACATTATGATACCTTCCAGAGCTTACTTTTTCTTTGCTCCCTTCTTCTGAGCCATCATCTTTTGTAGAAATTGGTTTCCATCCATTGTCTCTCCTTATGCAGGATTTACTGCTCAAGGGTGACCAAAAGCCTATTGTTTGTGGGCTTCAAAACTCATGAAGCCTTTGTCTGTTAGGATAGACACTAAGACACAACCTTAACAGTGATTAAAAAAAATGTTATGACCTCCTGACAGCTTAGCTAGCCTGCAGACTGCTGATGCCCCTATCTCTGAGCTACTAGCCCCTGAGAGGAGAATGACAGCAATAGATTTCATTATATAAGGCTAGGATTTCTAAAGCGTCCACCTTGTAACAGAAGCTAAGCAACAGCCAGATGGCTAATTCTAGTAGATCTCTTGGAAGAGTCTACCTTTAATACTTTAAAGTATTTTTGGGTGAAGGTGCCTGTGCACATTGATTCAAAAGGGTTTTGATTCAGGCATTGAGTTTAAATTTTGTGTGGCTGCTACATGTGACATGGCAACAGCAACAAAAGATAAATAGGTACCTCAGCTCTATCCTGCATCACGTGGTTTGAGACATTATAAAAAAAATCTCCACTCTAATACAGTGTGTGTCATTCGTTTTCAAGACAGGTAGCATGTATTTCTTTTTGATGTTTGTTACTTTAATATCTTCAACACATTAGATCTAAATGATTAAAATAAAATGGGTATTCGAGGCTAAGCAAATGTATTTTATACAACAGGGTCCACAACATACACCTATAGGTATAAAATATACCACCAAAACTTGATATTTAAGAGATGCTGGATTGTCTCAATATAAAATATAATGCTCTTCATTAAAAATGCTTAGGATATATCTGTTTTTTTATCTGAGTATCAAGATAGAATGAATTAAAATTTGATTAATTGAATCCCTATGATGAAACCTTACTATGAGCATAAAGCTGGTGCAAGGCAACTGCTATGGGAACTGATCTGGCAGGGACAAGTTGAGCTTATGAAAATCTTGAAGAAGTCAGCAGAAGTCAGATGGGATACACAGAATTGCTCTTAGCGTGCTGAATGCAACAACAGAATCAGTAACGGAAGGATAGGAGAGAAGGTGCTTGACCAAGCCACCATTCAGCTATTTCTCACCTTCAGTAACTAGAAACCTGCATTGTGCTTATTGATTTGTGGTTGAACTAGTTCTGTGAAGCCACCTATCAGTCCGTGATAGATGGTAAAAGCTGGTACTGGAGGTGAAAGCGTATCTCTGCGGGAGATTGAGGCTGCACTACATTGAGACAAGGCTACCTTAAATCAAATCAGGATTTATATGGCATTTAATGGGAACAAAACTCCAACAAGGTTGGAGTGCACCCCAAAAGAGTTCCTGAAGAGTCTTTTGCATACACAGGAATCAGGTCAGAGATGATGTTAGCAGTTTGATACTGTGACATACAGGAACAAAGCAAATGTTTGGTTTTATTTTCCAAAGTTATCTAAAAAGAATGCAATTTCTTTACTTTGTCTGAACATTTCACGTATTCAGAGCTTTCTTTAATTCTGCACATATTTAGCTGCTAGCATAGAGGGTATGTTCTGTTTTTTTTTTTCTTTCCTTGCTTGAAGATACTCATGCTGATTTACTGGCATATCTTCCTATACTTACACATGTGTATTTTTTTTTCATTCAATTGAAAGGATCAGTGCCTAGCCAAGCATCTCATTTATAAATAGCTCAGTGTTTTCTAGAGGAACTAATGCATTAGCACAAATTCTCTCCTAGATTTAACAACTAAATTTTCTTGATGAAAACTGCAATTACCGCAGTTAAAAGAATCTATCTGGCATATCAATCATTAATAAACTATTATAATTGCTTCACATGAATTAATTCTCTGGGAGCATTGATATCTATAAAAGCTGTTCCAGGAGCCTACTTGAACATCTGTTCATTCTGAAATGCCTTTTTCAGAGCAATGCCATTTACAGAGCAAGATGGTTTGAAGGACATTGCTCAATACTCCAGAGAAAACAAGTGTCTGCTGTTGACTTGTTGTGTGACCCCTGGAAAGTCATTTAATCCTTTTTTTTTCCTGTCTCTCTGTCTTTCTTTCCCCCATTCCCCTCCTCTTTTTATCTTTTTTTTTTCTTTTTTTTAAATCATGCTCTGCTTTGTAAATCATGTCTCTTAGGAGTTAGGGCCTCCATTCATTAGGAGTCTAAGATGATGTCAGTGAAGTTTAACTCTTCCTTTGTACCAACATGGATTTGGGCTCCTGTGTGCCTCTTAGAATTACAGCAAGAGAAAACATTTTCTTCAGGTTTTAAAATCTACAGTGAAAAGAAAGATCTTTGAAACTCATATTCCGTTGTTCTAAAAATACCCTAATTTGTCAAAAGCCCTAATTGCTTTTAGACTTCAGTCCTTTAGTATCTGATTTTGAGTCATGAAAATGCCAGTAGGAGGAGTACTGTGTTGTATGAGTCACAGCTTTATGCATGGTACCAGAGTAACAATTAAATGCTGATCGTTCATCATGAAATGATACAATTCCCTGTGAACAGCAATAACTTCAAGAATTTGCTTGAAATGCTGCATTTACATCCTCAGTCCATTTATAATCCTAGAACTTCTGTGTCAGCCTTATGTAGAATAATAAGACAAATATTATAGTTATGTCATTGCATAAAGTAAGCGCTTATTTAAACAAGCACCTTGTGCGGAGCTGTTGACAACTACGTAAATCACTACGTGGCCTGACACAGCTCTTAGCTAAGTGCAATTTACATGTTTTCCTCCCTAGCATGCTCTCTCCAAATAAAATAAAATAAATGAAAAATACAAGTAATTACAATAGAAAAAAGGTCTTATTTCACTATCTAAAAGTTTGAGAAATTTTTGATTCTATCTTCAGGCAACTAAAAAAAAATGACATTAACTGTAGCAATGTTATAGGTTTTTTGAAAATAGAAATTGCAAATTATACACAGTGAAAAGTGAAAAAGAAGTGACAGGGACATATACATCAGTAGTAGAAATAGAATAAAAAGCCCTTTTAATTTGAACTGATATTAAAGACAATCAAAAGGGCAGATAATTCAGACTATAATTAGGACCACAAGAAAGTCAAAAATAGTGAGGTATCATAATCACCCTACGAAGAGCCGTGTTCTTTAATTCTGCACTGTTTCTTATCCCCAGTGAGTCTCTCACACACCTTCTTCAGCAGCCCTCTCCAGTTAGTTGCCTTATTAAAATAAAGATATTAAAAAAGCTAAGGAATAGCCAATATATGATAACAGAACAAAGAAGCCTTGGCTGTTCTCATATAACTAGAAATAATAATAATAACTTAGATTACTTGTTCAAAAAGGTAAGCAGCGTAAGACAGACATAAATATGTATGGGATAGAATAAAGGAGGCTTCATGTGAGCTATTGTTCGAGCTCACTGTGCAGAACAGGAGAACTGGGAAGTTCTCCGTAGACTAAAAAGCTAGGAAATTAAAAAATAAATGAACGCAGCATCTATTTTTCAATTTCATAAGATATCTGGAACTGCAACAGTACTCAGTACTGCAGCATCTTATTAAAGCAAAGGGCCTGAGATGCTTCCAGAAAGCCCCAGCTCTGGGGCTCCTGGCCAGCCCGGCAACCTCCCGCTCGCAGCCCCGTGCCCGGCTGTCGAGAAGGGGCTCATGGCGTTGGGACATCCCCAGGAGAGCCGGGAGGGGGAGAGGCGAGGGGAACGGATCCTGGCCAGGATCCCCCCCGGCCTGCTCGCTCTAAGGGCCTCGGCAGGGTGGCAGGCCAGTTGTCCATCGCGTGCAGCGAGCAGCTAACGGGCTGAAATCAAGCCATTTCCTAAAGCGCTTTCATTTTGACAAATCAGAAAATACTACGTTGGAATTTTTCTGCTCTTTCACTGGGTGTTTCTGTAAGTAACATAGCATCAGCTGTGTTTTTTTCCTGCAGTAAACCAAGCTGATAGACCCCGCACTTTAACTTCGCTAACCATGATGAAAGTTGTACGTTGCCTGTTTTCTTTCAAAGCAGCTTAATAAGACATATAGTTCCTCACGCTGCGGTGGTGCTTAGCTGATTGCTGCTGTGGCCTTAGGGCTATCCCAGCAGCACCAGCCACTAGCAGTTTTTCTAAACTGACTGTAGTTGTATTCTAGCAATTTTTTCCCCTTTCTCTCCTTATGTACATTTGAGACAGGCGATCAAGCAAATATATGGCTATTTATTTTCCAGTACTGCAGTTAAAGTATGAACCATTACACAGAAGATGATTACTCTTTTCTTTCTCAGTTTGTATGCCTGACCTTGATAGCTTTGCCGTTTGCTCGTACAGTTGCCATGGAAATGGGAGAATGATCTTTCTGTTGATATCAATGCATAATTAAGGGTCAGTGAGACCGTTCAGGTCAAGAGATCGTCTTCTGAGTTCAGCTCCTCTGGGGGTGAACGTTATTCTCCAGAAATTTTATGTATGGGCTGATGCGGTTGTTAACCCTGGCATCCTAAATTAAACTATGAGCCCCACTGACTTCAAGATAAGGGACTGAAATATTTGCCACATCTACAGATTTCCAATAAACACCTTCTCTGCGAGGCTGCTTTCTCTGTGTGTTCACAGCTATACAAAACTATCAGGCTATGAGGCGTCAGCTGAACAGTGGTAACTGCCTGTGTGATTGCTTCTGCCCATTTCAAATTGTGTGTAAAATATAATCACTTATACTGCTAACAGCCCCCAGTGACAGACATTTTAGTCTCCCCAGGGTGTAGCTATTTCAGAGCCTTTTCTCCTAACAGCTGCTCTTGGAGAGCCTGACATTTCTACAAGGGCTGTTTCAAGAAGGACAGATAGCAGCCTGTCCTTTCTCCCTTGAACATCAACAGCAGGTTCTTGCTTCTTCTGCCTCGGCAAACTTACATATTCAAAGCCTGTCCCTTTCTTCATGGGCCACGTTTTCTAGATTTTTTCATTGCTTTCCTCCACAGTCTTTCCAGTGGGATGACATTTTTTTTTTCTTGAAATATGATACCCCAACCCAGATATGATCCTCCATCTCAGGCATGACCAGTGGAGAGTACAGAGCAGGAACTACTCCGTATTTTTAACATATGATGTTCCTGATTTGACATCCCAGAGCAGTAAGATTTTTTTTTTTTTTTGCAAAGGGATTACATCACTTACTGCAGTTTTATAAACTTACTCTCTATTTCATTATTAATTAAAATAAGCTGATCCCACATTAACAACTAAGGTTGTGCTTTGACCAACTCTTTCATTGTTTAGGAAAAACATCCCATCCACGCCATCCCACCCTCAAAGTGGCCCCATCCACATCCTCTTCCTATGCCAAAATAGACATGAAATGTCGTACTGTTCTCATTTCTTTTTTGCCTTTATTTCTTAAACTGAGATTTTCAAAAGATTTGTCTGCCTATGGTTTTTGGCTCTCTGAGCACATCTACATTTTTGATATACCCCTTTCCACCCTCTGCATGTCCTTTCTGAACAACCTGTGCCCTTTCCTATCAGTATTCCCATCATGTGAACTCTTCCATCAGCTCTCTGTTACAGCAAATGCTATAGGGTCCTTTTCATAACTTCTATAATTTGACAATCCCTCTTTATTAGTGCGGGGTCTATCAGCTTGGTTTACTGCAGGAGAAAAAAACAAAAAGATTCTCACTGCATGATATAACAACTATTAAAAAAAGATTCAGATGGCTGTAAATAGCACAATAAGTAATTTCAGTATATTGCTTCAAGATGACTCATGGAAATTTAGTCATTTAAGAGTAGGAAGGGTTGGGCTAATAGAGATTCATGCTTCCCGTTGAGAATATACCTAGGGACAGACTATACAGAAAGCTGTCATGAGATTGAAGTCCTGCACTGTGCTCTTTCAAACTGGGTAAAACAACGGAGTCTATAGTGGAAGAAATAATTAGGTGCAAATGCTGGAGAAAAGTAGTGATGACATATGGCCTGGGCCATCTGGCACCCACAGGCTGGATCTAGCCCATAGGGACATTTCCATTGCCTTGTCCTTGGAAAAGACAGGTAATGAGTTTTCTGGCAACAAGCTGTTGTAACAAATTCCTGCTTCTGGGGTGAGTCCAACACAGAGCTAGGCACTAGGTCCATGTTAGAAGAAGGGCAGACACTGAAGGAACATCTGTTTTCACAAATGCTGAGCCTTCACAGCAGCCAAGGTTATATTATCCTATTAACTATATGCTATTTATTGATATCCTATTAACTCCTCTAACTAACATTATGGTCATATTTTGTGAATTAGTTATTTGATATCTTTTGTTAATCTGTCCTAACAGCATAATTCCATAACCTTTATCATCCCAGGACTACTTGATTGTTAACTCTGCATGGATTAAAAAAAATGCGTAATTTTTGTTGTCTGGTTGTGAGGCAAAAAGTTGCTACTTTGCTGAGTGCTTGCTCTGTAGGTGCAATCTGAAAACAAAAGGACAATTTGACCTCTGGAAAAGAACTGACTCCTAATAAAGGCATACTATATAAGAAAGACCTGACCCATTAAAACATTACAATTTTTATTTTCTTTTTAAAAATAATGAACAACTGCTTCCTCCAGACTTCCCATTCAATCTACATTTGTGAGACTACTAAAAAACCCCAAAGTGAAAGTACGTAATATTTGCTTGTCTTTCTTTTTTCCCCCTTGGCAGTAACTCTAGAATCAACTATTGAAGAAGAACCAAACACTGTAAGAACTAGAGAAATGAATAATTGTGTTTAAGAAATCAATAAATCTTAAGAAGTTAAGGTTCTTAACTTAACTTAAGATTTATTGATTTCTTAATCGTCATCTCTGGAGCTATTCAAAACCCACCTGGATGTAAGGATCAGGGCCTGTCTTTTTTACTTATTTTTTTAAATTTTTCATTTTTCACATGGGTTTTTGAATATTTGATTTTTTTTGGCTTCTGGCCATAGTCATCAATACCAGCTGCTGGGAAATTTGTTCTATCACCCACTATCAAGTCTCCCAATAAACTTTTTCAGCAGACACATCATTATTTAGATTTCCAAAACATTTAACATGTAACTGCAATAAACAGCCAACTGTTTTTTTTTTTTTTTTTTTTTTTTTTTTGGTTTTAAGGGACTGGACCACTGATTGCCAATTTACTATAAATGATTTATGTTAAAAAAGACTATCACTGCTAGCCTATGATGGTACTAGATAGATCTTAAGTGTTCCTCTAACTGGAAATATTTATATTCCTTGTTCTTTTAGAGATTATTATGGGAGCATGGAAAACACATCTTTGGTTACACTGGGGCTATTCCAGGAGGGTCAAGTGGTTCTCTATAGCAGCAGTGCAGGATGGGCAGCACAAAGAGACCCAAATGCAGATAGTTTTTTGACGATTAAAGCATAAATATACCGACAACCTAGACTTCACTAGGAATTAGAGCTGCTTTGGATGTCTCATGGGAGTGTATATTCTACCGGATATCCTGACTATCTTTATCGCCTCATCCAAAGTCAATTGTAAACACTCCTCGGCTGGATGTGCAACACTTCCGCTGTGAGAATAAGCTCTTATTATTTTCTTTGATGACTCAATAAGAAAGTTCAGTGGAAAATTAGCTTTAACCTTGGGCTTGGGGACTGAGGAGCAGAGAATGCTGTCTCAGCACTAGTGCAATGAGGGAGGCTGTGTCAAAAACAATGTTGAAAAGAACAGAATTTTTAGAGAGCAAATGGAAAAATCCCACTGTGAATAGTTCCCCAGGCAAATCCTACCCCCCGCCCCTGAAATCCAGCTTGCAAGGACATTACCTGTGTTCTTTATATTCTTTTAATGGCTTGAGCTAAATAAAAGGGGAAGAACATGTTTTAGTTAAGCTCTTACTACTTTTTTTTGGAAAGTTTTCTTTCTGGTGCAAGTTTAGGAGAATGAAGTGATTCAAGAGACATGGGACTTGATCTGTGAGAAGACTTAGCAAAGCATGTATTCTTAAATCCCCTGCTAGGTGCTGAAGTCAAAAGTCAATGCTGCCAGTCCCTGGTATTGTCCTCTCAGCATTAAAGTTTTTCAGGTACCTCCATTTCTGGTCACGTCTGTAATTACCGGAGTTTTGAAGGAAGACGTACACTGCAGTCGCCCCCCCCCACACACACACACTGAATACTTAATAAAAAAATAGGAAATACTAATAACGCAAGGATTAGATGAGACCCTTCTTTGTCAGGAGAGTGTCCTCACAACTAATCATCTGTGGCATTAAACTTTCTCTCTCTGACCCAATGAATATTCAATTACTCTATGTAAGTAGAACAGGTTCAATAGCAGAGAATGACCATCAAGCAGTGAGTCAAAATGCTCCTCTGGAAGAGGGGAACTGCAATCCTTTAGGCAGAAGAATATTATTTTAACACAGACCTCCTATTCTCTGGGAAAAGGCTGTATCTCCTGGTCTCATCAGTGAAATTGGAGGCATCCCACTCATGTGGTTAAGAAAAGGAGCTTGACCCTCTTCATTTGCTTGGAGGAGAAGGGCTCAGGTACTAACTACCAGGACAGTTCTGTTGCCCCAAACAGACTACCCACAGTGAGAACAGTATGAGTCTCTCAAGACACTGCAGGACAGCATGGAGAAGACCAACACGCCAGCCACAAAACTGCTGCGGACTGAGGACGAAAACCAGACCTAAAGGAGTGCTAGGCTGTGAGTCTCATTCAGCGATCCCTCGTGCTGGTGATGAGGGTGGCTCCCAGAGGCAAGGGAGCAGGAGTGAAGGCAGGCAGCCTATGGCTTTTATCTGAAGGGAAGAAAGTGCGTGCACACTGCTGAAGGTACATGTGTGCTGTCAAACTAGAAATTTTAATTAACTCAAACACTATTATATAAACACCTACAAATACATTGTACACTGTACTCTTGCTTAAATGAATTTCTTATTGATGAGATGTCAAATTATTTTTCATTAGCAAATCAAAATTAAAAGTGTTTCCCCTCCCCACAAAGCATGTTATATTACACATTAGCAAACTAGAGCCTACTTCACTTTAATTCCTGAGCTGCAGCCTGAAGAAGCTGCTGGCACCTAGAAGAAAAGCAGCTCATTAATAGAGCAGCCAGTTACAAAGATCAGCATTGCATCTCCTACCAGCTATATGCTAGGTGCTCAGAGGAGCCTTTCTTATTTCATCTGCTGTATAGGATGTTAAGGCAGTTCCAGCTTTCAGGATGATTTATGAGAAGTGCCATTGCTTCAGCAGCATCTGCATTCCTGTTAGCATCTGTGGTGAAAGGGTTGGTTATTGTACATAGAGCTTAACAGAAAAGGAAGAATGCTCCCCTCTGTCCCTTCCTTCCCACTCTCATGATAAAAAGCAATCTGAAATTAGGTGCTACAACAACTTAGATTTTTTTTTTAACCCTCATTGCTACAATACTTTTCACTAACAACATCTTTCCTAGATTCTAAGCGGCATCCACAAAAAAAAAAAAAAAAAAAAAAAAAAAAAAAAAAAAAAAAAAGCAAAGAGAAAAAAGCTCTGAAGTGTTCATGAGCATTACTTGCTGAGGCTCACAACATCACTTTGAAACTTGCACGGAAACACAACATGGATTGGTTGTGAAGTTAGGATGATAGCTGAGAGATTTTGACCCTCAGGCCTGTGCTGCGGCTGTGCTGAGCTGGTCACATCACTCACAGTGTATTACACTGGTGTGACTTTAGTTATTTTACATTTAGGAGTGTAAAAGAAGAGCTTGATCTTGTAGACTCCAAGTGGTATCAGTGCGCTTTGGATGATGCCCAGGTGCCTGTTGCAGTTCACCACTGAGGTTGCTCAGTGCTCCTCTAGCTGTCTCGCTGGAGTTAGTGGCAACACCCCCTCCCTCCCCGAAATCGCTCAGGCTTGGCCTTACTCCTTGGAGAATCAAGGGGGACAAGTGGGGAACAAACCTGCTGTGAGCTTGCAAATGCCACGGCAGGAAGAACCACCATTCTTTAGCCGTTGCCAGGAATGAGAAGCCCTAATGCGGGTCAGAAGGAATATAAAAGGTGTGTGCTAGAAACTCTGCCAAACTGTATGAAACAAATTTTTGTAATAAAAATTTTTCAATCAAAATTGCTAAACAGGGTTTCACAGTAGTTGTCCAGCTTTCAGGTTACTGAATGCTACTTGTAGCAATTTGGAAACAAAGGCTAAATTCACTTTTCCTGATATTAATCTGAGATTTTTGTTACAGGCTTTTTTTTGTTTGCCTTTAAAGTACAAAGGGTAATGTTGATAGTGTCTTGTGAAGGGTGTAAGAAATGAGAGAAATTTCAGTTAAAAGGCCTATTTGTGAGGGTAACAATTTTGATGAATTATTGTGAAGGAATTTTGCTTTTATAGACAGTATTTCCTCCAACTATTATATAATCTTGGCCTATGGGTCTGAATTTAGTTCTTACTTCAGCAGGCATCATGACTGAAAAGTAGATGTCAGAAGTCTTAAAAGGATTAGTGCTCCATATATAACCAATAAAATTGATTTGTGAATTAGGGGCCCCTTTACAGAAGTAATAACATTTTCTTTCTGCAAGCAGTGAAGTTTTTCTTGTGGCTGTCAGTGTAGTCATTCTGCATCGGTGTAAGAAAATATCAACTGTGCTCAGGGCAATAGCAGAAAAGGGCAGAGATTAAATAAGGGGACAGGAGTAAGCTCAGTTGAGGAGGACTGTTTAAACCAATTGCAAATACAATAAAACTATAAGACCCAAGCTGGCTCTTGGAAAAATGTTCCTAGTAACTTTATAACAGTGCAATAATAGTTTATATGATGTTAGTGATGAAAATACGTCTCAGAGGCTCTGAATCTTGTACTTCTCACACACTTCAATGCAACTGAGATAATTATCCAGCTCAGAAAACTTCCTTCCGCTGTTAAGTGATTAATCCCATCTCAAACTGAGAAAGATGCACAGGAAAATATAAAAAACCTGCACTATGTTGAGTGCTAAAACAAAAGCAATCAAAAGCCAAATAAAGGAGTTTGGAGTAGGTGGTCTTTGGTGAGTAAGGTTTACTTCTTCAGCATAAAAACTGGAAAAGTGAAGATAATTCTATTTCTTTTCCCAGTGCGAGACTTTTAGAGTGAATGGATGCTAGATGAACAGATTGATTAAGAGGCAATGAAGAATGTTAATGCTGTTCTTGCAAGTACTATATCAGAAGGATTTTTCAAAGGATTTTCACAAGATCTCTCCCTCCCCCAAAATGCATTCATGAACAGATGCTCAAGTGAGCAGGGCTATGCACTTTTAAGGAACAGCAACGGGTGCAGAGCAGCCTGTGCACATCTGACAGCAGGACTTGGCCACTGTGCAGGACCAACTCATTGCTGCTTGCTTTTTACAAAAAAAAAAAAAAAAAAAAAAAACGCATATCAGTCTGAATTAAATCAACTCTCAAAGTGGCTCTATTGAGCAGTGCTTTCCAAGTCCACGCAGGCCACCCAAAGGGATTCACTGGGGCACAGTGAGAAACAGCCCTAACTGCAGTCTGCATTGGTAGTTGCACCGTGTACAATTAGCAGTATCCCAAAGGCTGTTCTATATGCTCTGAATATGAAGATGTCATCAGACTCAAGAGAGCATTTTCCAGAAGTTGTCTGTATTCCGAAGTGGCACATATAAACAAGTAAAAAAAAACCACACACACACAAAAAAAAAAAGAGCTGAAAGGAAGCAACAGAAAGGAGATGCTCTTCATTCATTGCAGGGCTGACAATTTAGTGTACAGAGAGATAAAAGCCTCACGAAACTTAATGCTAATAGAATGCGGAGGAGCAACAACGTCTGTGCTTTTAGCGGCGTCTGGGAGAGAGAGGCTGCTAGGGCGCTTCCAGGTCCAAAGGCCTGAGCACGACAGGGGCGCGCAGGAGACATTCACAGCAAGGCAATGGCCATTTCCCCCCCCTGTTTTCCATTATGTGAGAACAGAAAGAGACACAAAGATTTTAGCAAGGTTTGTAAAGTCCTGGTGGGGACCTCACTGGCCTCACTATCTGCAACGTAAGAGCTGCCCCCTGCCCAGAATTATTACTGCAGTGTGTCACCGACTGCATCACTGACAGCATAAAAGATGTCACTGCCATCCCTGGAGTTACAAGGTTACATATATTAAGCCATTTGTATTTTTCATCCAAAAGCAACATGTATCTGATTCCTTTCTGTATGTTAGTGTACTATTACTAATCAACCAAAATATTCAAGCAGCAAAAATGTGGGAATAAAAAATATGTATGATGTGCAGTGTGGTGGAATTAATATGCCTAGTGGAACATTAACTTTTGTATTTCTAGGGGTTTTTTTGTGTGTGATTTTTTAACCATGGTTAATGGTGGTCTGACACAGCATTTTACATTTAGTATTTTTCTTTTTCAAAATTCAAAGACAAAAATGAAATAAGGAAGGGGAGGGGAGAGAGAAGTAGAAGAAAATTAAAGAGGGTGAGGAAACAATAGAGCTGAGTTCTCTGCTCGGTGCAGAAAGCTCATAAACACCTTGAACTAATAATTTCAGCCATAGGGTGAAGTTCACAGCAGGCATACAAAGCTATGCAATAATTAAACAAACAAACAAAAAACTCTGTAATATGTGATTTAAGTGATACACAAGCAGAGTCAACCCTTAGATAGTCTGAAATGGACTTCACCCCCCTCCCCCCCAAGCTGGTTGCTCTTTTAAATGGATGTGCACCTAGAGCAGCACATATATAGGTGGAAGAAAATTCCATGCATCTCTATTTTGTATTCATTTTTAGCCATGCATTTCTGCTGTATATACTCTGGACCTAGTGTTTGAAAATGAATTGTCTTCATTAATACCTTTTTAATTTGTATTTTTTTTTAAATGTTTAAAATATTTGGGATGTTAAAGGCTCCTGAAAACGCGAACAGCGAGGAGGATTTTAAAAACATTAAAATTAAGTACCGAACTCCTTTCTGTCCAAGACCACAAACTACAGACAAAGCTTTTTTTGCTGAGATTTTGAAAACATAATGAAAACTTATTTTTGGCAACAAATCATCTAGGGAAAATTATACTCCAAACTGCAAAGTCTATGAAAATTGAGAGAGTACAAGAACAAAAGAGGGACAGAGGAAAGGAGGTTTTACAAACCTCCAGGTTTTACACGTTTACACACTGTTTGACACCATAGCAATCACCTACCATATCAGGCTAGAAGGAACGTCTGGACCATCACAGAAACCAAAAGTACCTGATGCACCCGCGGCGGGTCCGTGCGTCCTGCCCCGAGGCATCTTCCCGAAGCCACGCGAGCTCTGTGCAGGTCCCTGTGCACGCAGGGCATCGCAAGGCGTGCTCTGCTGGCGGCTCCCCCGGCAATACGTGTCTTACGTTACAGCTGAGGTGAACAACTCCTCTAATCTTAGCAGGAAAGAGAACAAAACCAAAAAGACCCACCATCCTTGATTCATGAAAATAAATCTGTATCACTTAGTGGCTCTAGAATTGTGCTCTTTTAAGTGTGTATTATAACTCAATAAGAGAACTCAAGCTTTATTTCTTCGTATTCTGGCTGAAAAATTTCTTTGTGGAGTTAAATTGAATTGTGTAGAAGTATTCATGGCCATGGACATTAAGATACTTATCAGTATGGGGAGTTGGAGAACCCTGACTCTGACCTCCTTCCCTGTCACAGGTTTTTCAATAAACCTGAAGCCTATGCAACATTTCAACGTACACTTTTAATCAAGGATATAACGAACTGTGCCCTCAGGTCATTGAAATGAACATGATGTCTTGGATCTAAGCATTTAATTAAACTTTCTTTTTTTCATTGGATTATATTGTACAACCACCTCATTTGTCTCATTTGTCTCATGCTTGCTATAATTATAATGATGTCTTGTCATGCAGTTCTTTTCTGTACCTGTACTTTAACCCAGATGAGGGGGTAAAAGGCACAATTAAGACATTAGTCTCCTTAGAACAACTTTGTTTCTTGTACAGATTTCCTGCTAAAAAAAAAAAAAAAAAAAAAAAAAAAAAAAAAAAGTGAGTTTCTGAGAAAATCCCTGTAATAGGGATTAGATCTACCAGGCCTGTAGATTCAGGATGTCTCTAGATGAGAAAGCTTCCTTCCTTCTGCTTTCTGCCTTGTTGCACCAATGCTGTTCTTGGCTGCCTAGGAGGACAAGAGTCCTGCAATTGCCCTTTGCAATCTGTCACAGAAAACGTGATGCCCAGGTGTGCAAAGCATCAACATCTACTCAGCGTTGACAGGCAAAGTTACTCTGGGCTACCTAGTCAGCAGTGTTTCGACAGCAAGAGCGTTCTGCCCTGTGGGATTTTCGGGGAGCCGTGAACAGTTACTGAATGGACAGACTTCACGAATACCTTCTGGTCGTCTGACACGAGTTACATGTATTGCCCAGGACCATTTACTAGGAGAGAGTGATGACTTAGTAACGTGGTCAGTACCTATTGGTCACCTGGCCTGGCTCTATCTTATACCTGCCTTTATCAGGTCAAACTGATGTGGAAGAACTGAACTGTGGAAGATTTGATGGTTTTAATCAAAAACCAGATGGATTAGACTAAGAACAAAAGAAGCGCCATCGCAGATCAGACTGAATGGACTGGTGCTCTATCTATCTGTCCCAGGATCCTTACTATAAAATGTCAGGCAGATTTATTCTTCTCCAAACACCTGCTTCCAGCTTTCAGTACACAAAAGATTAGGGACTTTCTGCATAAGTGCCTGCACCTGGATTGTCACATTTAACAGTATATGGTGAAACTCTTCCATGAATTTACTGGATCCTTTTTTACGCCTCTGAAACATCTTGTGCCAAGGACTTCCACAATGTTATCATATTGTCTTCATTATTTTTTCCTATGATTACACTAAAAACACTCTATAGGACTAATACTGTTACAGTTAACGTTACAGGGTGTATGCACACATGAAAATACAATTCTTTAGTACAATTCATCAGTACAAATAAGATTTTTTGGGACAGTAAGAAAAAAGATTCCCTGAAAGTTTCATAAGATGACAATTGTGTAAGATAAACAATAATCTGTGAGTTGAGTTTTGTCAGCTTGCCTGTCTCTCTAGAAAGTGGTTGACTGATAATTCAGTTGCAGAAGAGATTATTAAGAACATTTTAATAAAAACAGGAAATGGACCAAGAACTGTCAGTAACTCTTCTGCAGAGTCCTGTGTGCTTTCTCTGAGGTTCGGATGCCCTTAATTTCTTTTGCAGATGAAGGAAATGCACCTTCTACAAGAGGCTTATAGTTCTTTGGGTCTTTAATGTAGAAAGCTATAGAGATGGTGAGGAAATGTAGTTCTGACCTCTCAATTTTTCTAAATGAAATGCATTTGTTTTTTCTATTTATATAGAATTTGATTCACAGAATTCAATTGTTGTAGAAAAATCTATGATCGCTTAATTTCCTACTACAATACTACAATTTCTTTTATTCTTCTACTACAACAAACATCCTGTACTTAGCTCACAAAGGCAAATACAAGATTATCTCAATGCTATTAGCTTTTCAGCTGTCTTATCACCTTTAACTGAAATTCTGCCAGTACTGCAAGCTGAGCACAGTGAACATAGGTCAGGAGAGACCTCCAAGAAACACAAGTCATTTCAGAAATTGGCATACTTTTCTCTGAATCAACTCTGAACAAAGCACAACAGTAGCAGAATAATACTATGGGGTCAGAGATTTTGCATTTGGCAACAGGGGTAAACCAAGTTTCTTCCCATTTGTGATGATTAAAGATCCCAAGTCACTTTCTAGAAAAGAAATACCACATTGCTTTGGCCCAACTGTAGCACTAAGCAAATGTATTTCACTTACATTATCCGGTGGTTTTAGTTTTTCCATGCAACTGCGTTGTTCTCAGTTTCTGCTCTCTACTTTCTACACTCAAGATTATTTTTATATTTTACTGATGAAATGATTACACTTCAGTACCAGCTTAAGACATAGCTACTGTAGTTATATGATCACCTCTCCTACTTCTCCCTCCCCACCTTGGTTACTGACTGTCTCAATCCACAGTTAACTCACTTGATAGCAAATTCTATTGTTATCCTCATTTTTACAGATGAGAATTAAGCAATTTAAAGAGTTCCCCATAAATACCAAATAATTTCATCACTGACTTATTCTATTACAGTTAAGCCACCATTCCTCTCTGCCAACCTTCTGCTTACACTTATATGCATACCATCCCCTGACTTGAGGCCAGGAAATAATTGATAAGGAAACTAGGTTGCCCGAAGTTTGTCCATTTTTTCACATTTCCTGTCTCTGTTTTCTCTTTCAGACTAACCGCCAAAGCAGTTGCTGTGTTGTTACCAATCCTGGGAAGCTCGTGGATCTTTGGCGTTCTAACTGTCAATGACCATGCATTAGTATTTCAGTATATGTTTGCTATATTCAATTCATTACAAGTAAGTACCTGGTGTGAAAGTATATGGCTGCCAAACTGCTGCTGAGATCCAACAAATGGATCGTTAGAAATGCTTCCACAAGCTCGTATTTATTGGATTTTTCCCATGTCCCTTCCTGAGTCTTTTAAGTCTGTGCTGACAGTACAGAGCTGCCAGTTGTTTCGTCTCTGCTTGAGCAGAGCTTTCATTCCACTCCTTAGTGCTTTCAGTAGCAATAATTAAATGAATGAGACGATGAGCTCAAGAAGTGAAATTCATTCTTCCAGCACCAGGTACCAAAGGCTACCTTCTTCTTGGGGGATACCTGAACAATTTTCCAGTGTCAGTTTGAGGCTTCAGTACTGAGGCTAAGTGGAAGCAAACAGAAGTTTTGGAGATCGGGGCAGTGTAAGGAATAAAAGGGGAAGGATACTGCATTTTGCAGAAATCAGCACGAGTCTTGCACGAAGGCAATTAGACCCTTGTGAAGACACCAATCCAAGAAAATAGCTCTGTTTGAGAAAGAACATAAGCATCTGCTTAGCTTTTAGCAGCGGCTTGATTAGAGGCATAAATCTAAAGTTGCAAGCATTTCTCAGGAAAACATTATAATACAAAGAAGAAGAAAAATGAATTCTTGTGAATTGCTTATTCAACAGAACAAGCTCAGAAATAAATACCACTATAGTCCCAGAAAGAGTAGAGTCCTCCGGGTTTCAATTTTCATCCTGCGTCCTCCTGCCAAAAAAAACCCACATCAAAATAGTTTGCCTGTCAGGCCCAATAAAATTATTTTGGGAAAGCCTTTTTGCTTTCCATTGAACAAAAAAGTACAAAGAAAGCAAATGTCTGTTGTGAAAGTTTTCCTAATGGCAATACCTGTTTTCTAACATGAAACGTATTGATGCAATGTTTCCCAAAGAGCATTTCCCCCAGTGTTATCTTTGCAAACACAGACAGAATGTTTCCCTATAACTAATGAAAATAGAACACCTGCAATACAAAGTTTGGGTGTGCTGCTTCACGGGAGAAGGTCCAGGCACGCCTCGTAGTAACCTGTAAGATTCTCCTTTTTAACTTGGGGCAGAATCTGGACCACTCCTTGTTTATAGATCTCCATCTACTTGATGCCTGCTTTGTACAATACTGTATGAAATTCAGACTTTATCCTTCTCTCTTATCTGTTTTCAGGGATTTTTCATCTTCCTGTTTCACTGTCTTCTGAATTCAGAGGTATGTTTTCCTCAATAAATACCTTAAATGAGATTTTTTTGTAGTAGCAGTAGTAGAAGTAGGACTTGAGCCTTTTTGCAACAGTGTTCAGTAAATTCATTTGAAAATGATGTTTGGTATTTTTAAGTAATCACTGTTTAATGCCGCTGCTTTGTGAGTTATCGTTATTCCTCAGTCTCAGTTGCTCAGTAACGTACGCTATTTCTATGTAGATGTCTCTGCAGTTCATACAGATGGTGGGAGCATTGCAAAACTCAAGAGTAGAAAACAAAAAATGGCTTTTCCCCACTGTCACTGCCTGTTGCATCACTGACCTTATTTTTCTTTCAATAATGACATTTTTTCTTTCAATGTATAGCATTTTGATCCATGCCTGTCATTTATTTTATATGAGAGAGAATTTGGGGTGTGTGGCAGGGGCACAGGAACAGATGGGACAGGAACAGAAGGACTCTCCCGGCACGGAGCGAGCCTAGCAGGGTGCGGACTACGCTGCTAAGTGAGAAAGTTTAAATTGGGGCAGCAGGACTCACTCTGGCAGTCCCTGTTGGTGGGCCTCTGCCTTTATTATATCTGGAGTTCCAGAGAGGAAAATAAATATTAATCTCAGTAAAACATACTTTTGGAGATTGCTCATGCATTTCTTAATGGGAAACCAAACAGAGTAGAACATATTCCAGGTATTTTTCTTGGCAGGAAAGGAAGGTTCTCACAATGCAGCAAGAGGAATCTCTGCCCATTAAGCCTTGTCTTTCAGACCAGCTGGGGTAAAGCCAAAGCCTGGCCCCTGTACGCAGGCCCTGTGGAGACCACCTCTGCCGGGCCCCGAGCTGGCAGCACCCTCTCCTCCCACGGCAGGGTAGAAAATGCCCAGCAGTGCACAATATTGATAAAACTTTGTAAAGAAAGCCATTTCCAGCATGCTGACAAGGGGGCACTGATCAGCCAATACCCATATACCTTAATTTTCCCAGGTCTTTTCCTTCTATAAGCTACTAAATAGCTCTGCTCCATAACCTGCTACTTCTCCCTATGCTTCAGAAGCACTCTGGCTCTATGTGGAGGATCACTCATGACAGTGTTTTCATTAATCAGCTGCAATTTGTTAAAATTTGCTAAGCTATCGAGTCTTAGGGTATTGACTGGATCTTTACTGCACTGAGTCCAGAGTGAGTAAAATTCTTGAACTTTACTGGAATCAGCTAAAGCTACGCAGGCAGGTTAAATTTAAGGAAGAAAGACAGTTCTTTATTCTATTTTTCTCCAGGCTCCTCCTCCTTTCTGTCAAGCATCTTAGTCTAACAGCAAATACAAATACTTGAATTTCTGCCATTTTCCCACAAACCTAATGAGAAATGAAATTGTTAAGTTTTTCAGATTTTGAATCCTTGTCAAACAGTTCATATATAGCTAATGTGAACAGTCACCTTTGAAGAGCAGCTCATATAGGCTCCATTGTACGCTACGCATGCAAATTTAAGACACTCCTTGAGCTAAACCTTTGCTATAAAGAAAAATCCATAGATATGTCCAAGTAGTTGGGGAAAACACAGTTTTATTCTCAGCGTTCCTGGACAAGAAATATCTCAGCACTATAAAGGACCACAGGAAGACAAGGCTGACAGACGTGGGAGGGCACCCACCCCGGCGTGGTGCGACATACCCCCGTCACCCCGGCAAAGGAAGCCCCTTAGCCTCCCCACGCAGCTTATCTCAGTGCCTAACTAGCCCTAATCCCGTCTTTCCCAGCAGCTTCCTTGTTTTAATCCTTCTTGCTACAGTTTGGACTCGCTATTTCCTGTTTTAGCCACCATGTGTTACATACATGTATGCATGCATACACACACTCACACATATATATATATATATATAAAGAGCAGGTAATTCCATTTCTTCCTGCAGAAGAGGGAAGACTTATCCTATCTTCCCTCAGGCTCCTCCTTAGATTAAAGGACCCAAGCTTCTCATAACTTGTGCTGTATCGACCTGTAATCCTCCTCAGTCTTTTCAGGGTTGTCTCCAACTAGCCCATGTTTTCCTTGGGATGCCGGGCACCGTATCGTAGCTGAGGCCTGGCCATTGTAGAAGAGGGAGAAAGGATTACTTTGGGTATTTTGCAGCCTACGCTCCTCCTGAAAAAATCCACAACACTGATGAACCACTGTTAAACTAGCAATACCGATTGCTAAACCCCCTATTCTCTCCTTACCAAACTTTGTTTATGCAGTAGACTATTTTTTCCATGGTGCAGAATCTTACCTACATCTATAGAGAATTTCATCCATCATCTTCTATACAATTTCATTTCCCAAAAGGCTGGCAGCTGTCTCACCCCCTCAAGGCAGACAGGCACCGTTAAAACTGCATGAGCTGCAGGGAAGAACCTTCCTGAATGGGGGGAAGCTCGTGGTCATCTTAGGCTGTATATTTGGTTTAAAACAAAAAAGAGAGTTAAAGTGTCCTAGGGAGCTGCTGAGAGTCTTTCAGAACAGGACTGCACACACTGGAGATACAAGCATATATACCCTGCGGGTTTGCTTTCTGCTTATAATTTTATTTATTTATTTTTAAACAAGAGGAAAGGTAATACAGTCACAGCTTGGACATCTAAGAGGATGGGATAACCCAGAT
Organism: Rhea americana; assembly: GCF_003343005.1. Classification (NCBI taxonomy): domain Eukaryota; kingdom Metazoa; phylum Chordata; class Aves; order Rheiformes; family Rheidae; genus Rhea; species Rhea americana. The sequence goes on along the minus strand of NW_028186845.1, from coordinate 1,138,712 downwards.
AACATGAATATACCGCCAGTGAAATGAGACAGGAGTGAGCTTGTAAAATGCTTTGTATTTAATGTATGTTACTTGAAAAGTGAAGTTACAATTTCAAATCATAAATATAAAAACAAATATAGAGGTTTTTGCTTGTTGTTTTTGGTACAGTAATGCTAATGTGGAAGTATGATAATAAGGAAATGACTCAAGACTGAACCTGACAAAATACAGCTTTACTGAAAGATAATCTTCTATTTGGTTTCATATTTTTTTCCTAAGGTTAGAGCTGCCTTTAAGCACAAAACCAAGGTCTGGTCCCTCACCAGTAGTTCAATTCGTAATGTCAACGTGAAGCCCTTCAATTCAGACATTGTAAGTAATCCCTTCCCCCACATCATACAAATTTTCTACGTGAAATCCAGTTGGGACGAGCAGGACACAGGGAGGCACGTGGGTATCGCGTAGTACCTAACCTGCCACGACTGTGCAGTCAGGCGGAATCAGCAAGCACTACGTCCCAGTCACAACATTTGCTTAGAAAGCAAAGGGCTAAATTCTACTTTCTAGTAAATCATCAATTAAAGTTAAGCAAGCTTTACCAGCTCTGGAGTATAGCTCACTGAGACTTTTCTCATCGGTTGTAGTGCACATCATATTATGTATTCAAGCAGCATTTTGGTAATACCTTTGTATGATGATTATGGCTTTTTGACAGAGTGCTTTTACATTTAAGTTTGAAGAATAAACTCTTAAATAAATCAACACATGCATGCATCATATGTTTTCCTAGCTATCCTTAAATTTTCTTGAGGCAAAATACATTTGTTCTTACAAAGAACCGGACTTCTGAATTGATAGATATTATTAAGCAATCACTGCCAATCACCTTAGAACCTGGCAATAACTGTTAAAAGTCCTTTATGGCATATGCTCTCAAGACTGACAATGCTGTAATTGAAATAAAAGCTTGAAAGCATCTATTGACTCCAGATAAGAGCAGTTTAGCAAAACAAATCAATCTACTTCCAATATTATTTTGTCTTCTAGATGACTGGGAACAGGCCAGCCACAAGCCCCACGAAGCTGAACACCTGGGATAAGAGCACCAATTCAGCTAATCGCATTGATTTATCAGCAGTCTGACAGTGATACCAGCTTCTCAGTGAAGGAAAAAAAAAAATCAAGCCATTCATTCAGGACTTCTGACACAGTGTCCACCAGTATTTTCTCACTGTTAATGCCAGTAGAAAAAGTGCTCTTTTAATCACTGCCTAATAAATTGGAAATCGGCATCTTGTTTTATTGAGTAAATAGTCCTCCTCTGCTTGCCTTCAAAACTGTAGCGCAATCTACCACTTTGCTATTAGCAATATCTGTAAAAATAACTAACAAAAATATACACTGGATGGTTTTGTCAGCCATGATGAAAACACTAGGTATTTAAAAGGACTTACTGCTATCTGAATCATTCCCAGCTCCCAGAACCAAGGAAAGGCAACATACCTTGGGAAAGATGGACTTTTATGCTCTGAAATGAAATGCTTCCCACTGTGATGCTGTAATGGAGCTACTCTGGTCATGCTGTGCACTGTTTAATACCTTACAGAATCCAATTACCCAAGTGAAATTTATTCTGAATACACAGAGTCAACAGGTGATTAATTTAAATACCCCAAGGAAGCCAGAACTTGAGGAAGAAGCAGGTTCCAGCTATTCAGCTCCCAGTATGGGTACGGAAATAGCAAAGCTAATATACATATGTCTCTGCACATAAACAGTACCTGTAACACACACTAGTCATATACATGGCCTGTATTTTAGATATTCCTCTTTACATTCTATCTATAAGAGAGAGAAATGGCTAGGGCTGTCCTCCAGCAGTCCGCAGCATTTCTGTCACCGAGGTGCGTCTGCTGTCACATCACGGTGCAAAGCATTTGTATTGCTTTGCCTGAAGCTTTTGGATGCAATCAACAACTGTCCATCAAGCGCATTTCACAACAGCTCCCTGGCTTTTGGAAATCAAAACCTGGCACTGTGACTTATCTTTCTCCTTTTACCAGTCAGATTGAGACACTGAATTCCAAACGCAAAACCGTAATGCAGCAATATACTGTGAAGACAGCCAGATTACAAATAAGTCTATGTATTATCACCTACAGACATCTTTTAAATAGGTCTCTTCTGAGTCTTTTGTGGTTTTAAACTCTGCTCTGCACTTAATAGCTTCTGCTTTAGCACTGCTGTGAAGTAGAAAATATTGTAATTTTTCTTTTGACCAAAGTTTTCTAGGTTCTCAGAAGGGATGTTTGGAGCACAAGGGGGTGAAATCTCAGCCACACCAATGCTGCACCTACTCAGCTGGGGAGAGGAAAAAGTAGACTACAAGCCCCAGAGGTGGTCAGAGCCCCTACACGCATACCTTGCTCTGAGATGTACTCCACAGCAGGAGTCCCCAGGAACCATTTCCCAAGATGAAGCCACCTTAGGAGAAGGGCTTTGCAGCCTTGTCTCCTTATTCCCAGGTGTTCCTTATGTACAGTCACAGTTTCTCTAAGGCACCTGGTGTTCTGGTTTGCAGGAATTACCAAGGTAATTATATTGGCTTTCAAGTATACTAGGAAAGTGTACTTTCCTAGTACAAAAATATCACAACAAAGAAGGAGATAAGCAAGTCTTCACTCCCTCCTACCCCCAACCTCTCCAAGAGTTATTTTCTTAATTTAAGGCTTGTATCTTCAACAGCTTGGACCACCTCTGATTCCCAGTCAATCTAGCAAGACATCTGCTATTGATTTCCAAGACAAAAGCTATCTGCTCCCTAATACACATGGTGAAAATTGCTCATTGGATAGTAAATTTGAAAGAGAAAAAAAAAAGTTTGAGGTTTAGGGAACAGTAGGTATTAGGATTGAATTTAGTGAAGTGTTTCATTCAAAGGAAGTGGAGTTGAAAGTTCAGAAAACATCAATGTGTTTCATTTCTGATCGATCCAAAGCAAGTTCTCCTATGTTTCTTTCCCAAGGAAAAAAAAAAAGAAAAAAAAGTAATTGTTTCAGTTTGGACCAAGCTTTTCCATCTCCCTCACCTGGCAAAGATTTGTTGTATGGAGAACAAACTGAAAAATCCACAGGTCACTCAAGTCTATCGGTGAATAGAAATTGAAACATTTTACAAAAATTAACTTAGTTTCCCCAGATACATGCTGAATTTATGCAGCTAATAACAGGGCAGAATGTGACACATATTGTGTGTCATTCATGCAATATATTTGCTTCTAAACTTGTGTTTCCTGCCTTGCTAAACAACTCTTAAGCTGTTGACGGCTAACCATAAAAGGAGGGTCAGTAAAAGCTAAATATCTAAGTGTCTATGTCTTTCTTTTGACTTTTATGTATGGCTTTTTTTCTAGCCCTTTGAACATTGAACATCTTACAGCTGTGCAAACATATCTGCTTTTCTTAGCCCAAGCTTTTTTTTTTTTTTTTTTTTTTTTTTTTCCCAAAAGATACAGGAGAAGGAGCCCTCAGACTGTATGGAGGCAGACATACAGAACAGTACTGTGATAACAGAGTTCAAAGCATCTGTATTGTGTGCAGACAACATATTTAAGCATATTTTTTGATACTGGAGCACATTTTTTTTTAAATCACTGTGACCATGCATGTAGCTTTAAACCCTCTTTGATAACTTCTCTTATAATCATTATGTTGTAGTATGAACAGTTCTGTGAATGAACCAGAGGAAATAAAAGCTGTTTTTAATCTTAATTTTTAAGTAGATTCCTCTCTGCCATGCTCACTGTATGCATCTCCTCCTTGCTGACTGTATATCTGTCGCACACGTTACTGCCCAAGGTCCATTTGGCAATAACACATGACATTCAAGTGACAGTAGCCAGTGTGAAGGGTTAAATCTGTTTTTCATCCAGGTGTACCATATTTTAAAATTGATCACCAAAAATAAGTACAGCATGAAAATGCTTTGGGTTTTATACTTTAGAATGTGACATAGATGTATTATATGTTGAGGGAGCATTTATTATCCTGTATCTACTGAGATTCACTGCGGGTACGACAGCATTTCCTCCAGTGAATAACCTGCAACCCCTGCTTTAACTTTTGAACACTACTTGTAATGAAACAATATATCTTGTTTATGTCACATGGGGTTAGCAGTTAGAACACTGTATTTATGATATTAGTTTAGGGATGGGATTTCTTCTGTTTTGGATAAACTAGAAAAAACACAAATGAGAAAAACATTTCCCATTTCCATCTAAGCCTGTTCTTTTTGTTTGATTCAATGTATGTTGTTGTTACTGAATGCAGTAAGTGTACTGAATAAGAAATGCTCAAATGAATCTTTAAATAATCTCTTCCTGTCCTCAGTCTTTTGAAGTCTGAAAGTATTTCAGTTTATTTATGGGCTTGTATATAACAGCTCTTGCAATATTTTTTTCAGGACAGCATCATTTTGTCAACAGTATGAAATCTTAATTGAATGAGATGCGAGTTTTAAAATAGATAATGTAGCAAGAATGACTTTGCTAGTAAGCAGTAAAGTAATTTAGTTTCATTGTTTCCCCTCCAAATAAATAAGAAATCCTAATTTCCTAAAAGGGCTTGTATTTGTTTGCATTATTTTGACATGGGTTATGAACAACATTAGAGAAGTTATGGCTTCCTGTGAATACTAATGTTGTGCTTAAGCAAGCAGATTTTTTACCTGTATTAGAAATCCTATTGAATATTTGCCTTACGTGGCCTAGTGCGGCCCAGATAATGTGCAAATAATATTTTTATATTAACATTTACACCCACAGAATATCCTGAGGGAAGTCACTGCCTCCCCTATAAGAAAGCAGCCCGTTTGCTGAAGCAGCTGCTGCGGATTATTTCTGTAACCCAGCTATTCCAGCAACCCGCTCGGGCTCGGGCTCGGGCTCGGGCTCGGGCTCGGGCTCGGGCGCACGGACAGGGCCAGCAGGACGGCTCCTTCCAGGAAAGCCGGGCTTTTCTCATTGCCCTGCTCGTCTTCCGCTGCGTGACTTTCAGCAAGCAGCTTTCCCCTTCTACATGCTTCCCCTCCAACTTCCCCCTTATTTCTCCCCAAAATAAGGCTAACGATCCTGTCCTTTTTTATAAAGCGCTCTGAGGCTCCCGGCTGACCAGCAGAGCGGTTTTCATGACGAGGAAGGCTCCGCAGCCGTCCTGGTTCTTCCTCCTCTTGCTGGCTGCAGTGCTGAGGAGAAAAGCTGTACGACAGGGCCTCTAACTCGCGCCTTCTTCCTCCCCAACCACTGCTTCTCCCTACGGGTTCTCCCTCCTTTCTCCTGGCCTACAGCCAAGGCAGCCCCGGGAGCACCCACGTGCACGAAGCAGGGATCTCGGGCCATCCCGCCGCACGTAGTGCCCCAGAGCAGAAGCAGGGATTGACTCCCGTGATGCCACCAAGTCACTAAATGGGCAGGACACTTCGGCCCCTTCAGGACAGCCAACTTGGGCTCTTTCTCATGGAGAGATCTTTGCTAACGTTTCACACAGCTAGTGCAGAAAAACAGCCCAAGGGCCATGCCTCACTGCAGCAGCTCAGACACCCAAGCTTTGCCTCGAGGATTTGTTCCCCCCAACATAACAGGGCAATGGGTCATAAAATATAAAATTGGCCTGGGGGGGTTAAATTCACAAAAATTAGGATTTTCACCCTGCTGTCCTTTTGCATGTTGTACTCAGAGGTGAAGTCCTAGTAAAGATTATCTTAAAATGATAATATATGTCCAAAAATGTTACCTCTCAAAGCATAAACAGCCCCAAGAGCTTGTTTGCCATCTATGCTATTGCACTGTGATAATGTTTTCAAGGTTAGAGCTAGTTCTGTTACGAGTAATAGGTTGCCCACTGCCTCTCTGCATTGCATAGCTGTGCATACAGTGATGGGAAGTTAAATGGGAGGGGAATTATGTGATGAAGAATTAGCAAAGCAATTATAAACTGAAAAATTAAAGACTGGAATTTAGATGAGAGGGCTGTTTCATCATCTTTCAATAGCTATTATCAAGAAACTTTCCTCCTTTTGTAACCACCCAAATCACAAAGCAATGAATATGTAAAAGAATGCATTCTCCCCATTCTGTGAAATGCAGTTTTTTTTATTCAACTTTTATCATTCATGACAGAATAATAAATTAGATAATTTTGGCATTGGTTTACACCGTGTTTGCCTTTAAAATATTTTCATTTTATCTAGGTTATGCTTGGATGACTCAGTGTAGTCTTTGTCATGGATAGTTATTGCTATAATTGCCCTTGTTCACACAATTTTCTTGCTCAATAATATCATATGTTATTGGAATTCAAAGATCATATTTCATCTTGTCAAGGATGATTACAATACTAAGTGTACCACTGACATCAGCATATTCACTGGCTGCTTACATATGACACAGATAGAGCCATAAGGACGGCTTTTATGCACTGTTCAGCACATCTTTACCAAACGGCTCCCTTGACCAGCTGCTAATTTGCCAAAGGTAAATCCCAGCAGAGTAGTTGCAGGCTGCCTAATTTACCTACAGCAAAAGCAACTGGAATTTTCTCTTTCTATGCTTTATTTTTCTGTGGTTATTAGGCACCAGGAGGCTCATCCGGGCAGTCCATGCATCGCACTTAAGCTTTCTCCAAATGAAGCATTTGCTTATCTCTACATATAAGTGTGAAATAATGCATACAAAATTCAAAATACTTGGAACATAGTGAAAAACTCCGTCAATTAGGCTTTCATTTGTGCTCAGAATATTTTAGGGGAAAAAGCACAACAAAAACAACCCAAACTTTTACTCTCATAAAAAGCTTTAAGTTAAACAGCAAAGGTCAAGTATTATTACATTAAAAATCTTGGCCCTATATATCAACTTAAAAATTACGTTACGGTAACAATAGCATGCTTCATTCTGACACTGCTGGTCAGCCAAACACAAGCACATCTCACTCATTCAGTCACGTCTCACTAATTTGTCAGATTTTAATGTCTCCAGAGAAGAAAGCGCGTGCGTGCATGTGTACGGGCCTATGGAGGGAAAAGGGAAAAGCTTGGTGCTCACACGGGCCCATGGGTCTTTCAGACTCTCTGTTGATGCCTGAGCAGGAGGCTTCAGGCTGCAGGAACCATGCGGCTTAGCACTGTGAATGTTTGCACACGCAGCTTTCTGCAGTGGAAATGAAGAGTATAATTATTAAAAATCTCTGTCTGTGGGCTCCTTTTCACCGTTAGCAAAGCTAAATTTTGTTCATTTCAATTAAATATTGTGCATTCAAGCCTCAGATGTGTAGCTGATAGAATACACTACGAGTTTGCATATTAACTTCACCATTCAGAGATATTCCAGATATTTATCTTTCTTTCCTAATAGGAGGAGGTCTTCCTCCCAGATTTTCAAAATTTTCAGGGAGAGAAATGAAGAGCAGGACACAGTGCAATCTTATCAGAACAACTTACATTAAGGGATAGAAAGTGTGTTTTTCAGTGTGTTTCTTATATACCTTGAGTTCTATTAGTTATTTGCAGAAACCATGAATTTTCTTATTTGGAACTGACTTCCTGTGGCAATGGTCCACCACTGAAATTCATAGCTAAGCTTTCTAATCATGGAAATGCATTGCATTTAATTTGGCAGCATCCTGGTGCTGGCTTGTTGTTGGGATGAAAATTTCCCTAGCTTTACAGTAAAGGAATTGCAGGACATTATATGGCTAGTTTGGGCTTTGTTATGCATTGTTTTGAACAGATACCAAGTCAATATGTATTTTTAAATTTAACGAATGTGTAGTATTTTATTATTTCTGAGATTGCAGGTTGAATGCATTGAAACTCAGCTGCTATCAAGGCATGTTGTAAAAATATGTTAGTAAACGTCCTTTAGTTTGTTTGCCTATTTTGTACAGTTTTCCACCAAAAGGCTCAGCTCTGGGGTTTGCCTGGGCAGCTTGCTGCCCAGGGAATGTGAACTGCCACGTAGCCAAGCAAAGAGGGGAACTTTTATTTGCCTAAAAGTTGTGTCTATCTTTGAGCAGTTCCTCTCAAAAAGGAGAAGCAAACTTCAAATGTAATCTTCATGTTAGCTTTGAAAGGGGGAAGATGCTCTGTGTGGCTGTTCCCAAGAGGTTTAACATGCTAAAAAGGGTTATAGCTCATGGCTGCCAGCAAAACTATTGCGCTTGATTTATTGACTCAGGTRGCCTTCTCCAGGCTTATGTCCCTATATTCCTAAAAGGCTGCTCCACATTGCCTGCTAATATGAAAGTCAACRTGTAACATGCAAAAAATTTCCCAGAATTAGCTCTTAAAAGCCAAACCTTAAGAAGTATAGCTATCTGGAGATGTTTTACATCATTTCTTACACCTACAGACTAATGAGATATCAAATCTGGTGGCTGCTTATCACCCAGCAGAAGTCAGGTTAGCATCGTAACGGAGAGCAGCTTGCGTTAGCCCTTACCGTTCCTCCGTGTTTATTCCCGGCTTGCCCCAGCAGCTCTCGCAGTGCCTTGATGACCTTATCTACGCGGGGCCAACTGCACGCAGCGAGGTGCCGCAGTGCAGGAGGCGCCCACAGCGTGGACACGAGACCGCTCCCTGCGCTTAGATGTTACCGACTAACAGGAACGTTTACTGTTATAACGCAAGCAGCTAAGACGAAATCACGCCGGTGTGAACGAGCCGCGCTTGAAGACCACGCAGCGGCAAGAGAGCGAGCGGCGCTCGGCAAACGCCCGCCGCGGGGCCCCCTTGGGTTAGCACGACGTTTTGCACCAAGAAACCCATTCGCCTCCACGCTCTTCRGAGCCAGGTCTAACGCAGAGGGCGTTTGCTTGGTTTACGGTGCCGCGGAGGCTCCGCCGGCGGGTGCAGCTCCAGCAACGCCGGCCCGCGCGCCCCCTCCTCGAGCCCTCCCGCGAGGCGCCGACCGCCCTCGCGAGCGGCGGCTGTGCGCCTCCGCCGGCTGCTTGCTGGGCACGTTGCGTGCAGAGGAACTGCAAAGCAGGTCACGTCACCTCCGCGTGCAAGGCGGCCCCGGCAAACCCAGGGCCCAGCGCCCCGGCGACGCCCCCGCAGCGGCCGACGGCCGCCCGCCTCCGCCCGCGACGGGCCGTTAGGAGAATGTACCTGGTCCTGTGAGCATCTAACTGTTCGTTCTGCTAGAAAAATGCAGTCGCTCCTGCATGTACAAGACGTACAGCAGTGCAATAATTTCCCAGGGAAAGAAACATCAGATAACTTTCTTCCTACGCATCACAGCTTTTCACTTAATAGAGCTGTTTTTCAGATAATAGCTCCGGTAATGGCACTAGGAGGAATGTTCATTGGGAAGCTTAAAGCAGCTGAACTCTAGCTGCACCCTCATACAAAATTCAGCCCCTGTGTACTAAGTTTGGGAAAACTTTGTACTTCCCAAGCCGAGCAAGTATGGGCTTCGAGGCTCAGCTCCAGAAGAACAAAAAGCTACGCAAGACAGGTAATGCCGRGGCGGGCTGCAGCCTTGCTCTCGGTTTGGGTCACAGACCACACACCCCAATTTGCTTCTGTGAACTTATGTGCAACGTACGCTCTCGCACACACTTCTTCAAACACTCCCTTACTGCCAGCACAGTGGGAACCYGAGCACAACGATCTGGCTTTGGTCAAGAAGCGTCTCTCTCCGGCAGTGCTGTGGCCTGTGGCTATTGCAGGCAAGCGGCAAAGCCCCGGGCCAGGCGAGCAGACGCGCGGCGGGCATGAGCTCCCTTCGCATCACCGCCGGCCGTCGCGGCGGAGCACGCCGCTGCCCTTCCCCGGCCCACGCCGGAGGCACTCCGTGCCGGGGGGACGGAGCAAACACCGCCGTGAGAATATACCTCCCATTAAAATACACAGCTCTGCATGGGAGCCGGAGGCTCGCCCACGGCGTACGCCGCTAGCTTCACGCTTTGATCAGACGTGCGGCGCTGCTACAGAAGCTGTGCGATCCCCAGGTCGTAAGGAGTTGGAGCACACACCAACCCACCACTTCAGAGGAACAGGTGCTTTAAATGGGGCAGGGAGGGTCAAAAGAAGCGATTTTTTACTGTTCTGTCAAATAAAGAATTCCCATAAATCGCAACAGAGACCATCACCTGCTGTCATGGCCAAAAACTCTCTTATTCCCTCCAGTTACTCATGCCAGCAAGAAATAAAATCCTCATAGGCGATAGCAAGGATACTAAAGCACAGTAATGCATCCTCTGTGTAACTGAGACCTATCTGCTCCTGTCTGAATAAGGCACAAACATGCTCTCATCCGTGCCATACCTTCCTACAGCTATTTYATTTCCATCCTTGATATATTCCCAGCCTAATAAAGTTCTCCCCACTGCTGACTCTGGGTGAGCTGAAGAGTCTATAAAGTCTGTAAGCCGGGTCTCTTGTGCCAGCGAAGCTGCAAGCCATGCTGAGCCACGGCTGTTTCAGCAACCCCAAGGAGCGAGTGCTGCTGAGGACCAAACAGCTCTACAGCTTGGGAATGAGGAAACTTTGCAGAAAGAAAAGCTGAAATGTGCTGTGCGTTTCGTGTTACTTCAGTGTTCCCCACAGCTATATTAATTATTGTGCTTAGGTCTGCACGATACTTCTGCAGAGCACGAGAGCTGGACCAGGGTTACGGTCCCTTGGTCTAATTTCACTTAACTCTTGGTTTTGAATAATTTGAAATGCAAATTTCTAATCCTACTGTTATTAGCAAGTAACTTTTTTATAAATCCTGATTGTATCTTCAGTTTGAATTGGATTTTTAGTTTATGACTTTTAAAAATAAGCATATTTAAATCCTCCCCCCCAATTCTACATATTTAACTTATTTGTACATTAAGATTCATTTTCAAAGTACAGACTACGACTAGGCACCTCTCATATAGTATCTTAACAACTTTACTGACGTACTATTTTGGCCACTTTTGTAACTCCTCCCAAAGCTCTTGTATTTCACTTATCTGATATTATCCATCCGAGTGAAYCTGCTGTCACGTGTCACAGAAACTATAGACATTTATTTCCTACATAGCCCACATGGACGACTGCTATTGTAATACTAATTTTGAGACTGGCACAAGGAAGAGGTTGTACTAACACTGCTTCTGCCTTCTGCTTTTTGTTCCTACAGATGATGGGTTTTATACAACAAAATTAATTACAAGTCAAACTGTATTTGTCTAGGATGTGCAAGACAGCTGGTCTCCGTTTATGGTAATCAAATTATTCACAGATCTTGTTCTCTCTTCATTCCTTCAAGTTGGTTACTTCTCTTCCTATACCTCTACCTCTTCAGTTAATTTAACCCCTTCTCAGGCATTTCTTAGCTGTTCTTACCAGTACATGCACCTGATACTGTAAACAGTCATTTTACTCTTTTCCTTTAACATTCACATCTGCCACATTGATCTGACATTGCTCTGCCAGGCTGGGGAAACGGAGGTTATGCGATAAAAAGAAATTTGAGCTATCAATAAAGCCCAGGTAGTAAGTGGCTTATTCGTAAACATTCATTTACAGAAATCACTACTTGGCCGACAGCTTTCGGAAAAACATCCTCTCGATGCACTAAGAAGGCTCTTTGAAGTAGATCCTGAAGTGCTGTGAATTGGCTTCAATTAGGTTATGACAACTTAGACCAGCTGAGGGTCTGTCCCTAGCTACCCTCTCCATCGGCTAATAACTGATTCTGCATTCCTATCAAGGGGCTTCGATCCAGGTCCTTGGTTTCTCTCGGTGTTTTTCAGGTGGGGAATGGATGGTTCAGTCACCAGGAGAAGGCAGGAGCTGTTTTGGCTCTTCTGCTGCCTTCTGTACTAACTCTTGGTATTGCCTTAGCTGTCAGTRCCTTACTCGGTTTTACATTTTGAAGTTGGTGTAGGATGGATGTTGGGTCTTGGAAGGTATCAGTTTCTAAGGAATATAGTTTTCCCATACAGACAGAGCCAGGGCACACATTTACTTTCTGCTGGTTTGAATTTATTAAAATTGCTCCAAGGTGGAATTCTCCAACAATAATTTATATCGCAAAAAATGTACTTTGCCCTGGAAGCTTCTGAGGCACTTTGTAAGCAAAAGCACAGAACTGCCAGGTCTGAGTCCAGCTGCCTGCCACCCTCGAGGCCAGGCAATACACTCCGCTTAAAAAGTTACTGAGCTGCTTTCCTTTAAAAATATGCCACCTTTTTCCCTCAATCAGTATTTTGACCAAGGGTTTGTTCTCATACCACAATTTCCAACCTGAAATGGTTCCACCACACTTTTTGGCCAAAATAGAGTCAGAACTGTAGCGAGGTACCTGTGCCCGGGAACGCCTCCCTCCGCTGCCGAGCCATTTCGGCACAGACGAGTCACGTCTATCAAAGCTTTTCTGGGGTGCGATAGAAGGGGCAAGGAAAGCTGAGTCCCCAGAAAAAGGTGATTTTCCCCTTTATTGTTCAAAAACGGCAGCAACTGTGGCCTCATCTGGGCCCTCTTTTATGTCTGTARATTGAATCAGGCTCTGCTTGGAGCGTTTCTAGCAGCTGCTGTTGGGCTTAATTCCTCTCCCTGCTACCTGATAGTCTGCAAGGGCACAGCAAAAGGAAGGATGCACCTGAAGGCAAAGCCCACTGATTTTGACCCGAGCTTTGTGACATCCTGGTTTACTCTGCCTCAGATATGCAAAGCTGTAATTTGCTGTATTTTCATCCAACCCACAGAACATGCTCAGACAACAGCGAGAATCTGGGGGCTGCTCCCTGGGTCTGGCTTGCTTTAACAGCTGGTCAGCAGTCTCCATGGCAACCCAAACTGGGAGCAGCACTGAAAATTGATCTTCTTMTTAATAATTTCATTGGCATTCTAGAGAAATAAAAAGGCCCCTTACTGAAGGCCCAGGGCTCCTCTGAAACAAGCTACAAGAAAAGCACCTTTAATTAGCAACTTGCCCCAGGCCAGCAATACTCTCCATCCTGTCACTGGCTGGACTCAGTTACCTTCAATTACTAGTAGAGAACTTGACTTTCMCAGTTTCGTGGTTGTCCTCCAGGTCCACTCTTTGGCCCCAGACTACAAGGTATTAAGAGTCAGTGCTCTAGGAGCRTAACAGTTAAGCATGACCGAAATGCCTCGATGGAGCTGCAGGACGGTGAAGGCAGTGAGATCTATGGCATCTCAGTCAGAAGTTCGCTCACTTCTCCTCAACAGGCATCAGGAGGTTTCAGGCCAGCACAGTAAACTATCCTGTGCTGGGAAAAGGGAAAGCAGAGAAGAAACTGTTGCCCCGGAGGGGAAGTGAGCATACAGKTCTCCAAAAATTAGAGCCAGATATAGACAGGCACCCACTTCAGGTCTATTTTTCCTGCTTACTGTTTTGGGGCTCTCTTCTCTTCTGAYCCCAGCACCACCTTTGGCATAGAGCAGCTCTCTGGACGAAGCCCTGCTAACACGAGGCTTGAAGAAAGACTTGAGCCTCCTCTTCTGGAGGCTCTTCTTAAGTAGAGTCTCAAGGCAGCACCTRAAGCTCTGACTGCACGGGAAGATTTCAGGCCTGATTCAAAACCAATGGAAGATGACAGAGAATTTTCACGCTGACTGCAGCAAGGTTTGGATCAGGGCTTGACTCACACCGGCGTCACTGAAAAAAAGACCTCTCTAATTTTTAATAAGGAAGGGAAAGACAAAACACTAAAATGACCAGACACAGCAGTCAGAAATGAAGAGAAGGATAAAAAATCTTTTGTTTCTACTTTTTCTATGCAGTATGAATAGATTCGAAAACTATTTTGAAACATCAAAATAGTTCAGAACAAAATAAAAAAATTGAAAAATACCCCATAATCTACCAGCCATTATATTATTCAGTGTTTTTGGAAAAAGACAGTCCTGGTTTATGATCCAAATTACAGATAAGAGCTGGCAACAAAGCAAATAGAATAAGAAATGTTCTTTATATAAAGTAGGAGAAAAAAATACTTGTTTGTTATCTTGCTCAGAGCAGCCCAGTTCTCTGTCAGAAAAGGTGGCATTTACAATCAACATTATGAGGAAAAGTAGATAAAAGAGAAAAATAACAGATGAAAGGCAGCTGAGGCAAGGAAGAAATTTTTTTCCCCTCCTTTCTATCTGGAAAGCCAAAGCAAGGGAAGTGGCTGCTCTGCACTTGGCACATGTTTAATTTTACGGGGGTACAGGTTTGCTAGAGGACCTGAGGAGGGGAGGCTGCAGCCCTTCTCCCTCTCCTGACTCCGAGCAGAACAGACGTCCCTTCGGCTCCTGCGATGCTGGAGCAAACGCACGCAGCCCAGCTCGCCACCCAGGCCACAGCCACATCCCCCCTCTYCAAGCACACGTCTGAATCTAAATGAAGTTAAGATGCTAGAGCAACGCAAAATAAAGACCTGCCTATTCTGGAATAAGGAATGTGCCGGGGTCCCACRTCAACAAGTTTCTCGCACGTGTTACTTGTAGCATCTGAGTACATAGAGCTATGTGAAGCGCTTAGTGTTAGGTACGTGCACAAGTGCTTTGCTGTTATTGAGGCTGCAACATAAGACCAGTATCGTCCGGAAAAATGAAACCTAGCTCTGTCTCTCCCTGGAAGCTCCAACCGCATCAAAATGTTTGTGCATCTATTGATCTTGAAGAGGATATTGCTACTGCTCCTATGCAAGTCATGCTCCTCAGGCCAACGAAGGCCACAGAAAGGTGCCTTTCAAGCAGTGCAGCTAGCACTGCCAGCCAACTCCAGAYGCCTCTTACAAAAATACACCGAAGGGGCAAAAGTTGCCTTTTTCTTCTCCCRCAGAAAATTAAATTCTGTAAGAAAAATTGATTGCAATAACATACATATCTAGTAATACTACACTGGTTCCCATTTTGTTCCTATTATATTTATTCATGATAAACTTACAACATTTTTTCGAATTTTCTGATTACTGCCAGCTATAATACGATAGAATTTTCCCTTCTTAGAACTTGTGCCCTTAGGATATTTGTTGCCTCTGATACCCCTTTTCCCTTACAGTTAAGAAAGAGAATTAAGAGCTTGCATTCAGCTGAACATAAATGAGTGAATATAGACGTCGCTGTCAGAGTCTGTCTAAGGAGTGATTTGTGACTAGCCTCTCTCTGCCTCTTGTTCAGGAAGAAATCTTTAGAAAAGATTTAATCAAGAAAAAGTAATGAACCCAATAGAAGCTGACCAGACAAATGAGAGAATCACTTGACTTCTGTTAAAAGATGCTAGATTTTTTTAAATTAGACTTTACATTTTTTATGGAGTTAATATAACGTCAGTTGTTGATTTCAGCTGAATTCCTGTTTCCAAACTGTAAGTCAGATCACTGCTATTCTTTAGATCTCTCTATATGTAAATGTATGTATATAAATACAAACATTTAAACTTGTAGATTTGAAAATCTGAGCTATTTTGGTCCTAATATTAGATTTTTTAAAATCTGAAAGTCTTTCTTGCTGCAAATCATAAATCTAGAAGAGCAATTCTGACTTTGAAATATCATGATGCCTATGGAAGCTATCAGCACTTAGGCATTTGCAGCTTTTTCAGAGAAACTAGTCTTAGGCTGAGAAACAACCAAAGCAAAATGTCAGAAATCAGCAAAATACAGCAGTGTAGACCAGACGGCGTAGGTACCCAAAGGAGCACTGATCTGGATGATGATAGGTTTATTCCATGCTCCTTGCTGACTTCTGGCAACATACGTGGTGCATCCAATCTACCCTTACGCTTGTCTCTCAGAAGTACCTTTTCTAGGAGTGAGCCCATCACCTGAAAGCCCATCACAGCTGATCGCAGGAGATGACACCAGAGAGGCTGCTAGACCCTTTTCACTGAACCCCTGCTTTAAAGACAGAGTCCAGCCCACACCATGCAGCCCCTGGACACGCTACGCGGCATCAGCCCGAGCGACTGAGCGCAGCACCAGGCCAGCGCGCTCCCAGAGAGATCCCTCTCCTGCAGGCATGAGGTGCTGTACCGAAGGTCTCACGGCTTGGAGGGAAAGGCCAGGTGGACTAAATTGCGCCGAACAAGAAAGCTTCTGAGGTGCCAACTATTGTTCAGAAGAGCCTGGCAGAGACATCTTAAAGCTAATTTCACATGGAGCGAGAATGTGGTCATTTATCCCTGTGAGGAAAAGCCAATATTTCTTCTGAAAATTCATTCTGTTGCACATCACATAATACTGGGGTTAAAAAAAAAAAAAATCTCTCAGTGCTTATGTATCTCAATGCTACATGGACCTAAGGGCACTCAGTACTCTTACAGCACTTTCTCTGGCTATTGTGGTCTAATTAGAAAACATACTGGCCAATTAAGTATTCAGGAAGGAGCATTTGATACGTGAGTGAAGAGTAATTTGGCTGCTGTGAAATGCCGGTTAACTTACCCTCCCACTCCATTTGTTTTCAGGAAATGCAACATAAAATGAGATAGGTCTTGTTTGCTTCCACCTCAGTACTGCATTAGCAGCTTGTGCCTGGTGTGTTCAATTTCTACGATGATCTGAAATGACCACTTAATATTTTGTGGGGRRAAAAAAAAGAAACAAACTAAAAAATGCTTTTTAGAGACARTATCAAAAATATTGGAGTCAATTAAAAAGCTACAATGGAATGATAGAAGCTATTCTATCCTAACTCATTTTGAATAGTCAAAGAAATGCAGAGATCCAATGCTACTCTTGTAGAGCAGTGCAGGTTTAAAAACAATAATTTTTATATGAGCACTTACACAGAATTAGGATCAGATACATGAGAATGCTAAATAATCRCGACTTCAGGGGAACTTGAATCTACTGCGTTTCTTCTGGATGATCTATAGATTTCTGGAAATTTTGACAATAATGTTCTTACAAGCATGCTGAGGTTATTGCATCTCATTGGAGAAATGCCCCATAGAATAAAATATATYAATAGATCTGCCTCCAAAAAAATCCTCCTAAACTTGACTAGAATTATCATCAATAATTTTGATTTTCTTGGAATTCTCCAATTCCAGTTCGACAAAAGAAGGTGAAACAGAAAAAAATAGGTTGCCATAGAGTGCCATAATTTAGACTGGCAGTTTCCAGTATTGGAAATTCTGAGATAGAAATATTTTGCACATAGAGAGGGTAAAGATATTTTGGGTAAGTATCCTAYCTGTGACATTACTCAAAGATGAGCAAAAATATTAATAATATGCTACAAAKAATAAAAATAACTCAATACTATCCCATTTTTGTTGATAAGCCTTCTAATTGGAAGTGTAATGGAGTCAATGGAAAGATTTCCAACTCTTTCAGTAGGACTTAGATCATGTAATTCGCTTTTTCTGGAACTGGATGAGCCATTGATCTTGATTAACTGCTTCACAGTGACTACTGCTCTGCACAGCTTGCCAAAAGTTTGTAAACAAACATTCACAATTTGCCATTCACAAAGCGTTTTTAGTCGTATGGGTCAGGTGGCATTATGTTCTACTGTGTCAGTGACTAATAGCAAAAAACCACAATACTTGCAGAAATGGAATATGACAATAGAATATACATTGTGCCACTTAGCAAACGAGAAAATAGAGTAAGTGACTAAATGTTCTCTAAAACATGCAATTAAATAGAAAGGCACTTATCAAACTTAGCTTGAAAACTCAAACATTATTGTTAACCCCCATATATGCCGTATTTAGGTCAAACTCTTGAAGGTTCTTGGAAAAAATGAACATACAAATGACTTGCTTAAACCAAAGTTGATTGTTGAGTTCAAGTAAATAATGYGATTATCTTTGGTTCCCATTATTCACCTCACTATATGTTTGTGGTTCACTAGCCATGAGCAAAGAGTCCGGAGTAAACCATTAATACATCAGTTTTGATGATGTGCCATTTCACTTGATAAGAAAAGAAATACAAGACCTTTGTATAGAAATGCAATTTCCAAATTGAAATATAAAGGGAGGGAAGAAAAATATTAACAGAAAGCAAGCACAGACGCTGTGTCTTCACAGTATTTCCATTCTATACGTGAAAAGAATTTCTTCCTCTATCTCAATAATGTTTTTACATCTGCTGATGTGCATCCTGTTCTATTTCTGTGCTGTGCTAATCCACTCACTCTCTAATGAATACATTAGGGAAATTACCCAGCAATTGGGAAATTCTGAATTGAAAAAAGGATCTCTGCTGCAGCAAGGTATTTATTCTCTGAAGTGCAACTTCTTCCTCATATCGCATTTTATCAAGAAGAAAATTATCCTTCAGGAACAAGGCCTTATCTTTTCAAGAAGAGTTACACAGCAGTCCATCACCTTAAATTATTTACCCTGTCCTGATGAATCTGTCCTGCGAACTAAAATTAAATGCTTCCAAGAGAAACAYGAAGGGTATAGGTAAAAGGTAAGACTGAAGGACTGTATTAAGGTCATTCCTGATTCCATTCTCACCAGGCTCAGGGTGGACCAAAAAGAAAAGTGCCATCAGTCTGGCAGAAAGATAACTTCCCACCAGTGAACTACATTCACCTGAATTCAGGTGTAAAATCCCTCATTTTTGCTAATTTAAAAAAATACAACAGATTTTTTTCTATCAAAGTTAGAGTACCTTGAGTTGTCTCAGACATGCTATGGGACAAGAAAGTACACACAGACACCACAGTAAACAAGTTAACCTGAGGTAGTGATGGGTAATTTGGGCTGGCTTATCCTGAATAGATGAAAATAGTTAAGCGGCGAAAAAAGGAGATGCTACTCACAGCATTTTCTGCCTGGTCTATTTACCTAAAGAATATTTTGTGGTAGGAACTATCTATCCTCACATATTTTTAAAGCACAATCCTTTCATTTGTCTGCACCTCTGAGCTCTCCTGTATCATAAATAATGCTAACTTCCACAGCAACTGCAATAATCCTACTTTTTTCCCGCATCTTTCAGAAGGGCATCTCAAACCACGATAAATTGATGACTTTATCACTGACTGCACTAGCAACAGCATTGACCCTTGATTATATCTCCACAAGATCATTCGCACAAGATTCTTTTTCTCTRTCTTGCAAAACAGGCTAGTGCGGTATGAATTAAGGGCTTAGCCTCTTTTGCGAATAACGTAGGAACACTAGCCCTCCCTACCTCATCCTGCTACAGTACWGGGACCTCCTTCAGATATTTGTGCTCCTCTAATGAGGTCCTGTCAAACAGTATGACTCTTTTTCATTTCCAGGGTGGACTAGAAAAAGGCAACAACATCCAGGCAAGATGCTATGAGGCAAATGTCCTGGACTGGGCAGATATCCAGTGCATTTTGAGGCAAAAACCAAAGAGTCAGAAATGTGGGTTCCTAACATTGGTACAAAATCTAAGGGCCTCAAATGCCTCATGGAAAAGGATTTTCCTTCTGCCCTCCCAGAAGCGTTAGTCTTGTCACCCGAGCTCTCCTACTGAGGGCAATTCATCCACAGACCAGATTTCTTCTCTGATAAAATAGAAACTGTACGAATAAATAAACAAACAGGAACCGAACAAAACTRCCTCTTTTAATGATGTCTGCCACTTACTATTGAACCATTATCATTGATCTTCTTATTTTACACTCATTTATTCATTTTATCCCTCTCTAGGATCTATTTTTAAGATGCAAGTGTGCACTTTTTCAAGAAGATCCAATTTTTATTCTGTATATGCAGTGCACATAGCACACTAAATACTAACTTCTGATTACTGCCCTGAAGTGCTATTTTAACACTTCCATAAAAATAACTGTAATAATAATTTGAGAATAATTACAAAAGGTCATTAAGAGTTTCTCTCTAAAAATAATATTTTTATTGCTAGTTCATCCATAATTGAATAGATCCCTCAATCTTCCCTGAAATCACAACTGCAGGTCAGGTGGCAAAAAAGGAATGGGTAAGAACTTTATAACAACATACTTTTGAGACAAATTTATGTGTTCAATCCTCACGACAATCTTATAAAATACAATTTCATCTGACATCTGAGGAACCTTTCTCAGGATTATGCACGTGAAACAGCAGAGCTGAGAYTTGAGCCCTAGTGTCTAGAAAGCCCGTTCTGTAGCATAGACACRGAACAAGCTTTTCACTAAGCTCTACCTTGCTCTGTGCAACAAATCTAAGTAGGTTCCCAATGCCTGTTCATCCAAATGGCCAACCTCTCCCTATCCAGGAATGTTCCTTGCCTGACCATATTTATGGATTTTCCCTCTGACAACACTGGCAGTACTGAAGGGAAATTATGGCACCCATGTGTAACATATCAAAAATCTAGAAAAAATAAAGTAGTTGGGTTAACACGTGTAGATCAATTTAGTTCTTTGGCCTCCTAAMGTGCTTCAAGTAATGAATGGTTTTTAGTTAATTTTTTTACGGTGCTAGAGAAGCTAAATTTCATATGTTTTAATAAAAAGGAAAGAGAACTGTTGACTGTTCATATTAGCTGATAGACACTGTAAAAGARGGCATCTATTTAGCCTCTCTAGATTTTAATTTACATAAAACTTCAGGATTATTGACAATGTTTAAAAATCTAACTCAAGCAGAGAGAGACCTAACTAAAATGCCCCTATCCAAACTGTGGCAATCCCAGAGAAAGACTAGAAAATACTCAGCACAGTCACTGAACTAAACCATTTTACCTTCATATTATGAGTCTGATTCTTAGATTTTAATAGGTGACTATTTATTACCTTCATGCTTGAGCAGGAGGKTTGGATGATCTCTAGAGGTCCCTTCCAACCTCAATGATTCTGTGATCTCCAACTAGCAGGATGTCGCAGCTGTAGCATATCATGGGCATTCTCTTTCTTCAGGACTCTAGAAAGGCCTGATGGGCCCATAGGAAGCAAAGTATTAGAGTAGCAATGGGATTTCTTCAACTTATTCAACAGGTTTATTCATTCACAATTTCAGAAGGAGAAAATTTAAGGTATATGAACTTTCCATCTCTATTCTCAACAGAAGAAAAGAGAGAAGGACTGTGTGCTATATTCCAAAACACAAACATACTGAAATTCAAACAAAAGAAAAAGGAGAGCCAAGTGAAGATACCTCTCACTCCTGCAAAAATCCCTCTAATAAAAGCAGGAGTCTCCAAATAGCTGTATGTTAACAGAACCATMTAAAATCTATTTATTGCTGGGGAAAAGAGCAGGCAGCTCTTATACTTCACATTTTTGCTTGAGACTCTTCTCCCAGGTAGATGTGAGTAATCAAGACCATAATGGATAGCACTTGCTGGCTTTGAATCTCTCTTAACTTCTGAAGGCAGGACAGTTAAGGCTGGAACACAACATGTACTATAGAGTATGACATCCTGCTCTCGAGCACTACAAGCTGCTCAATGTTGCAGTCAAAAAAACTCAGTAAGGGTAGTGTCTTCATGCCTTTGATACGAGACACCACTTGGCTGTATCATCAAGTGGTGGCACTGGACAGTCTCGGGAGCACATCCATCCCAGCCTACGGCAGAACATTACCTAGTCGGTCTGGACTCTTTTTTTTCTGCAGGTAGTTTCCTGCAATTATATCCACATTTCAGTGAATATAAAAGCAATGACTCCTTCATTTACAGAAGGATAAAGGCATTTGACCACTATCTCCACATGCTAATTTGACAGCATTCSATAAACAGCACGGTCACTTTTGCGGGTTTTGTTTAAACTGAATTGAACATTAACCTGTGTAGGCACTTTATAATATATCACTGAGTACGTAGCAGTATCTTTAGGCAGCTATGTTCAATTTTTTTTACGACTTTTCACTAAGCATCACAAAGTCTGAAGGATTTGAACAGCTAAATCCCACTTTCATAAGTGACTAGGCAACTGGAACCCAAGCAGCAAAGGGAACTTAACACACCTTAAAGTCTAAACCACAGGCATGGACATAAAAACATATTTAACTCCTAAAATGCAAATGGATATCTAGTAAAATGTTCAAAAAGCAACTATTGTCCAGCTTCTACTTTTCAAAGATATTTTTTGAAGATATGGCTGTGTGGTTTTAGCCCCATGTCAYTTTAAGGATGTGACTTGGATTCGTTAATCAGCACAGAAGCTTTCAAAAATGTTTCCTAATAACAGTCCTGCAAAAGGGAGTTTATGATAATATTTTGGAGAGGTTATTTCTAACATAAGAAGTGTTACTTCYTTAAATTTAGTTTTTTAATGTTTTTTTTTAATGTGGTTACATACAGCTATAGGCAAATACCAAAAAAAATTGATTTCTTTTTACCAGAGATTTGGGTGCAGTATTTATTTTGCATGTTATTGCATTTGRGTTTTAGTCTCTAGGACAATAGCTGAATTGAGTTCAGTATTCTCCTTGCATCCTTGCAAGAGGAAAAGAAATCTCATTCAAGTCAAAATGGTTTTTATTTCCCATTGATCTGTATAACCAAAACTTACAACAACTAATTTCTCAGATTAAACTAACAAATTGAGATCACATCGCTAGATTCCTGGCTATTGAAAAAATACACACTACAGGGAAGAGAGATTTACTGAGATTTTTTTTAAAAAAAAAAAAAAAAACTCCATTTTAGCTACATTTTCATAGCTCCTTTGGTCAAGACAAGCTGACAGTTACCAGAATCCAGGATAGAAGATATATGATATTTAGAAATGGCATCTAAGTTATTCCAGAAGATGAGTAGAGTAAGTGAGCTATCAATCCTGGGTTCTTAGGCCAACCTAGTTGCTGTCAGTAAGTCAGTAATTAGTTATGTAGCTTCTTTACACTGAGTAACTAAAGGATTCTAATTATTTATTTCACAGTTGCTGTGTGGAGTAAATTCAGTAATTATTTTTTGCTAAAACACATTATATAAGGGTACATTTACTTGGGGAGCTTCTGCTGTACTCCATGTTTGGCAGAATATTTTAAATGAAAAAGTGTTAGTTAACAACCAGCCCCTGTTAATAAGAATTCACTCCTGCTGGCACGAACGAGGCAAGACAGAAATATATAAAGCTGCTGGTATTTAGTATATTGTAAATCAATAGGGATAGGTTTGGTTTTAARTTAGAATGAAAATCATGCTTTAATTTGAGAGGTCAGAAAGCAATTTGGATTAATTTGTCCTTCAGAAAACCTTGGCAAACTTTCCTGAGTTCTCCGTCCAAGTGCCGCAGAAGCCAGTGGGAACGAAGTCCGCCGTGAGCCTCTCGAGCCCTCCGGCTCATCTTGCTTTCCTGGGAGAGGGGAGCACCCCGACCGACGCCGTGCCCCGCCACCGGCCCACGCGGCCAGGCCACCGCTGCGGCAGTGCCCGCGAGCAGGAGGAGAAGTGAGAGGCCATCTGAAAGGTTCACTTCACAAGGACCATACTTGCTCTTTCTCCCCCCCTCCTCCTTTTTTTGGCTCGTCTCTTCTTTTTCTTGTTCATCTAATTTTTTATCAGTCTTTCTAATTAAGAACAGGTCACTGAGCAACACAGCTCCTCACGGACAACCTAACTACTTGAACTGGATGTAGGGAGGTTGTATTTAGACATGACAATGTTTGGGCTTAATTGCCGTATCTCTCCTGGCCTGTTACAGTGCTGCTGGCAACACTCTTGAAGCCAAATCCTCTTCTGCTTGAGAAATCATCTCAAAACTTGGATCTGTTTTGCCAAATTCTCAAGAAGAACAAGCTGACGCATGCCCTGGCACCCGGTGCGCAGTGTAAATGTGCCTGGGGCAATTTGGGGCCGCCTAAAAGTCAGCGGTGTGCACACTGCTGGAGCAACCTTCCCAAGCGGCCGAGCAGATCGCTGTAAATGCGGACAGTTTGGCTTCCAGCCATAGCCATGCAGCTTCTCCTTCCTTCGTTTCTCCAAGTTTGCTCCTAACTCACCTATTTTCAGATTCCCTAGGTGACGTGCTGTCTTTCTGGGTCAGACATAGTCCAAGTCCACTAAATATCTAATATATTATGAATAAGGTTTTGAATTCAAACCAGAAATGAATAGAGAGCCCAAGCAGCACATGAACTCCTGCAATATGGTTATACATATTCTATTTTCTCTGTAGAAAAAACCTTCAGTGATGTTGTAGTCTTCACATTTTATACAGATATACATCTAATCTCCCATGGAATGAAGCGCAGCAACTTAATCTGCAGGYGATGGAAGTGTGGAACAAAACACTCACAGTGCCAACTCCACGCTGAAGTTGGGCAAAAACRCCTCTTGGCAAAGCTGAATCTCCCAGGGCATGTTTCAACACAGTTATTTTTTTTTTTCTGGGAAATTAGTAGACATACAACAAAATTGTTTTGCAAATTTGACCATAGCAGTTACAKTCACCTACTTTTGCAGTTTCAGTGTCTTGGCCAAGACTGGAGCCATTTTCTGTCTCTGTTGACTTGCTACCAGCAGGAGCCAGAACAATCCTGAAGAATCTGCTAGTCTGACAAGCTTTCTGTGTACAGGATAAGAATCATAGCTCTTGCATAGTGTAAGAATSAGTTGTCTGGACTATTCACAGGTTGTCAGACTAGGGACCTCTATGAGAGCCAGTGTGTCAAAAATAGTGAGAAATTCAGCAGGATTATATATATGTATGTACGTATATACGTATAATTTAATGTTCTATGGCACTGAAAGCAACTTCTGCACGTACTAATCTGAGCAGATACAAGAAATGAGGAAAACTCAAGAATAGCAAAGGCTGAAGGTAATGAAAGGCTTTTTTGGCTATGTAAATTAGATCAAGAAACTATAACAAGAACTTGTAAAAGAAGCTACAATAATGCCAAGAATAATATTTTTTTTGAAACCCCAGCTTTAGATACTATTTCATAGAAAAGCCCATAGCAATAAAGGTGTATTCATCTGCTCCACGATCTCCACGTCTCCATGACAGGTTACCTAAACCATGACAGCAGTGCCCAGCCTCTTGGGACAGCACGGAAAAATGTCATGGAGTTTTGGAAACCTCCTCCTGCTTCGACAATGCATCCACTTTACGGCAGCGCAAACTCCAAGAACAAGCATCCGTCCAAAGCAAATACACAAAAATGACTTCTAAAGCCACTTGTTTTCATCAGTTGATTGTATCAGTTTCTRCCTTCCCTCTTACCATAATGAGCAGGTCAAGAAGACGACCTCAGTCCACCGCTGTACATCCCTAATACCTCCAGTTTCTCTCCCTGGCCCTCTCTGCCTGCAGATGGACATCAACCCTTTCCTTGATGCCCCCTGGAAGTCACCTCGAAGCAGAACAGGGTTTCAGCTGCAACGTGGTGCTCCACTGCCAAACAGCATAACCCCTTGCAGCCCCCAACTCCCCGCACTCCCGAGCTGCTGTTCTGACGGGGGATATGGCCAGTGGGCTCCCCGGCCAGGAGGAGCACAGTGTGTCCCCAGCTTCAGCTGGCCCTGGACACCACTTTTCAGCTACCAGGAAGCAAAAGAAATTGTTTTGCGGGCCAGGTATAGCACTCAATCTTTATTTTGTACGTACCTGGCTTCAGAATTGTAGCTAAATCCAGAGTCATAACTAAATTCAGGAAACAGAGCAAGGGGGGAGAGGAAAGGATTACATATATAGGATTACATGTTGTTTAAATGCCCATCTCTGTCTGTAAGTCTAATCAAAATAATGATAAGTAGTGCTTACTCTGAAAACAGAGTGATCAAATTAAAAGAACGACGCCATAGCCTACCTGCTTCTGAGAGCAAAGGGCTGCAGACAAACAGGCTCCTGGGATCACTGGGGCTACTTTTACTTTAATGTTCATGGTCTTTAATTTCACTGAATCATCTTACATCAGCTTAGGCTGTATAGTTAACTAAYTTAACTTAAATTTTATTTTAATTTCCTTGCTATGACATCAGCCCCTATTGTTCCTCTGTGTCATCTGCAAGTAAAAAAGAAAAAAAAATGTTATTTTGTCTCAGTTAAAACTGATTACTAGAATGAGCACAATTCTGGCAGATATTCTGACAAAAGTTCAGCTCTTTGCAGAGGGCCAGAACAACGCATATAGCCAAATTCAATCCTGCCTAAGCTTGGTGAAATTTTAAATGGGATTTAACTGTGACAGAGACCGTCTGCTACAGCCTCTGCTCAGGGTGGATTTCCCTCAGCGTRGACTGCACAGGGTTATCAGCTGCTGCCCAAAATACACATCCTATCTGCCAGAATGGATCCATTTGTGTATCGAAGGTACCTGCTGTCACATCATAAAATTCAAAAAAATCAGTTTTGGAATAAGCAGAATAATTTTGGCTGCTCAGCTACTCTATACCCACACACAACACAGGGAAAATAAAATACGAAGCTATGTAGGAGCAGGAAACTGGCAGGGGACTGACGCGAGTATCAGGTGGCTGCAGGCCACCCTCGCAGTGTAATCGAAGAGAGAATCGCTGCAGACCACACGCGACAGCACCCGATTTACAGGGACGCCTTCGCGGGCGCACGCCGCGTTTCGCACGGCTTTCCTAACGGGAGCGCTCAGCCTCGCGAGGCGAGGGCGGGCAGAGCCCCGCTCCCGCCGCGGGCCGACCGCTGGGGCCACCGCGGGCTGGGGCGGCCTAGCACCGTCCAAGCTCCGGGCCCCTCACGGGGCCACCCGGGCCCCGGCCCTTCACAGCAGCTACCCTTGCGAACCGCTGTGTTTACTACAAGGTAATCTCCGCCATTACTTTCTTTAACTTTTTCTTTTTTCCCCCCTTTTCCCCGCTCCAGAGAGCCAACGAACTGGACTCAGTCTCTCWCACACACAATGTGTTGTGGATTATCTATAAGCTTTAAACCAATATATCTGAAGCGGCACCGTGAGCCGTATGGCCAAGTCTGCATTGCTGCACTGGGGGCTTTTTCTGAGTATTAAACTTGTTCCTATTTGGTGTAAGCAAAACTAGAGTTTGCCTCTTTACAGGAGACTGAGTGGCTAACTAGCCTTTCGGGCTAAAATACTTAACTCCGCCAATTTAAATTCACACCAAAGCTGCTCCATGCAGCTTTCTCCTCGCCTTTTAGCTAAAAATCAGGCTCATATGTGGAGCTCAAGCTATGTCTACGCTATTTCTTCACTGAGCTTGTCCCTTGTGTACTTACCCCCAGGTGACCATGCTTCCTCTAAGTGAAATCCAGAGATCGTAGGGAAATTTTTATTCAAGTCACATAAGACAGAACTACCCCAGCAAGAAATAAGATCTGATGGTAGCTGAAAGTTTGCAATGTGCCAGATCACGTAAATTGCTTAAACTACCACGATTAGCAAGTAAATCTATACACAAAGCAAAGTGTACTTTCAGACAGTTCGCCAAGGGCTAGAACTGTCYGAGGCTGATCTGCTCCCGAGCTTTTGACAAAGACCATGATCACACTAGCCACAGGTTTTTTTTTTTTCAGTCATCAGTCCTGAAGCTCTTTTTCTTCCAAATCTAATTCTTACACTTGTAAGGGTCCCCCTCTGCCTCTCATCTGCAATTACAGTGTAATAAAATTTATTTCATTCAACCGGCATCAAGACTATGATACTTTCTGAGAACTGCGAAGCAGGAAGCAGCAGTACGAATCCCAGCAGTATCTGTACGTGCCTGCGGCCCGCGACTGCAGAAATGCATAGCATCAGACCTTTCCTTTTCGTACCTCTGATTTTAGGACTGACTCATTATCTGTATTTGTCAGTTTAAAACCATGACTAATGCATTTGCCCACGTGGGTCCAACGCTACCAAAGACGCATTCCAGCCTACGCAGTCAGGTAGCCATCACATTTTCAGGCATGTTAGGGAAGAGAATGGGAAGAGATGACAGCAGTACAAGAWGAGACCTACAAGAGCTCTGAAAACCGTAAGATTAAAAACTCACATAATACATAATCATCACTGCTGGTTTCCTCTAAGGTAGGGTCTGAAAGTCCAGTATGTAATATTGTCACAGTATAGAAAATTAAACCAATTTGAACCCAAGGTTGCATTCCTGAGGGAAACAGCTAGCTACAGCTGTTCAAGGAAGAGAATAGTGGGACTAGTGGAGTGTATTGAAAATAAAGAGGAAAGACACCCTCCTAATACTGCACAAGGCACCATCATTTAGACCACACCTGGCTTTCCCATGAAGAAATGGCACCAGATTTATTTAAATCATATGAGCTGATACATATATCCAAAGCCAGTTGAGGGACGTAGAGGTCAGCAGAAGCTAGAGCAAGTTTTGGGCTCTGGACATCTGCAGAGCGGCTCTACTGACACCTTATGGGCTGGGTGAGAAAAATGCTAGCACCTAGGCCACGAAGAAAGTACCATGGACTTGGAGGTCTCTCCCTGCTTAGAAGGCTATATGGCTGAATAAACCCAAGTAGGACTGGAATTAAACTATAGGAAATACTATTTTACTGAGTATTATTCAAGTAGTAGATAAGGCTGAAAGGCCAAGTAAAGCTTTAGATATTTACTGCTGAAGAAACAGAATGGTAAGGAATAGCTTTCAGAGTAGAGAATGATATTTTCTATTTCAGGTGCTAGCACCTGCATTTTGGTGGAGAAGAGGCAAAAGATGTAACTATACGCACAGGACAGAGAAGGTACAGAGTTGAATGTTGCAGTAATGAAGTTTGGGGCTCACTAAAAGCCCAGAGTTATATCTGGCAGAAAACTACATCTTCTGCAGCTAATACAGTGATGGAAGGCATGATACTTCACATCCARCATTACCTTATAATTTAATTAGCAGAATTTTGTCTCTACAAGTTGTCTCATATGGAAAAAAGAAGCTACCTTGAAATCTGTAAAACAGGAGCTTTGTGAGAATTAATGGTGTGTCCAAGAAAAATCAGCTGAGAAAAAGAAACAAAAAATGGTTTTTGATGAACAAAAAGACAATATTTCACATCTGGCATTTTTGTTCTCCTCCCACTTTCAGTTATACTTAATCCTTTCCCACCCTCTTCAGAATAAACAGAGGCTTTTCATTTTACAAAGCTTAATTTTTATACTAAATTTCCACTCACCTGTAGTCCTGACAAACATCTCCAGGCCTCACTAATCAGAATTTTTGTTTTCTTTAAAGCAAATTTAATACTAGGGTCAAAGCAAGAGTGGAGTGGAGACTGATGACCTCCATTTAACGACAAACAGGAACAGCTCTGTCAGCAAAGGTTGCTCCTCACTGATTAAACAACATGTTTTAAGCCCAGGTGAGACAGATGATTTGTAAGGGTGAGAGGTGAACCGAGCTTTCATCTGCATTTAGTCTTTGATACCTCTACGCAGGCTGAAAGCACAGGCTCCAATTAGTGACTTCACTCATCTACCCCCTGTTTACTGTTTCACAACCACCACCTCATCTTTGATAACCCACAGGGCAGTCCCGGACAGGACCAAACAGATTCTCCTTTTCACGTTTGGAGTATGACTTCAAAATAGCATTTGTTGGTGGCAACAGGTATTTTTCACTGATAAGCTTGCTAAATGATCTGAGGAAAAAAAGAAAGAAAAAAAAAAAAAAACAGGTTCAGCTGTTGGGAATAAAGTGCTGGCACCTCTCAATTAAAATGAGCCCTGATGGATATATTTATTATCTATCAAACAAGGGTGCATAATAAGACATTGCTAAAACACAGTGAACACTACTCCATAAAGCTGCAAGTTAGTACAACGATGGGCTACAACAACTGCAGATAGCTGATTTCTAAGGACTGAGTGCTTTCTGCTATCAATATGGCTTTAAAGGATTCTGGGGAGAATGACCCTGAAGATTTTAAAAACCATGCACATTCATCACGTGTTTTTGAAAACCTGGAGCATAAACATTTGGAGCACAAACATTTGTGTTTATTTTTAAGCAGCATCTTAAAAGTCAGTATCTTTGTTCTTTTCTTCCCTTCCCTTCCCATAATTTGGAAATTATGGGATATCTGGAACATGTGTTATCCAGTGAAAGACACTATTTATATGATAAAATATCTGAATAAATTACATAGGATTTTATCACACACCTATATTATTTCCAATCCGTTAAAAAATACACACGAAACAAAGCCCTTGTTTGAGACTCCAATCTCATTTGCACTGGGGGAAACCCAGAATCACTCACCTCACAGCAAAACCTACACAAACCTGAAAATCAGAATGTATTTTTTTTTTTAACTTGGGAAATCAGTACAGAATAAGCACACTAGTTACTCCACAGTAATTCCTGACTGAACACAAAAATATGCAAAGTGCACAGCAGAGAGTCCCGACTGGAATTTAATGAGTTTACATGTTGCTGTAAATTCACACYGTCACGCTTTTTATAGACCAGCCAGAAGAAACACTTCAAGGTACAGGCTTAAAATAAAACGACCTATCGTGTATCACTGAAACCCTAAAAATCCTGGAATCATAACAGGGCAGATTATTTGAAGAAGTGAGCACAATGTGTTATTGAAAAGTAGCGGGMCGTGTGCTCTCCAGATCCTCTAGTATATTCCAAAATGTTCCCCTGCACTGTTTAATTTGGAGACAAGGGATGAGACTAGTCTAGAAACATCATGCCCATAGCTCACGTTCCCTGCTCTCACGTACGTGCAGGAACAGATCTGCAGCACTCTCTTTAAGTGACAAAGCTGCTCAGCTCTGTGATGGGGTTGGTAGCTCATCGTTCTTTTTTGGCAAAAAAAAAAAAAGAAAAGAAAAGAAAGAAAGAGAGAGAGAGAGAGAGAGAGTCAGAAAGAGTCTTATCTCCTGGGTTTTTATTGATTCTGTTTAATAACCCAATAACCCAGCCACACATTTTTTTTTTGAAATAATCTAAATTCAGACCCCTTTTGCTTTCTTGTTCTATTTCTTCAGTAATTACAAATATTAAAATATTAATACAGTGCACTTTACTCTCCCCCATAAGCTCATAAAGTATAACAGTAAACTAATGAAACTCTGCAAAAAGACAAGCACTTGTAGGGATTCAGAAAAATGAAACCTTACTGGACCTTGGCTGAAAATCTGAAAATCTTATGGCATCTGGCTGCTCAAGATACTATGGGAAAGACCAGCTGATGTCCCTCCTGCCTACTTGCTCTTAACCTTCAGGTCTCCTGCACTCCTCCCCTAACAACCGAGGAGGCAGGAATCCTGGGTTAAAGCTGCAGCTGAGGATGTCCATTAGAAAGCATAAACCACCATTCACTGCTGCAATCATCTCTTGGTAGCTAATGCAAACGAGTCCCCAAAGATGTATTTACTGAACTAGACAGCTGTACGGGAAAAGAAATGGCAGCTTATAGCTTCTGTCTGTAGGTGATGGTAAAAATGAGTTGCTACTTATAATTACAGCAGTGGAGGTTTAAGAGAAAGAGAAAAAAAAAATAAATTGCTCTTTGCTGAGGTTCAAAACCAGAGATTTTAAACCCTTTTCTATCATGATGCTTGGCAACAAGCCAGAATAACCAGAAGTGGTACCAAATTCATCTGTAATGAAAAAAAAAAAAAAAAAAAAAAAAAAAAAAGCAAGGGTCATCAAAACGCAGTTCATCAAAGCTCTAATTAAAATACGGCAAAACATTGCAATCCATTATCTGAAAAGTGATTAGAGCTGAACGCCTGGAACATAGCTTTTTTTGTAGCGTATATGACCTACAAACAGCATGGTGTCCTGCAGCCCCGTGTTACAACACCTAGTGCACCTCCAAGCAAACTGTTTGCTTGAGCCGTTTTCCATCCCCCAAAGTGTAAGGAGGGACACTGGGATTAAAGCCTTCGACTGCTTGTGTATCGACCGTCTCTACTTCTTGCCCCATGGCACGACGCTTCAGCTCAGTGGGCTAAATTCTGTGCTTCCATTTCACAGCTGGAGCTTCACCGTCTGGTGTAGAGGGGACACAAGTCAGCCCTTACACACGTGTTAAAGTTTACGAGAGAGGAAAAGTCATGTCTTGCAAGTCAGGTCTTGCTAGAAATAAACTTTGAAATGTAAATCTCAGTGCAAAATATATGGATTGCTAGCTAAAAGGTTGCATACATCATTGCTTTAACACAAATATAATGATCATAAATTATTTTAACTTATCTTTCAAAAGTGCTCTTCATCTTCACGGCTCCCAAAGTGTTTTATGATTACTGATTGTGATTCTGATTTTATGAAGCACTTGAACTAATGCTCAGCTTTTAGCACATTTCCACTCAGCTTAAGTCAGCACAGCCATTCAGAACACAGTTAATTTTCACTGAGGTTGATGCCTTGCTGAATTAGACTCCAGACTTTCAGTGCTTGAGATCATTGAACCACTGCTAAAATGCTGAGCGTAATAATGAGGATGTGAGACAAAGAACGGAGAATGAATGATGCAGGGAACTGGTTAATGCTCTGCAAAACGGCCTCTTTCCCTATGAATTTTCTACATAAATTCCCACTCCTCTGAACCTATTTGCAGGAACGTGGAGAGATTAACAGCTTAGTCAAGTGCATGGCCTTCAGCATGTCTAGGACCAACAGCTTTGAAAGCTTCTAGACTCATACACTGTAGAAGAACAAAYGAAAGAAGTAACAAATACACAATACCTATTATAAATTAATTTGGAGAACAAAATGCAAAAACTATTATTTTAATAAGTATTTAACTTCCTTAACGCATCAGTGCCAGCATTTACCATTTGTTTGCTATTTTTTTTTCTACAAGTCTTGGTTTCAGCAAATACTAGAAACCAACTTTGGGATCAGGATTACATCAAATTATTTTACTGAGCAAACAACAGGTCAATACATTTTACAAACACGTCAACGGATTTTTTCACATTTCTTTTACAGAGTACCAGGCTGATTCTAAAGCAATTAAGTTGTGACAATGTTGCTTCATAATTTGAGCAGCAGTTTGACTGAAAAAGAAKTAGAAATCCTCAAACCAACCTCAAATAATCCTTTTCTGGACTTATTTTGTCAAACATAATTGGAAACAGGAAGAAAACTGTTACTTGTTTCCAAACCAGCTTTTGTTCCTCTCAGGTACTGACTATAAAAAGGAAGAACCAGCAGATTCCAGTAAGCTGATGTTTTAGCAGTCACATATCCAAACTCAATTTTTTATCAACAAGTGCTTCAAACTCTAGGGGCTGATTTGATGGGAGATTCAGAATTGATGATAAAAATCATACAACTTTTTCATTTCAAAAACAGCTTTGTCTATTGATTTTTAATATATGTTGTAGAGACTACATTCTCTGAAGTACCTCTGTAACTAGTTTTCCTCTCTTTTCCCCAGTGGTTTYCTTCAGGATCTGCTGCAATTTTCTTGAGTTCAGAGGGTGGTAATTGTGGCAGTTGTGGTCTCTGCATACAGTAGGATCTACATAGGAGACCATTTCTGTGTGAATGGGTGAGAAACACCCCTCATGAAAACTAAGAGGAAGACCCTGAGGAAACCTGAAGATATTTTTGAATAGGAGATTTTGCCAATGGATGTCTCCAAGACAGATGTCCAGATTTGGCATCCTGAGCTATACAGATGGCAGTCAGAGCCATCAAGTGCAAGGAATTGTTTCTTTGCTAATGCAGTGCTGGACTCCAGATTACATCCTTATCTACAATATAAGTGAATGTCTTYTCAAAACAAGCAGAGGAAGCCAAATGTAACTTACTGTAGGAATAAATGGTATAAACAAAGAATTTTAATTTAAAATATAATTTCAGATACTCTCACTTTCCTGGAGAAAAGAAAATTATAAGACTTATGCCCACTTTTCCCTTATATAGAGAAGTGCTTTATTTTGGCTTCAAACATACTTGTAGCTCACTTAAGTCTAACATGTTCTCACCTAGACACACCAGAAATACTGAGGAAACTGAATCTTGTATATTCTAAYAGAAGGAAACAGAAGGCATTTAAAGTTTCCTTAAGCTTTGTTTCTTRTATTTTGAACTTGTGATTCAGTTTCATATGCTGTTAATTTTGTCTACTAAGCTGTTCAATCAGTATAATTAGTACTAGTCACCATCTAAGGAGCGTGTCTGACTTTTTCAAGAGCAATTAACAATATCCGTATCTGTGAGAAAGATGAAAAGATTTCTGAAGCCATTCTTCCCAGCCTTTCAAACACATCTTAAACTTGTTTTGCCACAGTCCAGTGTTGTCCATGATGTGCCCAACTACTCTGCAGCATTAAGGTCTTTGGGACATACCTTGCTACATTATTATTTAAAAAGTTTCATTTAGAGCAGAAAATTTTGTTGTTGCAGTTACTGGTGCCTGACTGATACAGAGTATCTCTATATGCAACATCTTCACCGCTTGGAGAAGGAGGGAAAAAACCCCAGCACATCCCCAACACAAGCAAGACGCATGGATAAATGTATTCTTCCCTGTACGTTCAAGACACTTTTCTTCCTATTGCTCAGTATTTAGTAAGCAGGTTGTAAATTTAGCTGCGAAAATACAGCATATTTAGCCACAAAATATTGCATTTTAGCATCATCTTTTTTCAAGGATTTCCCTACTAACATACATGAACTATCCTGGAGCAGAATTTAAGCTGCAGCAGGAATTCCTGCAGAAGTCCAGGGAAATACTCATGTCCTAAACGCTGAGAGAAAGCTCAGCATTTCCACTTGAGCTGAGCCCACTTCTGAAATCGGATACGAAAGCACCCGCCCAAGCTTAAACGTCCGCCGCGTAGACATCGACAGCTGAATTACTGGTTCAGATTCCCCTCACAGTCAAGGGAGAGAAAACAGCGTTTCCTATGTCAGCCTCCCAGGGACGCCTGACGGCGCCCGGGCACGGCACGAGGAGCGCCGCTCTCCGCCGAGCACGCCTTCGACACGCGAACTGAACCCTCCAGGCAGTCTGCAGGCAGAATTATTCAAGAACAGTTACCTCTCGAGGGCAGATGCTAAAGGCAGACAAGGCCTAAGATTGGGAACAGGCAGAGAAATCTGTTCCCAGTCCTGTAATATTTATATTTATGCTTCYGTTGCACTGCGGGAGTTTTGAGGTACACCTGGCATCTGCAGTACCATCAACCCATCCTCAGAGGAATACACAGGAAATTTTTGGTGTGTTTTATGGTCTCTAAATGACTGCACGACTGAGAACACCGTTTGGGCCAAGGCCCGTAACGCYGCTCCGAGCTGGACCTGGCGGCTCGCAGCTCGTCCGGGGACAGCGGGGGTTCCTGCACGAAGACTGCCAGTCTAAACGACTTCAGAAAGTGCAAGCACACTTCTCACTCTTATCCATACTGGACTAAACTCTTTATTACTCCTTTAGAGACATTTCGAATGTAGCTGTCTTCTCCATAAAATCCCTTTCTCACTCTGTTGGCAGTTTAAGGGGATCTGAAGAAAGCAGCAAATTATTTACTCCCAGTTTAATTCTCCTTTAAACGSCCAGAAAAGAGCTTCAATGCAAACCACAAACAGATCGATTGCTAGTACCCAGCAGCTCATCATAGAAGACGATAGCATGATAGAAGACACAGCTAAGATTAAAAATAATAATCATAGAAATCATCTATGGAAAAGAAATCATCTGAAGTTGTTATTCAATGGCTGGCACAGAAAACACATTCTCTACCTGAGATTAGTAATGAGTCATCTGCACAACGTGAAAGGAAAAGCACACAGAAGGGATATTGAAAAAGATTGAATTTAGAATACCAAAATAAATAAAGAAACAGATTCCAGGCAGGTAACTACTTCAGTAGGTTACTGAAAAAGATGGGATTATTATCAGCCTTATCTCTAAAGCAGAGAAGTTAAAAGTACATCTAGCAATCCGCTGGTGTTATCAGTATGAATAAAATTCATGCTAAATGACAGACCGGATACAAAGCAGATAAAGAGAGTCTGAAAATAAACAACAAAAGCTCTGTGTGCGAAAACATGGTGTGGCAGAAAGGCCAAATACAGAACAGAATTCAGGTGTCCCTGGGGGAAAAAAAAAAAAAAAAGAAGAAGAAGAAGAAGAAGAAGAAGTCTATATGCAGGATTCATATGCAGGGTTCAGTTCACACACACAGTTTTAAAAACTAAGATCTAAAATGTGGGATGTTGGGTCACAGTGTTCTGGATGCTTTGGAGGTATGTAATGAATTACGTTGTACGTCAGATTCCTCCAGAGACAGGAGAGAAAGTCAGCATCAAAAAGATGACACCTGGGAAGTAGAGGCTGAAGAAATCGCATTACTTGCCAAAAAAAAAAAAAAAAAAAAAAAAAAAAAAAAAAAAAAAAAAAAAAAAAAAAAAAAAAAAAAAAAAAAAAAAAAAAAAAAAGTGAAATCGAAGAGAGTGTTGCAGAATATTACTGTGTGTGTGCTACGGCCACCGCGACCGGACCCCGGGGAGCGAGGGCAATGCTAACAGCTGAATGAAACTGGATGCAGATACAAGTGCCACGCGCCCATCCTGCGATTTGCAGGGGGTGCAGCTAGCAGATCAGCTAGCAGATCCTGACTCAGCCCACCGGAGGGTCAGGGGAGTCACACAGCTCCCCCAAACAAATCCAGGTCTGGACCTCAAATGTCACTGGCATACAGCTCCTGGTTCTGGGTTTAGGACACTTCTTATTTTGAACGAAATGAGAAAAGTTCTTTGATCACCAGAAAATTCATCAACATAGAGAGAAAAAACAGTAATTTAGAGAACAGAGCTACTCTTACGAGACTGCACAAGATTTAAAGGATTCCCAGGATTACCACGCAGGAAAACTGGGCTCATTTTATAAAGCGCACAGTGGTACTCAAGCGAGCACCGTGAGCTCTCTCAAATGTTTTCAGCAACACAGACCAGTGCAAATCAAACATACAGAACTGCACAYATCATTTTGGAAAGGACAATTGAAATCTTACTGGGAAAAAAGAGAACGTTGAAATCTGCAATAAAAAAGAGCATCTATSCATTTATATATACACATAAATAATTTGGCATTCTATAATCACTATATTAAATACATAGCCACATATGCACATAAATACAATACACATCTGTACACATGCACATAAATAAAATATTGTCCCAACTCCATTAYAAAGCTCAGATGTTTAGGTGATCTTCCTGTAATCTAAAAAGTAGTGTCACAAATGAGAACTCTAAAAGGTTCTGTATTATTCTGTTAAATTCTACACAATTCTATCTACTTCACAGGCTGACCACCAGCCAAAAATCACTAGGTATTTTGATTATTTCTATTTTTCAACAAAAAAACTATAATCTCAGAGCTATGCTTATATGCCTTAARTTCTATTATAGCTGTACTGAATGTAAAGTTTGTCTATGACATACAGTTGTAATTCCTAGMAAATTGGGACAAAGGGTAGCAAACGCACCCTAAAATAACAATTTCAGCAGAAGTGCTTCTAATCAAGTTTAAAATCCATGCACTTGAAGCATCCTTGGAGAATTTAATGTGCTTCTTGTACTAATGATATTTTTTTCTGTAARGTTAATGTAGTAATTTCCACATCATTTTAATGTGTTGCTACTGTTCATTAAAGCAAAGATTAAACTGCCAGATGATAGCATGAGATTATGTATTAAAAAAACTGAAGAAATTAACTGTTTTGACACTAACTAGGCATAATTAATGGCATAATTAATGGCCATTCAAGTTGGTTTCTGAAGCAGTTTCCTGTAGTAGTACACAACTTATTGACAGCATGATGAAAAATTTCATGAGAACAAATGTGTAAAATTGCATTTGAAGTTCATTAAAAATTCCTATAAAATATATGTAATAATTATGTGACAGAAATTTGAAGTTCCAGCTCTCGTGAATGCGCTATGACATATGTATCAACTGAACATCTACCAACTACTGCAGGMGGCTCAGCAATATGGAGAAGGAAAAATATTCTAGCTATCCCCTGCCCATCTGAGAAAAGGGGCAGGGTGAAACATTTTTCAAAATATTTTATGGTGTACTTGTGAAAAACAGCAGTGTCTAGAGCAACACCTGACAGGCATTTTTTTCCTCAGCTATTACATTAGAGCAAAAACTGGGACATGATTGGGTGATGTTTGGATGTGGCAGAGCTGSTGCTTACTTGAGAGTCCTCTGCATTCACTGCCACTCTAATCTGAATTTAACGCTAAGCAACACATGAACTAGTATAAGGGGGTGAAGAATTAAACTGAGAAACAGTCAGTGTCTCTTTTCCAAAAACCAAAGGTGAAACCTCAGCCCCACTGAAATTCCCGGAAGAGCTCCCCTTGATTTCAACAGGATTAAAATTTATCATGAACGTATGCCATTCGCAGTATATCGCTTCCCTTGACATACGGAAACTGCACAAAAAGAGAAAGCACCGGTATGCATCTACCGAGACTTGTTTTCTCAGCACACGTTATGAGCTGTCTTCTGAGGATCTTCATTAGCGATAGGTTTTAAAAYGTTTTTACATAACTTGAAAATGTGCTCTTTGATCTCCAGTTCCCACTGAATTTAATTTTCCCCAAAACTATTTTTAACAGTTTACAAAAGGACTGTTGCCCAGAATGACATGGGAGAGGAAAAAAAAATGCATTGTTTCATGGAAGAGCTTGTGGGAAAAAAAAAAAAACTTTCCTTAAAAAAAGGGAAATCGGTAACTGCTTCTATGTCTTCTAGTTATAGATTTGATTCAATGGGTCACTAAATTAAGGAAATGATGAATAAAATCAATTTTCTGTGCAAAAAGGCAAAGATAAAAGAAAGTACAAAGCTCTCTAATACATCAGATTTGTTAATCGTCTAGAGAAAACATAATTTCCAAACCACCTTTTGTACCCTATATGAAGAGCAACTTGCTTTCTTTTATGTAAATGAGACATGGCTTTAGAGTTATAAAGACAATCTTCTCTTCACCAGAGGGACTTGGCTAATTATTATAACTACTCAAGCTAGTAATATTAATGAATCCAAATCTGCCTGGCACTGTAATTGCCCTAGGCTATCTGACAACATGCTACAGATGTTCTGCGAATTGCTTGAGGAATCCATTCCTTCRTATGCTCAACATAATGAAAAGATGGGGCTCTTCTTATTCATCTTGGGAGAAAGATTTTTTAATGGAATCAAAACTCTTCTTCCATCCATTCTCACCCCAAATATCTTTCCTTCTGTAGGACAGAGAAAATGTTGAGTTGACTCAGAGGCAAAGATATTTTTGTAGGGAAAGAGAATCTTTTGCCTATCTTTCAGTACCAATTAYTTGTATCCAGCTGACTGTTACAGCTTTGGATTCCAGAGGATGAATTATTATGAAATGATTAATACAGAAGCACAGTTAAAACTGGTTATCTATTCTAAATTAAGCTGAAAAAGAAAGATAGACCTATGTCTAAGATCGAGGGGAGCTGAAGACCTTGCTCCTCACATAACTGTTCTTTATCTCACTTCCCTCCAGTGAAAGAGCTTTTTCCCAGCTATTTTCTTTTTCTTAGATAGGAACTGCAAACACTTTGGGGCAGTGATATGCACATACAGTTCTTAGCAGAGCTGGTCCCTGGTTTGTCACAGACCTCCTTGCCACCACAGGATAGTAAATAACAACAACATGCTAAAGATTTGAGATACCTGGACACATTTGGAGAGACTAATATATTACCACAAAATATTTTTAGATACAGGTTCTGCAACAATGAAATTCCCTTTAGAAACAATGAGGGGAAAAGAGTATTATAGCTATTGTAGTTAATAAGCTTTCTTTGCCAAAAGACAGGAAAATGAAAACATAGGTACAGACCCAGCCCTTAGAAATCTCCCCTTGAGCCGCCAAGCCCAAACATTAAAAGATGAGCTCCAGAAGATGCTAAATACTACGCCTGTATTCATGGTGATTAYTAAGTGTGTAGTAGAGCTGAATTTCAGTTAAGTATCTGCTTTGCATCCCCACAAAGAAGCTATATAAACAGAAACTATCTCTTGTAGAGGATGAAGGAATGAGATGAGAGATAAAGGGAAAAAATACTGGTAATGTTGAGGTATGTAACTTTGGAGTTAGCATTTAATGAACATACGTAACTCAAAGTCYTGGGGAAAAAAGTGGAATTTTGATCAGCTGGGCACAGTGCTCTGTATAACTATGAGTCAGAATTCATCTTCTGCTCAAAAGAAAYTCAATTATGGAAAATATGTCACGTTATCTGTGTTAGGGTCTCCTCTCAATAGGAAATCCACAGGCTTAAATAAAAGCTTCAAATTCTTTTTTTGTTGTTGCAARTTTGCCATACAATTTCACTGGAAGGCGAATAGCTCTGTTGGTCTCTCAAGGAATCAGAGGTTTAGTCGCACAGAATCCCTGGTCCCTTAAAGCACACAGACGGCCCTATAACTAATCACATTAGTGACACCATCAAATTCAGCATATTCAAAAGTTTTTGTTAAACATAAAATCTTGAAACAAAAATAGCAACAGACAAAAAGCATATCACTTCAGTTAAAGGGGCTTTTTAGCTTTCTTCTTGTTTTAAATGACAGGGGAGTTGAATGTTCACTTATATTCCTTATCTCTCTGGATTAACTAAAGTTGTTTTATTTAATTCTTTCAAACTGAAAGGGTATGTGGCTCTAAATCAAACTCTGACAATGATTTTATAAGTTGTTAAGCAGAAAGTTCTTCATAAATGGAGTTTCATATCTGGGATAATATTTTTCACTSTATAAACAAATGTATCAGCCATGCTAAGGGCAGAACAGCTGAACTAGACACTCTAATATTCAGGAAAAATAAGGATACTAAAACAGAAATTAGAACTGTCTCAAAATGCTGCATATTTACAAAAATATACATATTAACATCCCTAATATATTGTGCTTACTGACATGTGTTCCTTTGCAGTTTATAGTAAACATATAGYCAGTTGGTGAGTACTCTATCAGTTCTTTTCATTTCAACAAAAAATACAAATTATAACCAGTTGATCCCTKTACACTGTGGAAGATCTGAAGAAAAACAAAACATTATCAGCTGGTACATCAGTGATCCCTGACTCTCTTCAGATAAAGAGGGAACAGCATTATCTTAAA
This sequence comes from Rhea americana, assembly GCF_003343005.1. Taxonomy (NCBI): domain Eukaryota; kingdom Metazoa; phylum Chordata; class Aves; order Rheiformes; family Rheidae; genus Rhea; species Rhea americana. Next base: position 1,097,777 of record NW_028186845.1, on the reverse strand, counting down.
ACAGTCCATTACTTGTCTAGGGTAAATAAATTTTTTGCTGCTGCTGCAGTAATATAGATAACAAACCAAATTAAAYAATTCAGCTATAATCTGAACAGCTGAACTTTTATACAAGGGAATCCTATGACTAATTTGTTCATATCAGTTTTCATGGTTAATTTTTGGTCTAGAAACGCAGATAAAAGTCTAGCTTCCTTTGAAAAACAGCGTCTTTTATAAGTTTGACCCAAAGATAAGTTAAAAGACAATGTAMGTAAAGCTGCACTGAACAGTGGGAAAATGATGCACTGCACTGAATCACACACGCACTTGGATACAGAACCCTAACATCAAAATTAAATCACCAATTATATCTCTCTTGGCCAACATTTTACATCATTATGATAGTTTTGACAGAAGAAGGACATGGAGACATACGATCCAAATTGGCAAGCTGCACCTTACATCCGCGCTCATAAGCATCCCTTGAGAAATCACGATGATTAAAAATAATCTTTTTGGACTGACATTAATCTGTGCCATAAGGAGGCAAGTTATGGTCACATATGCCACCAGTGACTTAAAGGGTTAAGGATGATGCTTATCTCAAGCAAAGTCAAGTGGATTTATAGTGGAAAAGATAGCTATAAAACAGTCTAAAAAAGAAGCTTTTGCATTAGCAAATGCCTCAACTTCACTCCAACACTTACTCATCTGCAAAGAGCCTTTTATGGTTACATAGATTCCATCATCAAAATTACTGATAATTGCGTATACATGAATACATATATATAYACACATATATATATTTATATAATAAATAAATAAATAAATAAGAAATAGCTACATTATAATTCTATATATCATTACATCTCATTGCAGTAGAACAGGCTGGCAAGCTCTGTAAATGGAACTACAGGAATGGCACACTCTATTTGGAAGTAAAATGAGAAGGGAAATATTCTAACCATAAACATCTCCGAACAGCAACATAGCCCTGTAGAGAGTGAGAGAAAAAAGGACATCTCACTTGTCCCGCTAGACTCATTTTTTGTCACTCATCCAACTACTCAGCAGGTTGACCTGCAGCTATTACTCTCTTTCCTGGTTAAATAAAAAAAGACCTCCAAGCTTTTGAATAAAGACACTTGAAATCTGCATTCATTTCAACTGAAAAATATTACAATCCCTAACTTCTTCAAAGCATCCAGATCATTCTTGTCCACTTTCATCATTCTTYCTAATTTCTACTGTATTTTTCTTGCCAAAACTCCTCTGTTTTATAAGTTTTTACGCCTCATTTCGTATGTTCCTTCAGATATACTTATTCTATTAATTGGTTTCCTGGTGCTTTGCAAATTTAGCTGATACTACTTTTTTTTTCCTTTAACTCTGAACTAAACTCTTTTTTTGCAATCTTTTGTTTTTCAGTTTTTAAATTAGTTCTATCTGACATTTCCAGATCATCCATGTGGCTCGCAATAAAACGTGTTCTTCAATAATAACAAAGAAAATAGACTCTCCCTAGGGAGCAGTGAGGGACAGAGAAGGAATTGCTGTGCCTTTAGTAATGAGCAATAAGCAGGGGCTACACTATTTTAATCACGCTCTACCTTCTAAGATACCCCTTTTGAGTCAGTCACTTGATATTATCAGTTCTTTCYAATTGTAGTATTTGTTTTTTGCCCTTTGGTATGAGCACTGAATGCACTAAGCAAATAACATTAATTAACAAGAAGCCTGGGTGGACACAACTGAGTCACCAATACATTTATAAATGTTTAGCATTGAGTCTGGCTCATGCAATTCAAAAAAYGAAAAACTTCACTCTGAAATTATGTAAGCTTATAATAAAAAAGATGTAGCTTGTAGGTCAGGCTAGGACTGTTTCTGCCAGAAGTCAGAGGTCCTGAGAAATCTCTTAGAAAATTCATGCCTTGGGCTGACACTGTTAACTTGTTCTTGCCCACATACGTGCCTCRTTTCTGTGGGGCAGGAGGTCAGAGGGGTGACTTCAGAGAACATAAAACATTTTGTGTCTACCTCTTTGCACAGGAGCTTGAGACTACACCAGTAACAGATGAACGCCCTGTTGCAAATCCTCCAGCTTTTGGAGTGACCTAACCGCAAAACTCTTTTTCATGTCACAACAGGCCTGTGAAGAASAGATACAAAGTCTCTGAGTATTTTCACTTCTTTATAGTGCAAAGACTTACAATATAGAGAGTTAGAGGGGCAGAGGTACAGACCACAGATATTTCTGCTCAGTTTGGAACTGGGACTTTTTCTTTTTAGTAATAAATGGAATGAAATCCAAACTCCTTAAAAACTAATTAAGGTGGCCTAGTGTATCACAAGTGYCTCACTTTACATTTAAGAGCATTAAGAGTTATTCTCTTGTAGGAAAAGGAAGCAATGTTGTTWATTCACTCAAAACTGACCTGGACAAAGAAACAGAATCCACTGGCAGGTGAATCACTGAACTAAACTATTTTTCCTATTTTTGACTTCTATCATTGTCTATAAAAGCAATCCTTCTCCTGTAAGTACAGCAAAATGCACAGAAATGGATAAAGCTTAAAAACCCTTYCCCTTTGATTGTAATGCATGTCCAGTCATATATCCCATTTCTCTTTCTGATGCCTGGCTARCCAGAAATGGTTAGCTCTGCCTGGCAAAGCAGTTCAAGGTTGGGTAATTCTGCCTCTCTCCTGACACGACCAGAACGGCTCACCTTGCCTAGGAAGAACCACCGGTTTTGACAGTGTGGTGCCTCCTACATCGAAGGCTCGCTGYTTCTCTTTCTTTGGAGGTGAGAAGACATTAGGGACATTTGGGTGAGCCTGGCAGACTAGTCCATTACGTACTGTACTGTACTTTAATCAAATAAAAGCTAGAGTAAATGTAATGCRAAAAAATACTTCACTACATTAGAAGAAAAGCAAAACCCCACTTCTTTAAACCAGTCATCACTGATGAAGAGTTACAGGACTGGACGGTACCCTAACGCTTCTGAGCTATACAAAAAGCTTTTATTTTTACGTGTGCTGAAGCAGAATAACATTATGACAAAAATAATATGTAAAACCATACGAGAAGCAAAGCTCTTCAACTGAGAGAAATGCTCCAGTACATATATAACGGAAAACACTAGGCACAAATGTGCAGAAGTCTACTTTTACTTACGTGCTTCCTAGAACATGTTCAAAGAGGAAAGAAAGTATATAATTAGAAGCACCACATAGAAATATGCCAGATTTATCACTAAATCATGTGCAAATAGGTAGTTTTAAAATAATTGCAGACTGCAGGAATAAATAGGCCAGGTACATTCATTTGAGGTCACAGCGACTATAAAATTCTAGCTGCAACAGAGTCACAAGATGGCAGAAGACCGAGTTCATCCAAACGCCTGGTGCCTTCCAGATACGTGGATCTGATTTCTCACACATTTTTGGGACAAACGTTTGGCACTGGAGCTGCGATGGAGTCCTGAACTCTGGCCGTGCGCAGAGGCGCAAAGAGAAGCCCGCGCGGGGCTCGAGCGCGTTGCTCAGCCCAGCTCAGTTGAGCTGGGGTGAGTCCTGCCGTGCAGGAGCGCAGCACRCAGCTTGCTCGCCTCGGGAAAACACGTGCTTCTGTGTAGAACCGCCTCCTAAACACTCGTCACTGTAAAGATATTCACACTGGAAGATCATAAAAGCAGGCAACTGTTCAGCTATCTTGCCCCAGTGCAAAATGCTTGCTTGGCAAGTGTAATAGTGGGCTGATCGAATGGCTTYGTAGAGCCACCGACTAGGTAAAACTAAAGCCTACAGCACTTAGAGCATCTGTGCAAAGCAAGCATCTAATCTGACCATAATTTCCAAATTATCATCAGGCCATATTTAACCGAGAAGAACTCTCACATCTTCACTTTCAGTTCTGTTTCTCAGTACAACCATAATAAAGCTCCATCAGTGGGTCTGAAAGTGCCCTACATTGCCAGAAAAATATTGTTGCTACTTGAAAGATAGGATCTTTATTTTAACAGACCCTTAATCATAATAGTTTAYAGCCTCCTGAAGTAGAAGAAATCTTTTGTACTTGAGACGACTACACTTTGTGAGCTGAAGTGTATCATCGACTTGGCATTATTTAAGGATACAAACCGCCTCTCCTGTCGAAGACAACCAACAGATTCCTTTTGACCACAGGGAAAAACAGGTTATCTCTTACAGTATTGAAGTACCCAAGACCACAGCAGCAAAACGTCAGAAATTTTGGGCAAACAGCTCACTTTAGATCCATTGGGTAGGTGGTCAGCAAATGCTTCCACACCCTCGTTCACGGGAACAGCAGAGAAATCGGGGGGGGGGGGGAACAAAACAAAACTAACAAAGTCTTAACAGAAATATATGTTTTCTATTTTTATATAATCCAGAACTATAACAAGGCAGTACGTTAAGGTCTGTGTAAATACATGCACATTTAGCTAGAGAATCAGGCGTCTGTTTCTTTCGTATTAAGGAATATATACTTTGGCAGGACATCATTAGAAATAATTAATTTATACAGAAATACACTGTAATTTGCCTAATTTGGCTTTACACTGTTAACCACTGCAAAATAGCACTTAATAAACAAATTAAAATGTTTAATTGCAGCTGCATAGTCATTTTTGGAAAGCACATTAAAATGTTTACAAGGTCAAGGGAGTCCAAGATAGCTCAATGAGAAAGTGAAGCTTTAAAGTACTCAGGAGGCTGAGGGAATTATATATACATAGCCATACACACACAAGCATTGTAACTCAAGATGCTTAGGGACTCAATTTTTCTAAAGAGCAACGTCAGCTGCCATTACAAGTAGTATTGAAGTCACAGCAAATTCAAAAGCAATTTTGATTTTCTTTTCTCAAGTGACACCATGTAGCTTTGGGATAAATTACTTTCAGATGCTTTAAATGTAATTTAAAACATACCACTCACAGTAAACAAAACATTATTGTTTACGAATGTTTTATAATGATATTATGGAAAAATCCATTCTTGCTCGGATGATGGCAAAAAAGAAAGACTGCAAAAACCTTTGGAAGAATAATACTTGCCAGGTTACTCATATTAGGTCAGGAGATTGCAACAACCATTTGTATTTATAGTCCAGGAGTACAGCTGTGAAGATGATGTGAACTTAAAATATCTTTAACAACTCTAAAAATTACTTTAATTGTCTTATTAAAATATTAATAATTAAAACTTACTTACAAAATGGATTAAACACAATTTGTATATCTACTAAAACCTGCAGGAACCGGGAATAGAGAACCAATATGTGAAGAAATTAGACTTAACACATTCTGTGTCCTTTTCTCTCACCTTGGCAGACATACTAAYAGCACATGTTAGTAAATTATGATTATTTAGACTGATTTCCAGGCAAAAGGATAAAACGGCAGGGAAGAGCAGGCAGAGCCAGGACCGGYGTGCCTGACGGCCAGGCCGAGAGCGGGCGAAGGGAGGGGGTCTCCGAGGAGGCCCCACCGGAGCAGCCTTGGCTGCGTCCTCCCAGCAGAGCCACCGCGCCGAGGAGAAACGCCGAGGATCGGGGTGGAAGCGGATGGAGCAGCAGGAGCTCTCCACGCGGTGCAAACAGACTTACTGGGATAACCTCCTCCAGCTCTCTCCCCATCGCCAGCATTTTTCTGAGAAATACTTTCATGAAAGGAGAACAGGGAATGGCCCAACTATTGCGAGCGGTAAGGGAGAATGATGCAAAGTCCCTTTCCCTAAGGATGTATCAGCTTTGCATCCCTGGATTCTGGGATCAACTCATTCTTTCAGATCCAGCATTACTTTCAACTTGATTTTCCTAGTGTACACACCCAAATGAAAACACTTGTGTCTAAAACCCAGAGAACCCAGCAGCAGTCTTTCAGCTCCCTGGAGCACACCTAAGTACGCTGCTGCTTTTTACAAGCACTCTAATAACACAGAAGAATTACACAGTCTTTGTTTATAATGTGATTACAGCATTAATTTCCCTTTTCTTGTTCTTGTTCTCGTATTCCTAAGCTGTCATTCGAGTCTGAAAACCTCCCTCTCCAAAGGATGCGTTTCCCCTCCTCTGCTCAGAATCAGAAAGGCACCGGATCTCAGCAGAAAACCTCTTCCTTTTRGAAAGCGTTACCCTGATGTAAAAGACCACCCGCAAGAAAGATTTTTTTAAGCATTTTTTCTGTGCAAGCACRTTCTCACTTGAGGCGATGGCTCCCGCGGCCGGGCGGGCGCCGCGGGCGAGCGCGGTCTGCGGGGTGCTGGTGGGGCTGGGGCACCGGGCGCCCGCTCCCCGCCCCCGCGGGCACCCTCGCTGACCTCGGTGATGGTCTGGGGGGGGACACGAGGCACCCGGTTGCTTTCTGCTCTGATCTTGCCTCAAGGCCGGCAGACTCGAGGCAGCAGAGCTCTCGCCGCGTGCCCGCTCCTCTCCGGGCGGACTGCGTTCGGGGCAGGGATGTCAAGGAAGCGGAGAGGAAGGATGATAAAATATATATAGTTGCATAGCTTTCCGGAACAASAGCCCGGCGCGTGGTCGCAGAGGAGCTGGGCCACTGGCAGCACCCTCCATCCTCAGCCCTTTCCCGGCGGAAGCAGGAAACCCGTTTGATTACGGAGGCAGCCGGGTGCTTTACTGCTCTTCATTTCTTTCTCATTCGTGACTCGCTGGATAAATCCAGCCTAGTTCCCGATATCATCGGCAGGATCCCAGGAACGCCGGAGGGGCTGCAGCGTCCACGTGATGCGCTGCCGGAGGGGGAGCGCAGACGTGCCCTCGGCCGCCCGCAGGGAGGGGACACGCTGGTGGCTCTGCTTATGAAACTCGTAGGTGCAGCCGGCAGAGCGAGCCGCGGCCGGAGCCCCCGGCTCGTCTGGAGCCGTCTGTGACGGCAGATTAGCTTGAAGGCTTTTTGGTTTTGTTCTGTTTGGAAAGGTATATAGAGAAGTCAGCAGCTTATTTCCACGATTGCCTCCTCCAGGTCTAAGAGCAAGGTACAACCCTACGCACCTGTGGTCGGTCAAGAGCTCCGACCAAACGCCCAGCAKATGTAACTGGATACAGCTCCTCGCACGTGGGCATTGCCCTAACCGCACTGAGCTTGGTGGAGACGGGTGGGCAGGTGGGTCCACRGATAAGCAATCACTTAGCACTTGATTATCTAGCAGGTTAGGCTAAAATTGTGACTTTCTTATTCATATTATGGGAATTCTCTCTCTCTCTCTCTTTTTTTTTTTTGGAATGTAATTGTTCTGTTCGCTTATTAACATATGTTTTCAGTGATTACCAGGATTGTGGGTAAATCCTTTATGGCTGAGTATCAAAAATAAAATGAATACACACATCTGGTCACCAGATGTCACTGTCTCTTCGTTCAAACATGGCCAAAAAATATAAATCCATCAGCAGAAAACAAATAAACAAATAGACATGCACAAACAAGTGATAGGAGAAAAACTGGAATACAAAGGAAAGACAGAMTCCTTGCAAGACAGCAGACCTGGAAGAACAAGGCTGCAATGGTTTGCTTGATGTAAGAGAGTTGAAAAGCCTTTAATAAATTTACCGATACTGGGATTYAGTTTTCAACCTAAATGGCAGGGGAGCAGGTAACATAGGGAGTGTTGGGCCGAGGACTGCAGTAGTCTGGTATTTGGGGTATTTAAATGAAAAGGACATTTTGTACAACATTTGCAATCTAGTGATTAATTTACAAAGTACATGGTACCAATGGCTTCAGCTGACAAGCAGAGCTACTCTATGTTGTCTTCTCTACTTATACTCTGGGAAGAGCCTGCCAGCGTCTTTGGAATTAAAAAATCCTGTAATTTCTGGCCTTACTATGATGAAACTTGAAGTGATGGCATGAAGCAATGAGAAAGTTAACAGATGACCACTGATTTATTAGAGTAATTCCCCCCTTTTTTCTTGGCAGATGTCACTGATTGCTTTACAGTTACAGAAACTTAGGAGCCCTAATGACTCTGACCTGAGCGTGCTTCCAGTGAAGCCAGGCAGGGCTTTACAGTTAAGATTACAGTAACCAGGATTTCTGAGTAGCTTCTTCCCCTGCACATCTCATAGGAAAATTCCAGTTCTGTGAATATATGTGTCTAGGGTTAGAGGTAAGTGATACTGACATTGCAAGAATTTCAGTAGCCCCTTGTTAGAAAGTATGGTATCTTTAAAATTATTTTACAACTTGCACATTTCTTTACCCCCAGTTGCCAGAGGGAGAGATGTTTGCATGATTACACAGGCTGTTCTGGGCAAGGGCAGAGCTTTCCGAGGTTTTAATACGCTCCTGCCCTCCATTGAAAGAATTTTTTACATGGTAGAATCAAAACTCCTCATATATGTCTTTGAGCTCTTACATATTCTTTGCACCATTTTGGAAAATGTTATATAATGCTTTCAAAGGCGCAGGGCATGGTATAACTGGGACTAACATTGAAATCAGCAGCCTTGGAAGCTGAGTGCATATCTATCTGTARTTGCTTTTATATTAGTTAACACAGTTAAATTCATGCTGAGAATTTCTAAAATATCTATTCAGACAGCAAGTTCTTTTGGGAAAGGAAATGGTCCTTGTCCTTCTTTAAGAGCAGCATGCACCGCAACCCCTTCCCCCTTGCCCCACAAAGGAAASGACACATTTTATTTGAGCTAATAATATGGTTTCTGCATAATTCTTATTCCAGGCAGGGGGCTTCTCTATGCTAAGTTCTTTACCAACACATGATAAAGACAGTCTCTCTGATGAGTACTTTGACAAGAACAGGCAGCAGGAAAGAAGTTTCATTCTCTCTGCAAGAATCAAGAAACACAGCACAGAAATACAGCAGAGTGGCTCTGTTTCCAAAAGGAGTCCTCACTTAACAGTCTTATTTCTCATTATTTTAAAACATCTGTGCTTTAGCAGCTTGGCCAAAATCAAACAGCAATTTCTCATTAAAATGAACAAGTTTTAATGGAAATTTCAAGTCCAATAATACGTCATCTACATTTCATATAGTCTTTTTATTTTCAAATATGAAAATGATTTACAATAAAGGCAAAGATTTAATATCCATTTACAAATGAGACGCTGATGCTYCTGACTGATTTGCCTAAGATAACCCAGAAGACCAAAGACAGCGCTGGGGATTAAATTCAGTTTTCTTGCCTCCACATACAGTCTTTTTCTTAGGCCAGTCTCACTGAACAATAATAGTATTACCTTTCCAGAATAACGTTGGAATTTTATGCACGTGGAATGTCCTCATATATAAAAGCATTCTGTTCTTCCACAAKGATGGCATATGGCTATAGTACACTAAATTGCTAAAAATTTCTACGTGAAAATTGCACCTTACTGCTAAGGATGTCTACAAGTTTTCTAATTAGAAACACAACAGGTAGCATATATGGAGTATGAAAAAACAGAAAATCCCTCCACGCGTGCTGTTAAAAGGGTGAAACAGAAGCCTTCCAAATTCACCGTGGTGTGCAACAGCAAAACCAAAATGACGAAAGGAGTGGCCCATCTTGGAAAGAGCCAGCAAGCCGTGGGCATTTTCTCCAGTGCTACCGTGAGCGTGGCAGCACGCTCAGTCGATGCCCACGAACGCCCCCCTTGCACGCCTGGATTGCTTTAGCGAAATGGCTGTTTCAAGGGAAACTACACACTCCCGAAGAGAACCAGAGACTTGACGGCTTGTATTTCAAGAGACCCAGCTTGGATCAGTATAAGGTTTAGTGTTCCTAAAGCTGTCAGACGTACGGCTAAGRACTGCTGCATTTATCCATTTTCAGCTGATGCTTTAAAAATTACCTTAATTTACTCTCCAGGTGACAGAGACATATYTAATTAACTCAGAGACAGGCAGAAGGGAATATCTCTCAGCTAGTCAATCTAAACTTGTCCACTCCCAGGATTTTTTTTGCAGTTCACTCTCCGCCATTGCATCTCGAAGAAAAAAAAATGATGCTTTTTGGATTGTTAACATTGTACTAATATTTTTTGTTTATGTGACGTTACATTTCCAATCTTTGGATTTAATTATAATTTTTCAGGATAAAAAATTCTTCTGGTTATTACAGGAAGTAAGGATTACAGCATCAAGGCTGTAATAACTAAACACTGATAATGTTGGTTCTATAAATTTTCTTCATGACATCTGTGTGAGATGTCTACTGATCTTAATGAACAGTTGCAAGTTAAGTCTTCTTGCTTAGGACAGACACACAATACCTTATAAAAGTACTTGACTGTTGTTACTATGATTCAGAGGAGCTCAGACTGACTCATAGTAGAAGACTTTTAAAAAAGCTGAGAAGAAGCYTAGACTGCTTATTAATTTACGTTCTTATTCTGGGACATACAGTAAAAGCTTTTTGGCTTATAATTGTTACAGAAATGCATGCAATTATTAGGGCTTTTTCATGACAGCTTTACTTCCATTAAAGCCCTGGAAAAACTGTCAGTATTTGCCAAATGGAAAAGGCTGAAATGCTGGATAGATATATATTGAGCACTTCTGTAATTATGAAGGGAGAAAAGACACAAAGCTTTTCTGATTATTATTTAACATTCAGATCTCATAGAAATTTCAGTCAAGTTACTACCCTGACATTGTTCAATAATGCAGTAAGTGGCAGTTCCTGTCCCAAAGAGATCAGCGTATTAATATCATGTGATTCAGAAGATGCAGCAATTACATTAAGTGTAAAATTTGCCCTTAATGTAGCCAAGACCTGCGCACTGATTTCCAGTGAAGGAAATTCAACGCTGGTATTCAGTATCACATTCTCTACTGTATGCATTTGTCAACTGGCAGTTGATAATTCAAGGCAGTTTCCAAATTTCTTTTGGATGACCCATCTTACTTGTTTTGAACAAAAAGCAAATGAAGTAGAGTTTATTTAAACAAAATCATTCGGGCTGAAACCTTTATTTGCTAGTAAGACCAGCTGGAAAAAGCTAGTATCCATGGGGTTCCTAATGTGGTCTTGCACAGTCCAGTGTAAGCATAATTAAAATCTAATTGAGAGTAATTAGACTGAATTATATGACAAAGAATCTTAACTGAATGAACAGAATGCCTAAAAAAAAAAGGAGTAGCTGAGCACACCAATATTACTAATCAGAAGTAAAAGGTCCACAACAAGGGAAATTTCCCACTACTATGTCACTTGGAGTCACAAAGAAAGAGAACAATATGAAAATTAAGTGACAAATCCTTTAGAGGCACTCTTGAATCTTTTCAGTGGGCTTTTTAGAAGTGCTTAGTGTTTGTCTCAGGGCCCCTGGGGCCAATAAAGCTCTCACCATTGTCAATGGGAAMAGATGTATCCCAAGTTAATCACCCTTTAAATTTCTACTCCAAGTACAAATGATGAAAAAAGTACTGGAAACTGYAGAATCACCTTCAGAAAACAGCCAGTTGGAGAAACGCATGCAATGTTCCCTGTGTGAGCTTTGCTAGTAATGGTGCTTAGGTCCTTTGCACAATGAGTAATGAGGCTCACCCTAGATCTCTGGCTTTTCAGAGACATACATAAAAGCTCTTCAGCCTTGCCCTCTCCCATCTTTCTTCTAAAGTTTGGGGAACCRGTGGACCAGTGCTGGCAGAGCTACYATCTGCTCCACAAATTATTTACGGGAGTGTGGGAGTCAAATGAGTTGGAGTAGACAAGAGACAAGGAGATGAGCTCGGTTCAGCACAGGATATTCCTCACTTCCACAGGACTTMAGAATTTGCTTAAAGGAGTTGATGCCTTGGGGCAAAACTGAAATACATGGCAGGAAGGGATCTTCTGCATCAAAAAGTCAAATTCTCTCCTGCCACAGGCACTATGACCACTAATCCTCCATACTGGGGCACTGAGGTCTGTCTTAAGAATGGTTGGGCTCTTTTCCCTTCTTATTCTGATGGGATGGCTGTTGCTGAACCTCAGTGCTCTGGTGGATGGGAACCTGCTTCTCAATTGCTAGCCTAAATGTTGTATTCATKAGTTGTTTATATCTATTTGATTTTGTGTCTTCATTCTTTTTCCCTGCTATTTTATTTATACATAGCAGTCATGTCCCTGTTCAGACTTCGTTCTGTGAAAACTGAGTAAGACAACTTCTAGTTTCCTCCTGTATGATAAATTCCCCATTGCCCCCATTATATTAGCAAAYCTTTCTTGCTTCTTTCTGGTTTTAGCGAATCTTTCTTTAACATAAATAAATAGAATTGTGAATGTATTCCAGATGAGGTGTTACCAGTGCATTCTTCAGTATCTTAGAACTTCATTTCTCTATTGAAATTGGCATTTTTCTGACACATATTAAGTGTTTAGTGTACTTATTCCAGATCTGCATGATGCTAAAAGGAAGCTTGTTCCTTTCAAAGTAGGAAGATTGAAATCAGTACTTGAAAGAGGATCCAGATATGAAAATTTGATCTAAAGTGCACTACCTTTTCACCTTAACTGCTTCTCTCAGAATGAATTCAATCATTAATGAAGAATAAAGCATACTGGAATTAGGAGGGGAACTGGATGAATTCTGGTGTCATTTAAAAGTACAGTAAGAACATGGGCTAAAATGTCATAATATTTTTGTTRACACCATTAAACATTCTAAGAATTCAATCAACATAGTCATTGTAATTATATAATTAAAACTCAGAGTAGAATAGTCTAATTGCTGTTTTACGACCATCATTACATAACGAGTAGTTATATAATAATCTCAGCTAACTCTAGATTTGGTAATTTTAAAAAGTTGCTGATCTCCATAGTACCATGCATAATTTTGGCTCAGAACACTTGAAAAAAGAGTAACTCTTAAAAATTTTGTTTGTGGTTCATTTTCTTCTTTTAAAAGATTTGAAGAACAAGAGTTCAATCAAAGCCTAAAAACTCAAGAAGTGTAAAGTGGATTTATTTTAGCAACATAAACAGCYAGCTTTGAGCTGATAAAATAATAAAAATGTTCAGTTCAAAGTGATTTTTAATGAAGATGATAAACCCCAGAAAATAACAGCTTATGGGCAATATATAACAACTTAAACCAGCAGCTCAATCATGGAGTCTTTGCCTCCCACGCACCAGCTTACGTGCCGTGCATCTCGAGCATAAAAGACACAGCCCAGAGAAGAGAAGAAGCAAAAAAAAAAATTCAAATATTGGTTCCGTTTGAGAGGCTTTCTATCATACAGTTGCCTCAGCCAGCTACCTAGGAGATGCTCTGCAATTCAGAGTCATTGCTTCTCCCGGTTTCCTCCTGTCCCTGTACCAGAAGTACCACGTGCTGTGGAGGCAGCACAGCACTGGACAGCAGGCGCCAGGTCCCTAATCTGTGCCGGTTGCCGTGTACCTGTTAGTCCCTGCAGTCTTAGGTCTCTATTTTGCTTAAGAATGGCATAAAGGGCTCTGACATAAATGGTAGCAATCAACTAATACACACAGAATCTTTAGGCAGCATTTCTGGGCATCACAACAGAAAACACAACCGGCATCTAAACTGCCACTTTTTGTTAGACCCCATACAATCAAATTCACAGAAATATCCCCATGCTATACAGCAAGGAGTGTGCAACTGTTGCTTGTTTAGATGAACTCGAGCTAGCTTACAACAACATAAAGTGCATGTGACACAGAGCACAGACCTCATTGCAGGCTACATCATCTGCGAAGGTGGGTRTGTTTTGGAGCTGTCACCCTGAAAAGCTTTTATCAGTCCCCAGACAAGGTGGAGTAAAGCCAGCTAATGTATGTGTGCATAAGCTTCAGCCAGACCTTTGAGCAATGAGCAAAAGTACTTTTGGATCGCATCTTTTACTGTCAACTACCAAAATACAAAAGCTAAGGTTGCACTAAAACCTAATCTAGTCTCAGGTCATGTATGATAGGTTACTCTGACATTAGTGTTTGATTTTTCTTTATTAAAAGGAAAAAAATTATAGATGTCAACCAAAAAAAAAGGCGCACATTACACAACAGTTTACAAATGGGTGCTGAACCTTCAAGGAATACTAATAATGTAAGAACATTGATATTGGCATAAATGACTCAAAATACTCAGCATTCATTGATATCATTGTAATAATTTGAAAAATAGTTCTATCTCTATGCTTTAGTGAAGATACCACTAACAAGACAGGTTACACTAGGGGAATCAATGGCAAAACCATATTCTCTGGATTAACTAAAGTAAATTCCAGTTTACAGTGTGCAGGTAGCAAGGAACAGGGGAGTTACCTGTTTAATGACACCTATTTGTCTAGATGATTGYGTGTATTCTATTCTCTAAATCAACCACGAAAGCATCCTCTATATGCAGAAATACTCTTTTTTCTTTCATTTTCCACCTCTTGTAACCTTTGCTGTTACTAAAGAAAAGTTTGTTTGCCTTGCAACAATGGGTGGTGAATACTTATTTATGGGGCAACCACAGGCTAAGGGCACCACCATCTTCAGAGCATATGACCTTCACAATTAAAATAAGCTGATTAAGGTTAATAAGCCAATTAATTTTGCACCTGGTATCATGACTAGGTTTGGATTACAAAAAAAACAGTTACTTCTGCATCTCCTAAGCCTTGAATGAAATCAAAGCCAATGAAATATTCATATAGTTACTTTTTCACCACTGTTAGAACATCGAAAATTCTTTTTTTTTTTTTCCCAAAGCATCATTAAGGCTTAGGTCGTATGTGTAATATCTAAAGTACTTACTGAATTAGCTGTGTCACGTTCACGAATCATTCATAGTTGTCACCATTAGGACAGATGTAAAATGAACATCTTCATTTCATTGACACACATGCAATTCACCCTGTCCTCAATCTACATTTGCTAATCATAGCAATTTTAAAGTGCCAATATCAAAACTAACTAGACTAACTAGATCGATACAGCAGTTTTAATTTGATTCTTATTGAATAAATTCTCCATTTTGTGGCCATGGGAAGCCTGAAATCCTTGCTTCCTTTGCTCCTTTATTACCTAATGTTACCATATTTGATGGATATTCGTTCAAGAATGAACTTTTGGCCCTTTAGCAAAGGGTAAGATTAATTTGCACATGCCTCTTGTATTCAATAATATCATTTATTTGCAACTCCGATTTCTAAATGCACTCAAAAAAATGTCTTAGGAGTTCTTTTATTTTAAATAAAAGATTCTAACCTGTTGAATGACATTGTGCAAATGGCATCAGATTGTTTCACGTCCATCCCTAAGTGGAATTCGACTCAAATTTGCGTGATCTCACTGCCAGTAAGACATACTAAATCTGGAATCTCATATTTAAGCCTGCCTTTCACTATCATCTCATTCATTATAAACAGTTGCCYTTTGGCTACGAGCTACGTTAAAATGGTATTGCAAAAGACTTTAAATTCATATTTAAAATGAAAAATCTCTGTCAATGTAAAGACATAACTTATATAATTCATCGTATTATTGATAAAAGTGTGCACTGGCTTTTAGAACAGGCTAGTTCTCCYCACGCTAGTGCTGCTTATTTACCAAGAGATTTGACAAACAGAAATATTCARCGATCAGCAATTGCTTCATTAAAAAGTTTGTCTTTCTCTTATGCTTTGAGAAATCTGATACAGAGTCTCTCTGTCTTGGACTGTCTACATTTATTGTGCATTTTCCCTTTTTTTTACGGTTAGGTTTACATCATATAATGCACAACATGAATTCTTTGCTTCTTTTTGATAGAAAGTTGAAATAAAGAGAACTACACAATTTGATAAAGCCAATATACTTCCTAGAAATTCCCCAAATTCAACAGTTGCCCACTGATTATACCACTCAGCTTTTCTATTTAAGTTACATTATAAAAACTTTTTGTGATGCCTATTTGAGTCCACACACCCCAAGAACAAGTTMGAACTCAGGTGTCTCCGCTCTAGTACACAAGACCACGCTGAGTTCTGCAACTAGAGACAGCACAGAAGACTGAAACTAAAAAACCATATTCCACATTTGAACTCCCGATCAAGAAATTTTGCTCAACTCTCCAACATTCATGCAAACAGATAAAACAAACAAAAAAAAAATCAAACAAACAAAAAAAACAGATACTGCAATTTAATCCAAACATGATGTAGTTCAAATTTAATGACTGAAATTGGCTCCAGAAAAAAAGCAGGATGGAATAGTGAAGTTGGTCCTATCTCACAGGAAMAGAGATGTAGCAGAGGAAAGCAATGAAGATTAATTGCTGTACATCACCTAAGTGCTTGGTACATAAGGACTAGCTGTAAGGATCTATACTCAGCATATTTTCCTGTTCCATTTCTGGACTTTGAACAGTGCTTTAATTTATCCTAAAGTGACCTAGCTAGACGGCTCTCTCTTTTCTGGGGCATAAACATCCACTCCTTCTCTGGATTTGATAGTCTGTCTTTTGTTTCCTTTCCTGCTCTCAAGGGAGAGAAAAACAATGACTTTGGCATAGTTAGCAGCAYGAGATTTCTTCAGTAAAGGAATCTTTTGGTACTACCTTCATGTGCCCTTGTTCAAAYGTGAGCACACCACTGTGTCTGGAGGTCTTTTCCCACACACCTTCCTATCTTTTCCAGTATTTAATAGCTTACTTCTGCAGCAGAGGTACTCTACTTAGTGGAGCCAAAAAGTACATTAGCGAATTCATCTAAGGGAAGTGTGCTGTTAAATAATAATATGTAGACTAATTAATGTAAATGCAGTGGTGAGAACATGCTGACATTGTTAAAGTTAATGACCCAGCTGTATTACCATTTCCACCGTTGTAATATTGAGAAAACCAAAGAACTTGGCGCTTTACATCCTAGAACCGCTCTTTCACCCCGCTTCTTGCAGAGCCAGTTAAACTATCTTTTCATACTTTAGGCAAAGACGACAGCATGATTTCAACATGGAATTTGGTTTAGTTTTTCTTACAGCCTCAAGCAAAATGCAACATAAAGTTTGGTGGTATCTACCTAATCAAAGTGGTGAAGCCAGCACCTGACCAATTTCCACTCCTCAGCTCCTCTCACGTATGCAACTTTTATTTGTTAGGAAAATGATTTTTTAAAGTGCATGGCTTTAACCAAAGGTCATTATGGTCTAGATRGAAGTAGGCATTTTCTTGGGTTGGTGCAGAACACAGATGTACCACCTCCCTTATTATTTCATTCAATCACAGCAAATCTAATGTGGATGCTCAAATGTTTGTCCTACTATGTAGGACAGAAATGGCCCAGTTCATCAGGAGCTAAATTCAAACTGCATTTTAACCACGTAAAATTCCAGTAATTTCAATGGCATGTCGTTGTTTTACAGCTCACCCGAGCTAGACTCACTGAAATTCTGAGATATTGACTGGTATCAAGATGATGATGGTAATTTATAGCAGATGTTTCTTGAAAGAAARAGACAACACTTTCAAAAGAATTTAGGCATCTTCCCTTCACTAAGAGACTTTCAAATGCAGGCACTGAAATCAATAGGAAGTCAACACCTTATTTTTTAAAAAAACTTGACAGACACTTGACATTCAGAGTCAACTGCTAAAAACCTTTGATAACTGTCCTATGAGAATCTATATCCTCTTGATTTTCAATAAAAAAATTCGGGTCGGAAGTGCAAAAGTCGCCTTTGAAAAAGGACTCCGACACTCAAAAACCCTTTAGAGCAACGAAGTGCAGCGAGGAGACACTGAGCCACTAGACAAGCTGTGAGCTCTGCTAGGGGAAGCAGATTAGCTGCCTCTGCTCAGCGCTGCGCTSGTGTAATAAGCTGAGAAGAGAGGATGATCAGTTTGGACGCAGCACCATATTGACTTCCAGTCATAATTTGGGACATCTGGTATCTCAAAAAAGCAGTGTATGCTGCCATAAGGACCACCAGCCTAGGCTGGTGCTTCCTTTAGCATCTCGGTTCTGCCTTCCCCTGCTGCACAGTGCAAACTTGCCCATAAAGACTTTGGAAAGGTTTGGCCCCATTCTCTTCAGGCAATGCTGCAATTCCCTCAGCAATCCTCTCTCAATCTGTGCATAGTAGCGCAAAAATCTTTACCAGAAGACTTCTCATGAGAAAAGTAAATGTTACTAATTTAACATTAAGCAGTACTTATATCTTTTTTTTTGTAGTTACACTTTAAGATAAACAAAACTGAAAAAAAGATTAGCAGTCCTAGAAATGTGAGTGTGTCTCAAGCATCAAATCTGTATAGGGACTCTTTCTCTGCTACATTTTGGCTGTTGAAAGAGATACTGAGTGACACAAGCATTTAATGCACAATATCATGAAGAAGAAAGACAGCCGTCTCACAAGGGTCATCTGGAGCACGAAGAAAAGCTATCTGCTTTTTGCCTTAGMATATTCTACAGTCAAAGTATCACTAGTAATTCTGACGACGATGGACAAAGTAGAAGACAACCCACATACCCCTTAATGGTTCTTTTTTGAAAATAGCACAGGAAAAAAGCACACATTTTTCCTATTAAGCAAAGTAAGCAGCTGCAGTGCAAAGTTCCCCGAGGAGCTGGTCTGCTGAACAATAGCTGTCATTTGTGTATAATTAGTTTTTTGACTGAAACTGTTCTTCAGACAAGGCATAAGATCTGAAGCAATGGCACTTTTAGACCTTTTGTGCATGTATGTGGCAATGAAGTAGGCTTTTGAAAAACATAAATTTGCATCAGCAACACACAATGCTCTTAAAGAAAATGAATAAATAACGTAATGCTTTAAGTGGCCGGAAGAACAGCACAGCCACTGATGTGCTTTTGGTCCATTTCAGCATGAATATTTTCATTTCAAATTGATGTGCCTCCAAATGAGGGGCAGTAATTTATAAAGAGTATAGAACTACGCTGAAAACTAGAGGACACAAATCCATCATGCCACAGGTTCACATTTCCTAAGTCACACATCACTGGCACGTTATCTAAGCAAGGTTAGGACTCATAAAGCCATTTAGCTRCCAAGAGATTTTTTTCGTTGTGAAAGTGAAGTTCACGAGTTCAGGCCACCGTCTTGTGCAGTCCTTGTGCAATCTGATATGAATGACTTCTACCATTTTAAAATTTCCTTCCARCTCCAAGTCCTGCTTGAAAGAATAAAAAACGGCAAGCACGTCTGGCCATCTTGCCTAACGCCACTCACTCGCAACATTTGTTTGAAATCAC
Source organism: Rhea americana (assembly GCF_003343005.1). Lineage (NCBI taxonomy): Eukaryota > Metazoa > Chordata > Aves > Rheiformes > Rheidae > Rhea > Rhea americana. The sequence goes on along the minus strand of NW_028186845.1, from coordinate 1,078,620 downwards.
AGCAACAAGGATTGCATTGGCCGAGTGACTGAAACACGTGGCAAGGCCCTGTGCCATCAAACTTTTTACTCTCCACAGACAACTACTGTGGAGATGGTATTCTAGAGTCAGATTTTCTAGATATCTCAGCTGTCATCTAAATTCTAAACTAAATGTACAGATTCTAAGAAATGCCCAGTGGTGGAAAAATGCCAAATACAGGATAAAGCACTGCAATAAARCCCCACATTTTAGAAGAAAATAGAATTCTTTTTCTCTCTTTTCCCTTCCTTTGACTTTTGCTTTCACTGAGGAAGGCTGGCAGCCAAATTAGCATAGGTACTGAGTGACCTTCATAGTCAGCTCTGCTTTTGTTGTTSAACTGCACTACTGGAAATAGAGAGACCAAGAATATACCTTACACTTTGCAATCTAGACTTTCAACAGAGTSTATCTGGTTGCATAAAAATAGCAATTTTAAAATTTCCAGTGAAAAATAACAATATTTGGAAATTATGTTGCCTCATGCCCACTTCTTGTCAGGTGGCCAGGAATCCCTGCTATGACTGTATTTCACATGGTGCATCACACCCAGAAACTCTTATGCTACATCACCGTGACTCAGTAAGAGGAAATAACTTTACATGACCTGGAATATACAGTCCAGCCAGAAGGCACATCTGCAAATGGCATTTATATTTATGCATTTTTTCAGGTGAGGGGTTGAAAAGGAAAAAAAAGTTTTTATTTGCTAGCCAACTCAGCTACACATATGCAGTACGTAAAAGAATAGAGGAGAAATGTTAAATATATTTACCATAGGGAATTACTCTACACAACAAAAGCAAACACAGGCCCTAACTGCCATTTCATGTAACTCTCACAAAGGGTTTAGGGGAAAAAAAAACAGTGAATTTCTTCAGTCATACAAATACATAAAATAATAGGAAAGACTCCAGTCTACGTACAAACACTTTCACAGATACAGGTGATTTTCTGCACAGTGCTCAGTTACCATAGTGATGGGCATGAATCAGATTAGATAATTTCTCTACTCAAGAAAACCTTCCACTGAAGTCACTGGCAGTTTTTCCAGTTGATCTGCAATGTTAGACTTGTGTTTATTATTTTTTCCTCTACAGAACAGATCATATGAAAGTTTAAATGGCAATGTGTGCACATGATAACATTATCTAAAGTAAAGATAAGGAGACAGTTTAAACATTAGTCACAAGCTGGCTCCAAAGCTCACTCTAATCAATTGGAAAACACCCATTAATCTCAGATAACTTTTAGCAGAGCCCCATGAAAACACAAAAATGCTAGAGGGGGAAAAAATGAAGGGAAAGAATTAAGAGAGTGCATAAAACTCCTTTGACATATCAATATGGCCAGATGATTACAGAGCTTGATAAARGGTATCTTCAGTGCCTTGAAAGACCTTTGCTCAAGGAGCTGCTGCCGTCTTTGCAATGTCCATGCAGCATGGGACTAAGGGGATCCAGCTCAATGTACCCTGACCAGGAGTTTCCTTTCAAATGAGACACAGTGGGAAATGGGAACACAAGAGGAGCACACGGGGAACAGACTGCAGCGATCTCCTCTGCCAAAACATACACCTCCAATAATAGGTGTAAATCATAGTTTTCCCTATGTGGAAACCCCTAGGGGAAGATACTCCTGTGGAGCAAAGTAATGGGGCAGGACTACATGGGATTAGTGGGGTAGAAGGAGTTTAGGGTCATCATATGTTCTCTGCTCCCTTGCCTGGGTGTGCTACTGAATGCAATCATGTAATAAATTCCCCTTTGTGAGCTGAAAGATGGTTACTGAGGGTAAAACACATTAGCTTAAACTTCAACTATTCTACCATAAAGAAATAAAAGGACTTGCCCAATACTATGCASAGCAGGAGGAGCTATATGTTCCTCCTAGACCAATGTCTACATCATTTCAACACCATAAGCTTCACGTCAGATGCTTGAGGTATCTGTGCAGTTCGTTGCTTGACACAGCCACTGAAACTTGAGCAATTGGGGCTATTATTGAAGTTACATGGCAATTCTTATCTACTAAATCATCTTTCTTCTCTGAATGTCACTGAAAATTCTTTACAGAGTGATGAACAGAAGACCAGAAAGACTTTATTACAATYTGAAGTCTGAAATGAGAGTTACAAAATGATGGTCCTACTTTATTCCAGAAACAAAGTCCTAACACAGCTTTGATGSTCTTCTAAGAGTGAACGTGCAAAGAATCTTTGGTTAACTATACAGCAGTCAATTGGAGAATACCAACATATCACAATATTTCTCCTGAGAATTTTTAAGCTGACCCTTTCCTGCATTTTCTAATCTCTTAAAAGCTACTGTCACTACGGACCTGGCAGGAAACAGCCTTTAGTGGATGAGTGTCACTGTGTAATGCTTCTAGCACTCAATAGCCTTTGGAAACACATTCCCATGGTAACACTCCAAGCCCTGATGGCTGTATCATTTCAGCACAGTAAAGCTTCATGTCAGATGCTTGCGCCATCTGTCCTGCTCCCCAATTAACACAGTTAGCTACTGAAACTTGAGCAGTTATGGATATTATTGAAATCACATCGCAATCAAGGAACAAACCCACAACACAAAAGCAGGACAGAGGAAACCCTAAAGCAATACTGAAACAGAACTAGTATGAGTGAAAACAGAAGGAAAGGCATTTCAGCAAAATTAAGTGCAAATGAGAACTTAATTTGGCCTATAATTCTTATTTTGAGTCCTTATTTTGATGGAGGAGCAGTTGGAATTCTATTGCCATTGGTGTATGTGACTATATACAGTGCAAGGAAACATAAAACCAGGCTCAACATTCACAGCCTCTCTAAATAAGCTTAAGAGAAATACTTTGAGTCTGAGATGGAATTACACAGAGTAGGCCATGGGAAGAGCCATGAAAATTTCATTTTCTTTCAGGCTTGGGTCTGAGCTAAATACTGCACAGACTTCTCAATTTATTAAAAGCAAAGTAAATAAAATTATTCTATACTGAGCACTATAAATCCTGAAAACATATCATATCAATCACATGGATGCTTCCTTAAGCTTGGCCTCTAGCCCAGGCATATGGGAGTACAAATCGGATTAAAGCAAGTAAACAAGGGTTAGGAAGGGATGGCAAACGATTTCTTTACGTAGAGGCACTCCTGGTGAGAGTCAAAACAGTTCCATGCGCTACGTGATATACAGCAGGCCCACAAGTGACTGATGGGAATGTAAAACAGAAAGTACAGAAAAGGAACACGTGGGAAGGAGCAGTGTTGACAAGAAATGGGACCGTGGGCAYGTGGCTGCAGTGACAGCGCTCGAAACAGTCCTTTTACCGTTTCATTTTCAAGCTCTGGARTGGGACTCATCTCACCTACCTACAGATGTCTAAATTCAGATGTCTCCAACTAGTTTTCTAACCATCCACATAGCCCTTGGAGAGACACAAGCATTTCGAAAGCATGACTTATATGGCACTTCAGACATTTACTGTAGAATAGGACAAACCATTCCTTACTTCTCTCCATGGACTATAAAAGGAATCTGTCTGCCTAGGTCAGCTAGAGATGTCTACACTGCAGATGTCAAAATTAAGGCAGCTGAGTCCTATCACTGATCATTGCAGTATGAGAAACAACTGTTTTCCTACTTTACAGGGGTCCACTGTTGAAAGATAGCTATCCATCACAGCACTGAGGAAACAAATGCTGTTTCCCACTCTAGCTTCAGRTCTGCTCTGTAAGTCCTTGCTAAGACCATCACAAGAAGCTGCTCAAGATTTTGCCCTGTAGGAGAGAGCGCCTTGTTATCACACCCCAGCTCAACAGTCTTCTTTCAGTGTGCAGCAACACAGAAATTCTGATCCCCATGATTWAAAAAAAAAAAAGCATGAAACTTAAAGATATCAAAAAAATGCATCTTGAAAGACATTAGGAACACACGTCAGCAAAGCAGCAAAGAAAGGCASAAATGAAGATATTTGTAGCAGTTTATCCCCTCACAGCTAGCACTGCTGCACAGCATTTCATCCTTCAGYTCATGCTGTTCTTGAGACTTCAGCAGTGCTGTTAGCCTGAAGTATTTCAGGTAGCCTTTCTGTTTTTCCAACTGACTTTATTAAGGGAAGCAACGGTGCCCAGTCAGCCTTCAAGCGGCCCTTCGTCTTTGCAGGCCTACATCCCCGAGCCTCCTCTGCCTGCGAGTGGAGAGGAGCTCACTCTGCAGAAGGSTTTAAGGGTCTCCCCTCTCCCTTCTCCTGTTCTCCACCTGGGTTACCCTTCTGGCTGCTCCACAAACTGTGCTCATCCATCCGTCTGTCTTGTAGCTTGCTACGTTCTCTCCACTCAGAGAGATGAGCCCTGCAATCACAAATTATCACTTGTGCTTAAAGGAACTGGCAAGGAACAGCCCTTCCCACACCAACCTGAGAGCTCTGCCAGCCGTTGGCGAGCTCCTTGCAGTCAGACCCTCGCTGCTTCGGCTGCGGGCAGTTTGCCTCCCYTCTTGCTTTTCCCAGTCAGCTTTAGTTCCCGTTCAGGAGGCAGAGAGCTGATTATAACAAGGCTTACTCCAACCCTGAATTTGTCGCCTGGCTGGTTCTCTCCTGGATGTTTATCTATTTATAGATGCCTCTCTGAGGAGCGTATCATGGAGTAAGTCCTGTTTCTCCTACAGCGGCAGGATGCTCTTTACCTCCTGCTCTTTGCTTCAGGCTGTTAAGTCTGCTGCTTCTTAAAACAGGCATTTTTCTAACTAGACTTATTCATAGTAAAACATTCATTTTTCCCTCATTTTKTATGAATGTGCTAATGCAACCACAGCTACAACACTCTGTGTGTTTTGCTGTTGCTGCCTTCAGGTAGTTTAAACAGTATTRCCACGTAATGCAAAGCTATTAGCTGTGTCCCAATATCCACCAGCCGGAGAAGTATGATAGAAAACCAGAGAGCTATCCCAAAGGGAAAACTCAAATCATGTAAATATAGCTTAGTGATTCAGATAATTATAATGTTTTTAATAACATTCAAATGCAACATTCAGATTATGAAGTTAATTCTCCATACCCACTCATCCATTGGTTTCCCACTTACTATATTTTTTTTWWAAAAAAAGCTATTACAACATTCTTTGTACTACTTAACTGTAAATGAGCCATATGTGTCAGACTGACCTTTTGTCCCTATTTATGATCTCAAGCCTGGAAAAGATATTCTATAAAATCTACTTAATGCTGATATAAGGCTGTCCAAAAAGACTTCCCATATTTTAATCCTATCAATATTGGTGACTCTGCTATTCAGAAATAAAAACTAGCTATCGCATCCTTTGGCCTGGAACGGACTTGGCTGGCATTACTCTTCATTTTTGCTGGCTAGCATTGCAATACTGTAGCACCCCTAACTCCTGCCAGCAACACCAGCCACCTATGTTTCTAACTGAGAGAAAGAGTTTGTAAGGACAACCTGAAAATGGTAAGGGCTCGCTTGCCTTGTCACAGGATTAGCTTTGCCTCCGAGTGCTTTCGGTGATTGCATCTTCCCTAGCAATAAATCTACGAGGCTTCCCAAAATGGCAAAAAGCCTGAGTTACTCTACGCTGCAAATCAGTTATGATTTTCCTAGGTCTGGTGAGACATAGACACATTAATAGCCAATGTACTCTCTCTTAAGTCCAGATACATTTATCAAGGTTTTTTTTAATCARTGCATGATTTAAACAATATTTTCCTTTGAATTTTCAGTGAGTGACAATCACACAGTCAGCAGCTACGACTAAACTGAAGAACAGTAAATGCAGCAACACCTCCCCGTKAAGGTCTCTACCCACCAGTGTCTCATTGCCTATGTATTTCTCAGAAGACTGTTACTAAATTCGACTAACACATGCATACATTAAATACTTGAATGACCCAGTATAGCCCTAGGAACTAYACCATAAACCAACACATACATAAGCTTTATAACCTGTTACCAAGAGTTCTGCAGGTTTTTCATGATCAGTGCTGTACCAGAGGTAGAGGTTTTTTCTTGTTTGTTYTTGTTTTGTTTTTAACTCTTTCATTGTCACACAGCACAAAAGCAAGAGTATAATTAGACCCATAATTTCAGGTTTCAAATGAGCTCAGCCTGCACCATYAAACTGTAAAAATATTTATTTTGGTTGGTATTGGTTCATAGTAGAGGCCCTACCATTAAATTTTTTAAGACTGTTTTAGTACTTCAGTATGATTGCCCAGTCTTGGGAATTAAGAGGAAGTCTGCTCTAATGTATTGAGCTTTCAAACATGGTGAATTTCAAACAATATTTTATGAAAATATTAGCTTTTTTTTTTTTTAAAAAAAGAGAGGAAATAGTTAGGGCTTCATAATGGCAGAGAAAATACTGAAAATGTAATCCAAATATCTCTCTCCAAGGTCCAAATAAAAGAGAATTATTCCTTTTTAAATTTTCTCATTTTAATCTAATTTCATGATTTGCAGACCTTAATCATAAATTTAGAGCTCTTGGGGTCACCACGCCTATTCCAATCTCTGAACTGCATGGAAACCTGGACTCTTTCCAGAGACACACAGAGCCTGCGTCAGTACCAAACCATCACCTGAGAAATTATTTGTTGTCTCTCAGCTGATCCGACAGGGAGCAGTGAAAATGTTATTTCACATGCTCCTAATCAGACTGAGCCTTTAACTAGGATGGCAAGTGTGGAAAATAGCCGCCCACTGAAGCTGCACAAATACATGACGTATTGCACCTCCTACAGCTCATCTAGTACCTCCTCATATGCATAATACACAACACTTCCCTATTCTTTCTTGCACTCTCTCCTTTATCTCCCCATATAATCCTTGTTACCTTTTCCAAAATGTCCATATTTAGAACAAAAGTTAAAAAAAAAAGGTTTGGGGAAAAAAAAAGCCATTATAAATATGCTGACACCACCGGCCTTACGTGTCAGGAGAATCTATCACATTCATTCTCTGAGTAAAACTGCTGGTGTGGACAGAATATAAATACGGTTACAGTAGGAGAGGTATCGGAGCACCTGTTTAGTATCCTAGACATCTAGGGGTCATAATCACAGGATAAATAAGACCATTTCAGGTGCAATACTGATTGTACTGCACCAAATTTGCTAATAAAACCCCTCCATGCCTGAAAGCCACAGGGTCTCAGAAACCATGCTTCCAAAAAGAGCTGTAGTGTGAGCTGTTTTCTAATGAGTGCTCAGTCAAGAAGTGAAAATGCAAGGCAAATGTTAACACAAGAGCAGGTGAAGTTGTTAGGAACCCTGCTAAGCTCTCTGCAAATGACACCACGAGGGCATCTAAATTTGACTCCAAATCCAACAAAGATGGCATGCTGGAAGCAGAGAAATGAGATGAATTAGAGCTCATCTACATTATAAAGTTTTACTGYTTTAATTAATCCAAAAATATAATTAAAGCTGTGAAATCTTTCTAGTGTGAATGCAATTTTACTGGTTAAATGAACAAGCACTTAGAGCTTATTATGTTTCAGATATATCATTTACCRATATGACTGTACCCATACTCCGGCATATTTTAATATAGCAGGGCTTCTTCCATAGACAGCTTTGGCCAGTGGGGCATTCTGGAGAAGACCAGATTAGCTCAGACTGAGGGACTCCGTATTGCTGTTCTTTGACGCAATTGTCCCACGGTTAAAGCATTCAATTCCAGTTAAACCCTTTCTTAGTTCTCCTATTGGCTTCCCAGGTGTCTAAGTGCACCTAGCTATACCCTGATTCTCTATCTGTAAGGAGGGATAAAAGCTTCTCCCTCTTCTTTGAGGGCTGTTTGGGAGCTGGGACTATCCCTCACTGAAGGTGTGCCCACGGGACCCAGCAGAGAAGACCGTGATCTTAGCGTCTTTGGTAGTTTCTTTAATGCAATTAAATAAACCTGACAAATGACGCATAATCACACTGGGCTTGAATTCCCATAAAATATGTGCTCTTTATGACACAGTATAAATTCAGTGATTTTGATAGCACGCTTGTTGATTTACTTAAGCAATTAGGCCAGCGTGTTGTTCTAATGTTAGTTAGACATCTAGCAACTTCACATACTGACAAAAGTAAGAACAATAGCACGAATAATTTAAATTTCACTACATAATAATATACAAAATAAAACATCACAATAAAAACAGCAGTAAAAGTAAAATTGCATAATATAAAATTACAGAAACCACTACATACTTTAGAGGCAATGTAAAATATTGTTTTCTGGTAGAACTAGAAGAACGTCTTATGCTAAACAGGTTAAGAATTTTAAGTGCAACTGCCTGGAATATTTTTCAGAACTTGTTTTCATGGCATCATTTCAAAAGTTGTCATTCCCTAATGGGTAACACACAGCTTAAGCTTACATATCAGGTATCATCTCTGGCAATACAGACATTGGAAAATTTTTCACTTAAGCATGTTCCTTTGATGTATGTATTATCTTTTTCCACAACACAGAAATTTTACTCTCTTAGGTTTGTATATAAAAAGGGAAAGGTTAAAACGTGAGACATGTTTYGAATGTTAATCTCATACACAGATAGCTCTCACGTGGGATACACAAAAAGCAGTCATGTTATTGCAACAGAACATTTGAAAAGTAATAAATTCAGAAGCTATAAGACTTGCTATTAAATGAATTCTTTTTCCACTAAATTTTATCTAGACTTTACCAAAACCAAATGCACAATCAAAAATAAAATACCTAAAATTGCTATTCCATGCTGCCAATTACTTTCTTAATGGAAAATGGGTTGTACCTGTATGTTATTATGATGTTGCTTATTTTCTCCTGGACAACCTTTCATGTGGTTTGACAGCTCTGCCTGCAGTCAGGAAAACTATCATGCCTGGAAGTCTTGGAGCTGCTTTTTGGGTGTATCAAGAGACCAAGATATCGTATTTTCATATCTTTATGCCTTTGTCCTTCTCCTAGTTTTTGAGTCCATAGTCAATAAGCTGTTAATGGCAGGGCCACTCTCACCCTTTCTGTGTTCAAGGTCTCAAACTAGTTGTTATCAAAATATAATTTTATTTACATTCCAGTCACAATTTGCCCATCTCTTTTCATAAGCATCCCATCAGCATTCTGCTGTGACTAGCTGATAAATTGGACGTAGGACATGAACCTACAGTTTCTGGCATTTTCTTCCCTGAGAGATTAAGRATAATTTATTGATGAATAACTCATTGATTGAATATTACTGTATTAAACACTATTTCTACTGTGAACTCCAAAAACAAAGCACAAATTACTGAGAAGTGGCCAGTACAGTATGCCAAATTCACACTTATGTTGTAGCAAACATCATTGTGCATTTTAATCCACTACAGGAATCAAGCGTCCTCCAAAACTGAGCAGTCCAACAAGAAAGAAAATGTGGAACAGTGCTGAAATCATAGATGCCCTTTAGATGATCAAGAGGGAAAACTTTTCATATTACAATTTTCAATCTTACAATCTGCAACAGTTGTGTTGATGTTGTTATGAATATGGTAATGTTTAAGGGTCTCTTCACCTCCCTCAACATACAAGTATTCGGTTTTTTTTTCTGCTAAGTGCTAAGGTACTGAACAAAGTAGTGAATATATTATTTTGAGACTAACAAGAACACTGGCACGCACACGAGAGTCACAAAACATTTTCTGTTGCTGTTAAATGTWGCAAAAATTCTTCCTGCTGCTACACATTTACTTTCTAGCTGATCTGTTTGAAATTATAGATTAGCCTTCCTCTCTGTCCCAATCCACAAGGAAAATACAATCACCTTTCCCTCTTTCCTCCTTGCCAAAGTGGGAAACAGAAAGTAAGATGTCTTTAACTTCTCCTCTTGCACTGCTATCGTACGTGGCTGATGATAGCACTTACCAAGAACTAGATGAAGCACAGAGATGTTGAGAATAGGGCAATGAAAATCCCGGTTCCTTCAGTTATGTATGTATGTATGAAGCACAGAGTAATGCTTTTGAAAAGTGTCATTCACAATTTATAATCATTGACAATCTATGTTGATAATTAGACATCGTTAATGGCTTTGTTCTAAATATCCCCAAGGAAATAAAAAGATTTTTCATCATTTTACTACTCATTTTAACTTGATAGAAGAGCTTTCCTTAMGGAAAACAGCTCTATCAAGATTTAGTTGTTTAGCCTAATTTTAATAAACTCTCCCAGAATAGTGACAAAATCAAATATAACTGTCACAAAATGGGATATAGCTGCCTAATCCACGCAAGACTACTTGAGAGAGTAAATAAAGGCTTTTTATGATTATAAGCAGATGACTTAGAATACAGGAACAAGCTTCTCAAAATTCATTTTTTCTCCTCTTAATTTTTCAATGTATTTTCCAATTTGGTTCCAAAAATATTTTTCCAAGGTTGGAATAGGTTAAAGTGATTATCTTCAACTATTCTACGTGCCTAAAAGTATGGTGTGATTCAGCAAAGCAATTAAATGTGATTAAAGAGAGAGACATATCGGTAGAACCACTACCTTCAATAAGATTGTAAGCAAATGCTTGAATCTGAGCAGGCACATATGTGCTCTGCTTCTACTGMGGGCCCAATTATAATGCCCGCTCCTCACTGAGCAGAACTTACCTCAGACTTTAGTAAGGTCCTCATTAGTCAGGATGAGCAAAGTTAATTGGCAAATGGTTCCATTCTCATGAGATGAACTTCTAAAAAATCTTTCTTTTCCATGYTACAGTAAAACCAAAGGTTTTTGTGGATGGGTAGATGAAAGGATAAACAGAAGGAAGAAAAGTCAGCCTGTGTAATGAGTGCCCAAGATTTAAGATTATGCCATGTCTGAGTTTCCTCAAGTAACAGCTGTCTATATCAGCCACGGATACACTASCAGTTTGGCAGAAATCTCTCTGGTTTTCACCACATATTCCTTCTTTGGACAGATAACCTTTTCCGAGTTAAAGTTTTGACAATACATTCCCACAGCTGAGAAACTAAAAACCTCCATATCAATCTGAAAGCATGAAATATATTACAAACTTGGAGTACTGGGATTGAAGAACCATTGCTTTTAGTTTCWAGGGGTCTTTGAATACAGCCTGCATTGCAGGCTCCAGAGTGAAGGCTGCAAGAAACAGTGGAGATACGGACAATTAAGCTGTAAATTAATAAGTTTCTTCCTAGTTCCTTGTTAGCAATCAGTGAAACCTTTATAGCATTAGAATTGGTACGGGTTAATAGTTCTTCTGTTGCTGTTTAGTTTTTTAATTCCCAGTGATGGAACTCTGAAGAAAAAGTGTTCATATGAAACTATTTAAATGTACATTAAAGCAGTGCATTACGAGACTCAGCAGGAATGTTCTGTGCTGYTGCGATGGGTGAGGGATGAAGACAGAGATACTAAACACAGTACGAGGCTCAGGTGTTTAATTTTCCATTACTTATCATAAGACAGGGGTAGTAATAAATGAATATCTCTGAGATTTAGCCTTCACAGCTTCATTTAAAGTACTGTGGGCAGCTCTAAATACGGCACATAACACAAAACATGTATTATATATCATATGTAGATACCTCAATACAGATAATCCAAACAGAGACCACTTAGTTATGAGACTCCTTAGCTATGACCAAGAGAGGATGTGAAGGATGGAAATGTGATGGGCCAAGGCCAACTGCTGTTACTTATCTCAGGCACAGCTAAGCTTCAAAGTGCTACAATCTCGCATCAGAAGCAACACTTGGAGTCAGACAGAAAGGCCCTTAAGAAAGTCCTTAAAAGACGGTGTGGGAAAGAACCAGAACACTCATTGCTTGACAGTTACCAGTCTTAAAGTATCCTGCAAATAGTGCAGAATTTTACCTTCCAAGCAGAAATCTTGAGGAGGGAAGGATGGTACAAACTCACTTAAATGGTATGTGTTGTCATAGATCAACACATGCTGATTTAAGGGACCTAATGACTAGGACGAATCTTGGAGTAGTTCTGAGGTGGAACCTCCCTGTTTTATGCACAGCTGGTGACAGCTGAGGCACTGAAGGACAGAAAAGCAAACATTAACCTGTGTCTTTCATGGGGATTGCTCATGTGACTGAACAACACAACAGGTCTCCTGAACTCACAGAGACTCTGTCCAAAGACTGTTGAAGACGTTTAATTAATTAACTATAACTAGGAAATGACACTTCTGTGAGCAAGTCCAAAGCTCAGTAGATTAATATTGTGAAGTATAGGAAAAATAGCTTGTAAGGATGAAAACCACTGCCAATTTTCAAATGTGACAATTTTTCTCCTTAGCCTTTCTTGTCAATTGTAATTTAAAATAAATTGGTAACCTATATTGTTTAGTTTCACTATGGATGTTAAGACAAATCATAATACAGGTTTTATTAAAACGTCAAGAAATGATTGAATTAGATGCCAGGACATCTTGTCCAGCCCCACAGTCTGGTACATTTGTATCAAGTATTGTTGTCAAAACTGAGGAAGGTCTTTGGTGTTATTGAAAGATAGAGGACCATGACAAGCGGTATTTTTCATCTAACAGATCTCCTTCTGTAGTCAAGGAATAGAGATAGATGCTGTTGTCTCAGTGACTTTAGAYAGTTATCTCAGAAATCAGCCAAGACACTCTCTGGTATCCGTTTTCTCCCTAGATTTGGGTTAATATAGACTAATTAATTATATTTCGTGAAGAAATTGTAGAATAATAAGATATTACAGAAAATAAGACTGGAGATGCCACCAGGTCGCACATTTTATCCTCTTTCACAAAGAGGCCTACAAATTTCTTGACACACGTTTTTCTAGGAATCCCTTTAGAAGAGCCTACAATGGAAATTCTTTCTTCCTACACCATCTAATCCAGTATTTTTGTTTAACTGATAAGCCAAGGGAGACATCTGAAGCACCTAAAGCCATCTAGTTCACTGAGGTTTGTAAATCCCCGAAACAATGAAGAAGSTTCACAAAATCCAACCCTCTCTCCTCCCTGTCCTGTGTGCACAAACCAGAGATGAAAGCAAACTTAGCAAGGATTTGTTCTGTGTACAAGAGGAAGCGAGGTGCTCCTTTATCTTAAAAGTATTACTGGAACTTAGGATGTTTATCCCACAAAACTACTTTGAAAATGCTAAACTAAAAGAATGAGAGTTGCCTGTTCATYAAAAGGCCCACTCATTATTACACTATTGACTGTGCATTAACTTAATCCATATACTTACACTCAATTGGGATTTGTTAAATACCCAGTTCCTCRCTAAGTATGAATGACTCCATATGCGTCAATGAGACTTTCGGCCAAGTGTTGCAGGCAAAGCTGCTTGGGTAGAACAACTGTACTTTGCCACAGACAGTGTTTCAGACAAAAGGCTAACCATATGAAATACTTTATCACAGTAGTCCAATAATGCAATGAGTTCTAATAAGCTTAARTTGCACAAGGAGAGTTTAAACAGTAAAGCAAGGTGGAATTGCATAGCTGAGGATTAGTCACTCATGCAAGGTATTATAAAAAACTGCTATTTCACATTAAACTAGGTCTGTCCCACAAAGCTTTCTCATGCATGTTTTAATATAAGAGAGAGTTTTAATTCTTTCCTGTAGCCTTATCCTGCAGGGTTTTTCCAGAACTAGTTACATATGTCAACTTACTGAGATCAGGACATTATGTTTTTAAAGCTACTTCTTTAATTCAGCACATCTTTACATATATTGCCATTCCTGCAACACTTCTCTATGAACTCAAGACATTGTTCATTGAATTGTTTTCTTAAGAGCAATTTAAATAGAGCATAAATCCCAACATAAGTGAAATTTCCATCTTTGTTTATCTGCTTTCCACTCTTCCCCAAACTATGAAACCCAACACAAAAATTTGCACTGGCAATGTAATGATGGGAAAGTGAACTAGTTTAACAATAAATTATCCTGAAAGCAATGAGATAGAGGTCAATTCCCAAACCTTTTGAACTCCATCATAGAATTCTCATTTAGTTTCATGGGAACAGAATTTGGCCCAAATTACTGACAAAATGGGATTAAACTTCTGGCTTTCTTCCCAGAACCTGGAATGACACCTATGAAAATACTCAGTCATAATACAGCTTTCCAAAGAAGGAAAAGCCTTCTACACAGTTTGATGAACTGGATTTTCAGTTCCTTAGATTCCCACCTTCAACATGAGCGAGCTCATTCTGTCATTCATAAATTAATTAAAATGCCTGAAGTCAGAAGCAATTTCTTGAACTTGCCTTGATACTGTGGGCTTTCCACATTTAAACATTTTTCAGTATGCATTTAAAATTGAAGAGTGAGTATGAGCAGCTATCATTTCTGTAATACCATAATAAAGGTCAAACATTTGTTAGATGGAAAGTGACATTAATACCTTCTGAATTCTTATTAGAGAAGGTCCAGCATGGTATGATTTTCTTGGAGAGTAATAGGTCAGCTGTCAAATCTATCACCATGTCTGTCTCTATTTTTCCTACTTTCAAGCTAGGACCAAAGAGAGTAGAAGGGAGTAAAAGAAATACACTTCTCAAAAGCACCAGTTTGACGACTTTAATTAAAGTAACAAGTTCAAGCATATGGTAATCCATTACTTGGAAATTCTGCAGAAATCCTAGAGCTAATTCTTCATGGTACACTGATCTAAAGGAACTGAACATGAAGACAGGAGTGCACAAACATTTCACCTCCACATTTATTGATTAGAGAGCCAGAGCCAAATGAGATGCCAGCTATCTTCCCCCGCCCACCGCACACACTATGGAAGCTAGGAGCTTAAATACCTCTATAGGCCTGAGATTTACTGTTTGTATCACAAATACTCAGTAAATGTGTCAGTGAAACTGCTGAATACTATTCAAAGACACACTCTATCCCCCTGCAAAACAGACCTGTAGCTCATGTAAATTGGTCTAAGTCCTTATAGGAGTCGTGGGCTACACCTACTGCAATGGTTGGGCATTTCAAACATCCTGGTTTATAGATTAGTACATTTTTTTAAACAGGTATTTACAATATGAGAAAAGCAATAAAATTGGAAATGCAGTGAAAAGAAAGACACATTTTACATAACGCAGGCATGCTTCTGGTTTTAAATGTCAATGAGAGTCAGCCAAGTTACTTGTGTTTTATGCATTTGTGCACGTTGGTTTATGAAGAACATAAAATTACATAAGTGGAAAATACATTATTTTTGCTGCAGAAGACAAGTCAAGTGAGAGAAGGAAAGAAACTGGAGGAAACTACTCCTGTGTATCTTGTCATTCAGAGGTAACTGCGCTTCGTTTAACAGGCCAGGATTCAAAGATGCTTGCAACAAGAACTCCACTATWAAAAAGGAAGATGAGAGATAAAAGAGGCACCACAATACATAAAAATAGATGAAGAATGTCAGTGTAGCCAGTGCAAACAGGAATAATTTCCATTTACATCAGTGAAACTACTCCAGTTTTACACCCATGCTACTTCAGTGAAAATCGGAGCCACAGAGATGAAGTTATAAAATGTGAAAGTGATGAAAACAGTCAGGATACCCAGAAAAATAACCATGTTGTATCAACATGCCTCTCCCTTCCATGAGAGGCTGTTCAATAACCAGAAGTCTAAATTAGAAACCATCATGTAATTTCTCCAAGGTTGCTGATGTCCACTAATTTTGAAAGATGCCTTAAAAACAGGAAAATGTAGAGCAAAAAAAAATTAAAAAAAAAGCAATCTGATCCTTTTCCATCTTTATCATTTTCACATTGCGTACAAGTGTGCGTGTGTGTGTGTGTGTGTGTGTGCGCACAAGAAAGAGAGGCAGAGAGAGAGAGAAAGAAGCCAGGCTTTCGTTTGTATCTAACTATCCTGAACAGATTAACTCAGAGTTGTCTTCTGCTCAAAAATCATGATTGCTCTAACGACTTCAGCAGAACACCACCGGTTTTCTAACAGCGAGCAATGGCGAAACCCCTCTCGCCTGTATCTGAACTGAACAAAGCGCCTTCCTCTGAACTCCCAAATCCAAACGTAGGTGTCAAGGTTTTGCAGGGTTTTTTCAAATTTTTTCTTTGTTTGTTTTTGCAGCTCAGATTCCACAGTGAATATAGAGACATTTTAGTAGCGAGTATTCCAAACTCCTTAATACAAAATTATTTGACAAAATTTGGGATTATGGGATACTACAAATATATATAAATATATATATATATTCTGCATCTGTTAGCAGGACACAGACTGAAGTGTTGACACTGACAAATCTTATTAAGAACTTCTTAGAACTGTGGTAAAAAGAATAGTTCTTAATAAAAGAAGTTTATGTGAGAATGGAAGGAAGAGAAAGAGTTTCCTTATATTTTAGCCAATTTTGACAAAGTTCTCCCCAAAATAGTACAACGCTGAACTGAGATCAGATAAGACATTTGAACTAATTTATAATCACGATTCACAGAATGTGGAGTTGATTACATGGTGATATAAATCACATGAATGAAGGCTTTAATGAAATGAATAAAAACTCTGAAAACACAGAGAAAAAAAACATTTTCTCCATTATTTAGGTATGAACATGTAGGATATGTTTTTGATCTGAATAATTTCTAGTACTAGTCTAAAATATATTTGGTGCAGATTAAACTTCCACGAATCTTTCACATTAGGTTCTACAGAAGTAAAATGGGTATGATGGAAGTAAAGTAAAACAGAGWCAAGGCTAACAAAAAGACAAGATTAAACAGAAAGAATAGGCAATCCTAGCAGTATACATGTAGTTGCAGAAGTATTTCCTTCTCCAAAACAACCTTTTYGCTCCCATTCATATATAACCCAAGGAGAAAAGAAATAATTATTTTTTTTAGCTGTTAGACATAGCAGGTCCAGCAGCTGCAGGTTTAATCCAATGCTGGATGGCATTACAAAATTTCTGTATCTGGTACAGCTTAATATTATGGATTTAGGAAGGGTTTTTTTTGTTTTGTTTTAGCAGACTACTGAAAGATGGCAGAGGACTGTACAATGCATTTAAAAATCCATTATTAGCACCATATTAGCATTTTGAGTCTCATGGGAGGTAGATGCTGTTGCAGGTTACCCACAAAGAATCTACTTTCAGTAAYGAGGAGAGGAACTCTGACATCTGTCAGCCGAGTGAGTTCTACTGTTTTGTAAATATTGATCAACTAATCATGGCTAATGATGCAACTGTGTAAGTGAATTAGACAAATGCTCCCACATGGCCRTCAATTTAATTTCCCAGACTAAATTAGCTTCTTTTGTAAAGCAAAACCCTTTTAAGGAAGATAAATTGTTCAGTGACATCAATGTCCATTTCAATTACTGCTTTATTCTGGCAGAAGCTGCTGTATGTAACACACCTGCTGTTCGCCTGGTTATTTTGTAAGAACATACCCATGACACTCACCTGGAACACTTACAKCCCATTTCTCTAAAATACGTGCTAGCTGATGTTAATAGTACCCAAACAAGAAATTATCTTTTTGTACAAGCCTAACTATAGCAAGCTGAGCTGCAATCATCCTTGTTAGAAAAATCAACGGATTTAGTTCACCTTAGCACAGCCATGCTTCAGAGCAGTCTCGGCTGCCGGAGGAGCACAAGCTAGACGCAAGAACGGGAAGGCAGAGCGCATCAGAAGGATTCTTCACTACTGGGGAGAGAAGCGATCTTAAAAACAGACTGATTACCTCTCAAGAGTAACCCACACCCCACTCCTTCACTTGCTGCAGCGGGAACACACCTGCCTGGGGTTTAGCTCAACTGGTTTCTATAAAGCAAGACAGGGAGCAGGGAAGGGCTCCAACCATTTCCATTTAAAGAACCAGGGAGCCCCTTCTCTCAAACCTGCTCTCYCTTCCCAGCTGAAAGACCGCTCGCTGAGGTCAGGCAGAAGCTCTCCACCGACTGCAGTGGGCTTTGGAAAGYACAATATAGCATGTTACATCTTTTTGTTTCTCCAAGTTATCCCTTTTTTTGCAACAACTTATGAGCTTTGAAAAAGCAGAAAGATTCTTTATAATAAATCTCAATCACAGGATAATTTATCTGCAAACAGCTTGTTTTTAACRTTTTCAAATTTTATTCATTCACATCATTAAATCCTAAACTTAATTTTGTGACGAAATGGATATTAACTCTTTTTCCCAAGAGAATCCTTTACTTGATACATTATAATTGGTATATACTGGATAAAAGGAAAATTTTGAGGAGGTTGTTATTTAAAAATATAATTAATCTGCCTTTTTTCATCAAAAGAATGATATTTGCTGTTTAAATGACCTAGTCTTACAYGAGGAAAGAAAAGCTTTATCTCTGTTCTGCAATGCCAACACATACGTGGGCTGCCTAGCAGACACCGAGCATGGCAGGCATCTCAAAGCCTGGGTCTTACATTATGCAAAAGCAGACAATATAAAGGAAAAGGTTATAGCGGTACTTAAAACTTAATGAAGCTCTTTTTGAATAGACAGGGTCAGCTTTTTCAGGATGTTCAAGTAGCTAACTAAATCAGAGTAAAGAGTCTAAATGCCTTTAAAATCTCTCTTACAGCCCTCATTTTACCAATTTGAAGAACTATGATGCTATTGGAACAACAAAACAGCTCATATTTAAACTATATAAAACTTCAAAGTTTATTTTTCTTTAATTGCCACATGTCTTTGYGTATATTTGACCCCATTTTGAGAAGGGCCAGTCCAGGATCCATGTAAACACAGAAGCATTTCCTGGAGAAAGTTTGCTGTGTACGTGCTGGAAGCCCTGCTGAACAAAATCCTTTAGACATTCATTTAGCAACTGCAACCACATCACTGATATCAGACCAGCTGCTTGAAACCACATTCATACTTTAAAATAGTACCGTAATGTCAAAGCTAAGAAAATGCTAATCCCTTACAATTACTATTCCATTGCTATCACAATTTTGCACAAAACAACCCTCCTCTTCCCTAAAATGTCCATGATGTCTGGAGACTGCTTACTCCATAAATGGTTAAAATAAACTAATTCAAGGCCTGGGAAAAAAAGGAAAAAAAAAAAAAAAAAAAAAAAAAGAAGTCTGCAAGCCTCAGTTCCTTAGTGGTAAATCCTTGGACTATATTTTTATCCCAGTCCAGTGCTACATACTCTGGCAAAGCACTCTGACTCTCCCATATGCTTTACCTACGGGTGTTATGTACCTGACAGTCTATGTTGCATCCTTTTCCCTCCTGACTCATTGATAATTGCAATCTATTACTATTTTTGACAAAACAATCCAACTATCCACTTGGAATGACCAAGACTACTTCTTCTAATAAGCAATTTCATGTTAACTGCCATCTCTCACCTGAGGCCATGTCACGCATCAACTGAGTCCATGGCTATTCTTCTTGCAGCCCATTCTTTTGTTGTCCCTGAGCAAACCATATTAGCACCTGCTTTTCCCTTCTATTTATTATAGATACCTCCATCAAATTTGCAGTGTTGTTGTAAGCAAAACTTACYGGGAATTATGAAGTGCTACTGTGAATCATTGATGGAAGCCCCAGGGCTGGTCAGAAAACGGAATGTCTCCTCCACATCTAATTCCAACATCTATTTTCATTCTGAATCCAAATGAAAGTCAATGAGTCAAAATGAACTGTACAAATTCATGTAAACTTTTCCTCTTAATAAACACGATCCTATGAATCATTTAAATGAAAGTATTTCCAGTAAAAGATTGATCTTTTTGTAATCAGTTGTTGTTATCTGGGAAAAAGGCAATGGCAAGTGGAAAGGCTGATTTATGCYTGCACGCAATCAGATCATGGAGAGTTGGATGAAACAGTTGCTTTTCCAGAGTGCCTGTCTCTGAACTAATTATTTAAATGTGAGATTATGCACTCTGCGGCTTTTACAAGGTTTATTTTTCATTTCTGCAGAACCCCCCTGCTCCCTTCTGCTCATACTCCCCTCCGGCAGCCAATTACGTATTGCTTTTTGACCAGTTAAAGGTTTGAGATATACACCATTAATTAATTTTTCATTTAATATTATGTAGAAATTATTATTTTTTAATTTTTAAACCTCCAATCTACCAAAACATTTCTGGATGTGTGGATATGTTAATATCTCTGAAATAGAGATGTTGCTATATACTCCTGACAGCATTGCTAGTATCTAATCAAACATCTAAGGCGGTAGAAGTACAATTTAACAGTGGGTATATGGAACAAAAAGATCTGGCTTCTTATGGTGACTTAAGCAGTTTACTGGTGAACCTTCTCTTTTGGATAGCTTCTTCAGATCCCACCGGTTTTTGTTTCTTTTCCACCAAACTGGGCCAAGAGCTGCCTTATTAGATGTCTTCTGAAGTCTGACCCATTTCTCTTTGATTAGTTGATTAGTTTTCCAAGACTCCTCAAATAATAGGATGAAAGTAGTCCAAATAACTTTTATTTTATTTTTTTAAAATCTAATTTTATCTTAATAATTAGTCAGGAACAACTGAATTAAGTCTCACAGTATATAAAAACCAGAAAGCTATAKGCAAAGCTTGGCAGGAGAAATTGGAAAGATGTGTCTGTGGCAGTCAGCTTTCTACAGTTCTGTATGGGCATATAGTGGGAAAAAAGAACATCTTCTTYAGGCATCTTATTATATTTAAGATTCTAGCAACATCTCTAAACTCCTCTTTGATATAAAATTGCCTTATCACTTCCCTTTGTGAGACTGCAAGGAATACACGAGAAATAGTAGCCTAGTATTCACTACACTACAACTTTGGTCAAAAGCTACTAATATTCTTAATACTGAAAATTGAATGCTGYGGTTAATACACCTACTTTCTTTTTAATATCCTCAGTGATTAGTAGGCTGAATGGCAAATTTTAAAAAGGGCTATCTTYTGTGATTAATTGAATTGCCAAAACTAAATGAGGATAACAGAAGAAACTGAAAAGGCAAGGTAACATCAGTAATTTGTTAACATGGACAAAACCTTGCAGCTTCCTTTTCTGGGGCCTGTTGCACTTAACAGAGATTAGTTGCCCATTCATTAAATTTTATGTCTGAGCTTATACAAATTTTCTGACATCCATAAATTCACCATTGAAAACACTATATTTAAATGCATATTACAAAGCACATAAATATCTTAGGAAGTGCATTATGCAGGATTTTTTACCTCTGACTTAAATGAACATACAGATAGGCCAATTCTGAGTGCTTTTGAAATAGCTGTCATGGGTAAACATCACTTTTTAAATTCCAGCATGACATTTACAAGTGGTGCTTTTAAGAWGTAAACTTCTTGTACTGAGACCAATAGTTAGATATGTTATAAGCAAGGAATTTGAGTCACTGAGAAATAAAAATTACTAATCAATACAGTTAAAAAAAAAAAAATCCCTGCTCATGCGAAAAGGAAATGCTGGTTTGAGAGCTGCAAAATCATGCAGCCACAAATTCTCAGGGTTAGTTTCTAGAAATTTCAGCCCAGAGAATTCAAGATCCAGTTTGATATCTTCTTTTCTTTTCTGCCTTTATTTTCTGCAACATTTTGGAGTTTACAGACATTTGCCTCAATGTCATATCATCAGGTTCACTTATAGTATAAATTCAAATAGCATCAGCTGGGTGAGTCAACAGTAGTCAAATGAGGTAACCACCTTCTWCTAGACACTCCTTTCCCCAGAGACATTGTAGCAATGAACACTTTTCTTCTGGCTCCAGGCCTTTATTATGTGATTAAATTTGGAAAAAGATWGACAGTTGTACAGATTAAAAGCTTCACAAGTGTACTAAACAAATCTGGAAATGGGTGCTCACTGTAATTATTTTTTCTCAAATATATCAAGTCATATCTCTAACTCCACAAAAGACTCAACTGCAAATAGAAACAATTTTATTTATAGCTGCTCCATTTCTATATGGGCTAAGGCTTACTGCTAAGCTTCCAGGAGTCAGAGTCAAGCCACCTTTAGGTTTTTAGATAAGGAACAGACATTAATTTCATTAACACTTTCATTTTAACTAGTATTTAGAAATAAGAAAAAAAAAAGAATAATTTGCTACTGAAATTAAATTATTCTATCTTAAACACTGCAGGTGTTGACTTATCTCCATAGAATTAACTCAGTAAGGACAACAAAGATTTGGTGTTTCTAGCACAGGTATTATGATTATATTCAATGATATATATGGGATACTGAGATCTCGACTCTACTATGATCAGTTCTCTGGTTGCCCCTGAAAATGATGCTCATAGCAGTGGACATCTTATAAATAGCTAACAAAAAAAGATCTCATGACATTAATGCTTTGTAGTGGCAGTTGCAACTGCCAATGTAGAAGACAGCAATCCCACATACTCTAAACATGTATCATTTAATAATTTTAGCACTGATGGGACTGTAACATTTTCAGAATTTAGATAGGAATCTAGATCATGGTTTCTGACCTTAATTACAATAATGGATCAAATTAAAAATCTGCGTCCAAACATCTGCAGCTCCTCAAACCACAACCTAATGAACCGTGACCCTATTCAGCAGGTCACAGCAGAATCACAAGCTCTGAATAACCGAGTGCTCTGCAGAGATACAGAGTTGTTATTTTAGTTTTTAAATAGATGGCTTAATCTTTATTCCACAGCAACTAATTGTGTAAAAGTACAGCCTGACTGATACGAATAACTTGATTTTTTTTTTAAAGTACTGATAAGCTATGCTATAATATTAAAAAATGTTTTATATAAATTGGTGCTGTGATTAATGAAATAAATTCACTATTGGCTTGAAGCATATGCATAACATGTGAAGAGTGGAGAACAGGCAGGACCAAAAAGTAAAGAAAATGATACAAAGAAAGTATCCATTGTCTTGTGTCTTACATGATTTTTGGTTACAGCAGAAAGCTTGTTTAAGGCATTTGAATTACATTTTACAATTTGAGTRTAAAACAAAAGAAAGCTCAAAGACACAGTGGGGTAGCTGGAAATTCTACCTGAATCCTTTTTGGGGAATCTGATCAAGAAGAATCAGAAAAGACCAGATAAAAGCAGTTATGACAAATCTCAGCTTTAAAAACATATGCTAAAAGGGAAGCCCAAATATGCCTGATACAAAATCCTAGGTTAAGGATGATGGGCCTGAATAAGCACCAGTTAAGGAGAAGAATTTAAAACAGAGAAAAGATATAAAGTCAAAATATCTGTAATMAAATTTAGTCTATATTTGTTCAACATGAATAACAAAAAGTATCTAACACTGAGTTTTTCAGTAGCCTGTGATTTATAAATGGGGAATAACCAGATTGACCAGAGAGACTGTCCAGCTCTGGAGCTGAACAAGGCCAGCAATAATCATGAAATCACAGCTGGAGACTTTTTTTTTTTTTTTTTTTGTAGTAAAGCATATTTCATTCACTTAGTGAAACAATTACTACGGCAGCTGCTGCACTTGCCTCCAAGAAATATTAGAAATGCCACCACAGCCATTAAGAAAAGTTCAGGAACTAATGATGTACGATTTTATAGCAACATCTGTTTTTGGGGAGGAGTTGGAGGGGAGTGATAGAGGGGCAAAATCAAGAAAGCTACGTCTCATGTATACATAATAAATTCCTGCTCGCAAAAGTGATTTATAGAGTCACAGAGAAAGCTAGAATAGCAATGAATGTCACAGTATAAAATACCACTCCAAGGTGATGCTGCATGATTTACAAGTTCATGGTCTTCAGAAGAACTCAGTATTGTATAGCCTAAAATCTTTCAAAACAAATGTGTGAAAATGAGAGTTTTCAGGGYGTGCCTGCTCCAGGTCAGCTCTGGTAGCTATGTGTTTGGGAAAAAACCAACCAAACAAAAACAAACAATTCCTTTCCTTCCCCCTCCAAATAAAGTCAGTAACAGTAATTCYAGCCCAAACAGCTGCCGTCATTTTTGGCAGATTTACCAAACGAATAAGGCTGCATTCTMTGAGGCATCTAAAAATTTGCATATTTAAATCCCTTTAAAAATAATTGGGAACTAGGTGTCCATACTCCTTYTAAGTGTGTTTGTATCCTTAGAGATGTTTCCCATTTTACAGTCACAACTGCTAGCAGGACTTCCCACACTTCTCTGCCTGCTCCAGGTGGTGAAACAGCACTACATGAACGGTGCATTCAGCTAGGAAACTCCAAAGTGATAGAGCATTGTGGCTATGAAATCTTAAAAGGCCACTTGAGCCTGAATTTCACGCTTTTCATGTGCCACATAATGCTACAAGAATGAACATCAGGGATTTTGACTTCAGTGTCACGGTGCTTACTCTCCTCCGCCAGGCAGTTCTGAGCACGGCGCACAGAGCCACGTACGTATGGACAGTACACGTCCGCTAGATTCGTCATCTATAAAACCAGGCAGGTACAACTTTCCATGYCATCAATTTACTTGATTAAACAGCGGCACTTCTCAAGCTACCCTTAGTATACTGTTATCCTCTAAAAACTCATGGGGTATCCCTGAAGGTTTTCCCACTGCCCACCTAAGTGACTCATACCATCACATGAATAACAAAGTTTGCCTCTCCAGAGGCAAAACAAGGGTCCAGCTCTCAGTCACAGCACCTCAGCAAATGGAAAACACGTTTGATATAGACCGAAGCACAGGACAAGGACGCAACCTAGTACGCCTGCATATTGGTCATTAAGAATCTTTATGAATGAAACAAGTWAAAAAAAAAAAACGAACTACTGTACGCTGTCTGCCCACTGACTTTAAGAAGGAGTGACTTTATATACTCTAAGTTACTGACATAYAAAAGTTGGGACTGCACAATTTCACAGTATTGTAGATTTAGTAAAATGGAAATGACTTGGTTAATCTAGTCCAGTCACTTTCCACTGCCAGATTATACTTTATTTGCCGATGTTCAAATTTATGCAAGTGCCAGAATTGCTCAAATGTGCTTAGGAACTTGATGGACTTCATGTTTCTCTTGATAACATCAAGGCCAAGAGGAATCCTTTGGAATTGCCACATTTTCCTGTCTGTCCTCCAAACCTACTCTTCCATTTTCCAGACATTTTCCAAATGGGGTAAGTTCTACTAAGCAAGAAATATTAATGTTAATATTTTTAAACTGCTGACCTCATCACCCATGCTTTCGGTGCTATGCAGCGCTGCCAATCTTTAGGGCTACTGCTACATCACAGAACTCGAGCGCTTGAGAAAAGGTGGAGGAACACAGGCTTCTCAAGGACTCATATTCGCAAAAGGGAGACTTCATGCCTCATTTCAGAAAGAAACAAAATACAAACTCCTTGTCACAAGGYTTTTATCTCAGGAATGCAGGCTGCAGTATGAGGTTAGAGTGACTTCTCTCCAGAGGCAGAATCTGGATGCCTGTGCCTAAGAGAACATGAATATTTGTTCACGTTTTCATCAGTTGATCACAACTAAAAGCTTTAATTCATTAATTCATTTTGTTATGCTTTTTTTAAAACTGAAATATCTGCAGAGGATAGGAGATGTATTTGCAAATTCAGCTAAGTTCAGGCAGCATTTTTCAATTTCTATCTGGGGTCTTCCAATACCCCTGAGCTCTCTTTTTCCTTATTCTCCACTGAGGAGCTCTCCAGATATGCAAGGCTTCACCCACCCAAGACCTGGGTGCCCTGCCATGCCCCTGCAGCTGACGGCACTGCCCCTTAAAAGGCTACCAGAAGCTGTATGGCTTCATGCCTAGGAAAGACGAGGGGTARGATTAGCCTGGACTGCATCAAGAGTGACCCAGCGGAGCCCTGGGCCCCTGCCAGCAGTGGGCAGTCCCATCACTGCATCCCTCCAGAGGTCCCACCCGAGAGCGTTGGCCTCCGCGGAAGAC
Organism: Rhea americana; assembly: GCF_003343005.1. Taxonomy (NCBI): domain Eukaryota; kingdom Metazoa; phylum Chordata; class Aves; order Rheiformes; family Rheidae; genus Rhea; species Rhea americana. The sequence goes on along the minus strand of NW_028186845.1, from coordinate 1,052,769 downwards.
TAACTCACAGGTGCTTTGACCCGTGTCCAGTTAGAAAGCTGTATCAGCTCACTTGGGTCACCAGAGGACACTGCTGGCATTCTTAAGAAGATGAACAAACAAACAAACAAACATTATATTAGGAGAGAATTCACAAATCGGGCAAATATTCTTAAGAACTTAATTTCTGTGAAAGTTTTCCCTTATCTTTGTCCACATTGACTAAAACTATATATATTAGCCAAAGATATACAGAAAGAAATTATTCATTTTTCAATGAGATATTTTTTTCTCCTGTCTTTTAGGGAAAATCCTAGCAGAGAGAAGTCCTTCTGCAAAACTACCTACTTCATATTGCTGCTTCACTCTGAATCTCAAAGCTCAGAAAGAAAAAAATGCTACTGAGCTGAAAGTTAACTTTTTGATCTCTACTGTGTAAATTCTAACAGATCATGATTTACAGTGAGAAAAAGGCTCCTCTATGTAACAGCAGTCAACAATTTCGTTTTAATTTTGGGAAGATTTTCTTTTCTTTTGAAAGTTTCTGGTGTAAAAATCATGTTCTGSAGCCCTCTGAAAACAATGACAGACTCATTATCTCAGGAGAATCTTTAATATGTGGCACTATCTTTTTGAGCTTTAAAATAGCATCTAAACTACATATTCTCTTTTCATCTAGTTCTGAAATGCTGAAATGAGATGGCCTATTTCTCTTAGGGTTGAAATAATGTGTGCATCCAACCTCACATAAATAAGAGCAGGGGGAGAAACAAATGTAAGGAAGAACACAGCTCCTAGAAATCCTGCGCACATTCACAGCATTCTCCTGAGCTTCTGAGAACAGAAAACATGGAGCTGACAGTGAGCGCTACACTTACACAACAGCAGCATTTGTCACAGCTGCATTTTTTTTTTCCTTAGCTGCTATGGGAAAATTCATTTCAGATTCCAAGTTTCTTCAAATCAGTTTGCACCTGGGCAGAGCATTTCAACGCTCCCACTCCTCCCTCCCCTTGTGCCTCCCCCCAGAAGCTGTGGTGGCATTTCTGCGCACGAMAGGGAGAACAGACCTCCCACCTCCTCTCACATACCCATGAGATTTTTTTTTTCCCCTCCCACGGGGCTGAAAGTCTGTTGCACATAGGAAGAGAGTGATGGGGCCATCAGCCTCCCAGCTGCTGGCTAATCCTCACAGCAGCATTACAGTGACAATGTCACTTCTCTGCCTCCAGTAAGATGTCACAGTAACGAAAAATGGAAAAAAAATACGTATTCTGCAAAGGTAGAGGGGAAACTAAGGGAGGAGATCTTAAAAAAAAGAGTCGGTCCTGGGAACTCCTGTGGTTAGCGTCAGTTCACCTGCTGGGGCAATTAGTCTCTGCTGTGCTGTCTACTGCTTAATGCCACAACTTGGGCCCAAAAGTAAATACACACATGACAGAAGTACCTCCGTAATAAATTTAGATTATAATTTGTTCATRGTATATTATGAGTAAAGAAGAATGGTTAGGAGTTAAATCATTGACAGAAATTGAGGAAATTTGGAGAAAACTCCTGGTTCTGCCATAGACTCACTCTGGCCTTGAACAAACCACGTAATCCCTACGCCTCGGTTCCCTGTCTGTTAAACAGGCACGGCTCACTCGTGTGCTCGCCCTCCTTGCCCGCATGGGGTTCAGACTCCCGAGGACGTGAGCTATTCCTTATCCCGGGTTGCAGCTGAAGGACCGTTTGGCAGGCAGGGATATTTGGGTTACATCCAAAACGGGGGATGCAGCTCTTCGCAGCCCCTCAGCATGGCTGCGTGCCCGGGACGTCTTGCAGGAGGAGGAGGAGGCACGAACCCACGCTCCTCTCGGGGCAGCAACGCCAGAGAACGGGTCCAGGAGAGAACACAGAACCACAGATTAGGTAGTTACAGGTCTAGAAACCCATTGCACCCACGTGCTGCGATGGTCATCGGTTCTGCTTTTTAAAGTGCCTGGAGAAAGGAGACAGCTTGCTAAGACCCAAGCTTCRGGCGCAAGGGTATCTGCTAAACTCGGAGAGCCTGCAGAAACTCCAGTCTAGTTATACGTGCTGAAGGCAGTCCTGAGCAATCTGAAAACCTAATGCCAYGTGTCTGCGCAGCACACAGCACAACAGGGAACCAATACGTAATAAAAGTAACAATAATAAAAACCTATATTTTCCTATAAAATGTATTTCACTGGTTCAGAAAGTATGTTAATCACCACTGAGGGAAAGGGAGAGAAAGGAGACGCTCATGTGAGCTTGCGAAGAGATGTCAGACACGGCATTTTTCACCTGGGAGAAAACAAAGTGCGTATGTCAGAATGTTCTCCCTAAGGATGTAGGAAAAGTACATCTTGGGCTCTTATTTAAGTACTTAAAGTAGTGCCATTCTGGAGGAAAAAAAAATCAATGTTAATTGCATATGTTTTCAAAAATACTCCAAATTACTCTATTAAAAAAAAGACATGCCTGAGGAAATAGTAGATCCTGTTATACATATTAATAGACTGTCTAAGAGAACTGCATGTTTATTAACTCTTTTCTTTACAAGTTTCCTACTGAGCTCTCTACAACAGCTTGTTGAATGCAAGTTGACAATGTGGACTRATTTACTAATATATTAGTAAATATATTGTAAAATTGTGCATTGTATAAACAAACAATACTTCTTAACCTTATTTTAGCAAGAGTTCACAACTTTTTTTCCCTTATCCACATGACTAAATAGCCAAATTTGTTTTGACCTTAACAGCCAGAGTCTAGGAGTCACTGTCCTACTGAACAGCACCTTGACAYGACCCCAGCCAAATTCAGCAGCATGTCTAAGAGTCAAACACGCTCTACATGCTTCCATCATGTAAGTTCCTTACAAAGCCAAATTGTTTAGCTAAATAGCCTCATAACTCTAGGATTCACTTAAAATGAAATCTAGTACGAGACAACCCCTGGTGAAAGCCAGTTCTCTCTCCTTTATTATTAAGGAAAGCACGTGTTGTCTGCAACTGAACATGTTTATGAACGAACACCGGTGGAGTTGCAGAGTAATGATAATGATAGAGGTGATTCCAATCAACMCATTTTTGCTGAAATTCAACAAAGAAATAGCACATAAACATTCAGGGTGATCCACTCACAAATATGAAAAAAGCCAGCTGCTGGTAATGGCAGGAAAAAATATATATATATTTTAACTATACTAGAGAGAATAATAAAATCCAGTAGAAACGAAATAACAACTGTAATGGTTATGTTCTTAAATGGCACACAACTGAATTTTTTTGAGATATCCTAGGCACATACTGCGTCTTCCTCGTCTCTGTTTCTCCAGCAGAAAGCACATTTTCTTCTACAAGTTTCTGTAATGCCATGTGTGTAAAAGAGAATGTCTTAATATCAGCACAAACAGTGCTGTTTTGAAGTGCTAAACAAAAATCCTACCTGATCTAATTTATGCTYGGAAGTTCCCAAAACAGGAATTAGTCCCAAAGGTGCAATCTTACATATTTCATTGGGACAAAATTAGCAGTCACAAAAATGCAAGGCCAACTGAATAGAAACCAACAGACCCAATGCCTATACCTGAGAATTTTGTGTTGTGGTTTAATAAAGGAAAAAAAAAATTCAAAATCCTCCAAGAACATCTATCATAGAATTTCGTTGACATGAACTGTACACCACAACACGTAATTTTAAGCAGGTAGACGAAGAACAGCAAGAAGGCAGCATCAACAAGGTAGGTGGCTACAAGCCAACAGCATCTGACATGAACTGTATCTTCTGGAGCTTTGCCTAGGACTAACTAAATTGTGCAAGATACTTGTTTCATTTTAGAAAATCTGTTCAATGTCGTTAAGAAACAGAGACAGTGATTGTAATGGYGTTCTATGTACTGTTTTTTCTCAAGAGGCTTTGCAAGGATCAAAGTGAGCAGTAGAGGCCTGGGAGAAACATTACAGGGAAGCTCAAATTAGTGAAGCCAAAGCAGAGGCAAGAGCTGGGCTAGAGGCTGGTGCTGTGCAGGGCTGCCTGCAGGCAGGCCAGACCGCCACAGCCCCCGGCCTCCGTCCCTCCCAGCTCTCCTCGGAGGAGAGCAAGAGCTGGAAAAGCATGGGCTGTTTTCCAGCGAAGAGTTATCTCAATAAAACCTCAGAATGCAGAAGTTCAGGATAGCATGTGCCATCCACTCCCCCTAAAGTATGAAGACTTAAAAGGGAGACAAAATAAGCTAATCTGCCAGGAAGAGGTAGAAGAAATGTTCCTGCTTATAGGTAGAAAAGGGTACTGAAAATTTTGGAAAATAAGTAGATTTGGGGGGAAAAACAAAAGCTAGAAAAGAGCTAACCAGCTTGACTTGTGTCAAAAAAATTATAATAATCAAAAGGACATTTAGAAATAAAAGCAGTGAAGAGAGAGCACATCACATTCAAATTAAAATGTAAATTCCCAGCAAATCAAGAAAACCCTGTAGATACACCAAAGGGAATCAGAGAGCAAAACAAACCAAAAAACACCAGAGAATCTTCTACTTTCAGAACATTTTTTTTTCTTAAAAAAAAAAACACACAAGACAACAACTAAATGCTGCAACATGGCACCCTTGATTTTTTTCCTTTCTGATCCAGAAACAGCCATGCAGTGAGTCCATGTTTCRTGCCCCACACTCTGGCATACTCACGTTTGGAGCATGCTGTACAGCTCATTTATCTCACCGCGTCCCATTTGCCTGCATGTGACCTGACCTTGGGACAGACCGTGGGATCAGAGTTTGCAGCAAGAGAGGATTACTAGGGCAGGAGATTTRAGAGCATTATTAATTTCCATAAATACTACATAATAACGCTAGCATCCACCCAATTACCCTTCGCTAGTGTACCAGCACACCCAGTAACCACTTTCTCACCTCACTACACCTCTGCTCAGGAGGGAAGCACTACTGTTCCCAATTGGGAAGTGAAGAATAGGTGCATCTGCACTGCAGTCACAGCAAAGACTGCTCCTACACTTCTAAACTCCTTTAGGAACTGGCGGCAGTTAGCATGCAATAGGATRGGATTCACATAGATTAAAGGTCCAAGTATTTACCAAATAGATCTGGTGCCTCTAAACGAATTCAGTTCAAATATGTTGCACTGAGAAGTCCCGTAAGTGCTAAATTAATGCTGGCACAGATGTACTGAAGACCAGGCAGCTCGTTAGCTMCCCCTGCCCTGGACGTGGGATCCGGGCACAAGGTAGGAGTTACGTGGTAACACCAGCGAATGGAAGTGCTCAAGCGAGGCCCAGCGCGCACTGCCGGCGTTTCACACAGCAGAACACACACAGCCACTGCAACACGGTCACAAGGGACGGCTGAAATCGGTGCGAGCGCCCAAACTGCATTATAGCTTAGCAGGAAAAACCGGGGCTAGTGCTTCCCGCTTCCTAGCGAGCACTGCTCAGCGCCTTGCATCATGTGCAGGATTATCTTATTCTCCCACACTAGGAAAAAACCTAACCTTCAATCTTCCCGTTCCGGCCAAAGCCCAACTTTAAGTACGGCAACACCCACCTTGCAGAAGCCTGAACAGGCCTCCTAGGTCTTACYGCCCTTCTCCTACCTCCATCATTTAAACCTCACTGAGAACCCTGATCCCTTGACCACCTCTCCAAGGACAGAGCGCTGCGGCGCAGTTCTCCGCTGCAATGAGGAGGCCACTGGACCTTTGCATGTTCAGCTGTGAACCAATTACAGTTCATAATTCTCTGCTGAAGTACAAAATTACACACACAAAAGCAAGCACAAGCAATGCTAATTTATGGGTATGCGTCAAAAATTATTCATTCCACAGTGCTGCCCCCTCCCCATCTAATATTAACTTAATAAAACAATCTGCAGTGACACTATTCATTAATTTAATTGCTCAACTTAGCTGTTTTACTGTATTCAACTCTGGAAATTATGTAAAAGAACAGCATAATTACCATGTCTGCAAAGTTCAGTTTTCCTGACATAAACTACAGCATGGAACTAACATAAAACTACCACTCTGTTTCTCCCTACAGACTTTGGCTGAGCTTTAGGCCGCTGTAGGAGAAAAGAGCAGTGAAAAATGCTTGGGTAAGGATTCTCAGACTCACCAGGTACAGCTGAACCGCTGCGGAGGAAACCTTGTTACAGACAAACAATTATTCCTACAAAAAAGAAAGAGACAGCAGTGTTTCTTGCTTATTTTTACTACTTGGTCCCTGATCCACTCTAACAGACTTCCTAAATCAGGATCTCACATTTAACGATACACTGTATTTAAGCGGCTGGCTGACCAGTTGTCGCCTTGCAATCCAGTATTGCCTAAAGCTTACTGGTGCATCTCTCTCTGTGTTTACATGTTATTTACTTGAYCCTTTTTTACTTTAACTCTTTGTGGAAGCAACTATCCTTCTGCTTCGAGCTGGGACATTGTCAGGCAGAAGAGGTCTTAAGCTACAGCCGCACCACCTAAGCTGCAGGACAGATAATAAATAGCATTTGCACAAGCCAGTGGCATATTTGTCAACCACTACTCAGCAAAAATCCAACCACAGAAAAAGAAAAGCACCAGGAACACTGATAGATCTGTCTGATTTGCTTTGGCTACTGCTGTCAGGCTCCTGCTTTTATGAAGACTTTCTCCCTCCCTTTCTAGCCCTTTCCTTTCCCATCTCTGCCACTGTTTAGCTCTGAATAATGTTATGGAAAATTAATTTCTGATTACTTATGGTTTGTTGGTAGTTGGATAAGCAAAATGCAGGGCTGCTTGGAATAAAATGTTGCTTTTGAGCTTCTGGGCCATTCTTTGTGTTTATTATACATATTATCATTACTTATGAGCAGAGAGACCAGCCGAGTGGCTACAGGGACCAGCTTCCCAGTTTTCAGAAAACAGAGTCAATAGTTTTATCACATCCACCAACRCCCAAAGGTAAATCAGGCTCCTCTCTACACAGGCACTCAGACCAGTGCAATCAGTGGGACACCGTCTCCGTGGCTCAGGCTTCAGGAAGCTTGGGAGGGAAAATAGAGGTTCTACATTTAAAAGAAGGGATTGTGARTTAAAATCTCTTTAAAGAAGAAAAAGCAGAAAAGAAAACAAAATTGATCTGGAACCGAACACGAGGCAGCTCCTTCTAGGATTAAGGGCAGGGGCAAGGGATGCAACCAGACTGACAGCTGTTYAGCATCTAACACTGTAAGCAGCAGCTCCATGACCAGATCTGTGATTATTTCCCTCCTTCCTTCCTCTTTAGGCAGTGAAGATCTGACCCCGGGAGCTGTGGCCCTGCAGTCTATTTTCTGTCTCTCCAATCACTTGGCAACTGTGAGAAGCAAGGCTTGGAATACATTACTCACAGCCAGGAGTACTCAGTAACTGGATAAACAACATATATCACTTACCTAAACCTGTTGGTAGAAAACCAATAGCATAAAGTTATGTATGTATATTCTCTCTTTAATACACATTTATAATGTTTGTGGAGTGGAAAACCGCTCATATAAACACTGGAAGCAGAAATACCATTTCTCACTCACTTCCCCTCCACCCTTCCCCCCCAAAAAAAACCCGCACAATTTTTTTTTAACCTTTCTACATGTAATCAGCTAATCAGCCTTTCAAAAAAAAAAATTAAAAAATTAAATTATATTAAAAAGAAAAAGAGAGAGAGAGTGAGGCAAYGAATTCAATTATAGCAAAATCTAGTTAAAAAGAACCTAAAACACTGTTTAAAAGGTAAACTAGAGCTACATGKATATGAATAAAAACTAGTTGTCACTAAAATACTGGACTGGAATTAAGGAGACTTAAAGCAACTCGCAGCTCCTCCACAGGCACCAAGAATGACCTCTGGAAAATCACCATGTCTCAATTCCCCTTTATGAAATAGGGATGGCAATAATATTGCCTCCCTTCTGCTTTTAAGCTGCCTTGTCTACTTAATTGTAAGAACACTGAGTGAGAGATGACTCACCCTTTGCAAATCTAGCCCCAAGCATTTTCCTCTTTCTCCAAAACATTTAAGAAAAATATGATGGAATGGGTTTTACATAAAACATGGTACCAGCAACTACAGAGAGAGGGGAAAAAACAGCGAAGCTCTTGTTGATTAACTAATAAATGAATCCAAAGGATAAGACTGTATTTTACTAACAAGCTATGTCTTGGAAAAAAAATGAAAATGTGCAGGCTGCCCAAAAAAGTGCTTAGAATATTTCAGGTAGCAGAGGCAGTTACAGGGGGAACTGGCACCATGAATTGGTTTCTGATGTGAATTGGATTCTGAAAGTAGAAATCAACTGTGGAAAAGTTATCAAGAAATTTTACGAATTCTCCATTGCAAAAAGCAGTGGAATAAGAACAGTGAAACTCAGACTTGGGCATTTGGTAGGCTGAATCTTTGGGGAAGAAATTCTAAGGGAAAATGAAGTGCATGAGAACTGGYAGTTAACTAAAACAGGCTTATTAAAGACATAAAGGCAAAAGAGCCAACCATAGAGGAAAGAGATTAGCACGACTCTTTAATGACRTTAAAAATCAAAAAAGAACACATAATATAGGAGGAATAGAAAGGAASTATACAACAAGACAGGTCTACCGTCAGAAAGATGAAGGCAAAAAGGGAGTTACTACTAACAAGGAACACTCGAAAAACAGGGAGTTCTATCAGTACAGTGAGTAAGTGGCAYAGGCACAAATTATTTAATACATTGATTTCTTCAGCTTTCTCTGTCATTTCTTATTTACTGTCTCATTCCTCCCCCAAAGACCCAAATATTTTATGTGCTGATTTCAACAACATGACAGGCACGTACACCCGAAGAAGGAACGGTATGTATATTCAGATACACCCACATCAGCAGATCCTGAAGAAATTCATCCTAAGGTAGTTAAGGAACTAGTCAAAGCAACGTTAGAACGAGCAGTAATTATTTGTGMGGATTTGTGGAGGGCAAATAAGACCCTGACAGTATGAAGCAACATAAATACAGAATCTATTTGCTGACACATGAAAGTCCACGTAGATACTACTCATYCCATGTTTGAGCGTGAAGCTGTCAAGGGGGACTACCTGTGGTATAATGTGATGCTCAGTGTCTAAAAAGAGCATCAAAGCCTGACCTAAAACCACACAGCATGAGCAGATAAAGCTCAACTTTTTCCATACCCTGAAACAAATATCCTTATTGATAATAATTATGAAAGAGATATGGGGGATATCAATAGTAGCATGTTTTAAAACTTCTATTCACAYAGCTGCCAGGCAATCCACATCTTCACATGTTCATATAAGAAGTACTTCAAAATCAATTCATACCATTCAGGGACTAGCACACCAATCTTAGCACTTGGTCATAAATTTGCAGTTAAACGTAATATTCAGTACTTTACATTTAGATTAAAAATTGCCTTCTGAGGCCCAATAACATCTGATCTCCTGAGTAAAACAAGTTGACAGAAAGCCTTTTGCAAGAACTCAAGCATAAAATGAATTGTGTTGGAACATAAGACACATTCCTTCTCCTCACTGTGATCCCGTGTAGCTGCACAGCTCATCGAGAAACCTAGCCTTAAAAAGCAGGTGAAGACTTGAGTCACTTCAGTGCTTAAACAAGCTATTATTTAGCAAACCTGGCCTATTGGGTGTTACCTAAAAACACAGACATGTTTTACCATCTATTTTTAAGCACAAATCAAATTTCAGACAGCTTACTCCCTAGGCGCCTGATTTTGTCTGTAGACAATGAGTAAGAGCAGGAGCTTAACGCAGCAGGAGGCTCTCTTTGTATAAGGAACATATGGAAACTAGCCTTTGAAGTCTGGCTGGCTAAAATTAGATTTTCTCAATACCTCACACAACTTTGATCATGTGCGATTGCTTGCAGATGGAAATTACGTCTCTTGACACAGTCCAGGTCATCAAAATACCCTCTGCTCATTTTGATGTGGTTGTATCACCTTAAATCTGTATGACAAATGAAAGATGCTTTTTAAAATAGCCTGACTTCTTATGAAGCAGGAGAAACAACGGACCGTCAGACCAGATGCATAATAAGTCATTACTGGAAGAGAGAAAAAATATCTGAGCTTTTAGCTATTTATTGTGTTTTTACATTCGTAGCTTTTCTTAAGTTTTTATCGTGGAATCTTGGTGATTGACTAGAGATACTTTTTCTCTTTTAGGGCTCAGACTTTTCAAAAGTCAGCCTTTCCAAGCTTTTAGTTAGCTGCAGTACCAATAAATATTAAAGGATAAGAGATTTATCCATTTTTCCCCTCAAAGTTACAATGCAACAAGATAGCTGATGTACACAATTTTAATTAAAGGTACCTCTTTTAAGACAGCAGAAATACACATATGCTTAAAAGCGCTAAGAGCTTGCTAGATCAGCCTGATGGTTCATATTTACCACAATTAGACGGTTGTTCTCCTGTTAGCTTGGCCTTTGGAACCACTCAGGAGAGGCCTTGGCAACAGCCACTGCCCAATCTGAAGCACAGTGAAAATTCAATAATTCCATGGTATATTGCTTCTTTCAATCAATTACTCTGGGGAATAATTCCTGCTACAAGACAGTAACAAAGTATGTCCTTGTCAGCTTTACTGCCAGTTAGGGAGAGAAACATGCATCAGGAAAATTGTGTAATTACATCAAGTGATAAAAATACAGAGCTGTTTCTCTCTTTCATTATCTGTGTTTTAATAACTTGAGAGTTATCAGTTAATAAACTAGAGACCAGCCTGTCTTCAAAACATACCTCTCCCATTGACTTCTAATTTTTCCATCAGAGAAAACTCATGGTAATCAATAAGATTATTATGAGTATGCACTCATAACTGTGGATGCTGGCAACGTGCGTGTAGGTAGCGCAGGGAAACAGACCCACAAGTACTTTATAAACAATTAAAAACATAATCTAGGAGTACAGAAAGACAGCATCACATCTTATATGTTAAGTGCGTATAGATTCGTGCATTTGTCATCAGCCGTAACTTTCTGCTGAACTTGTAACTTAAGCTGTGCATAAATATCTAAGGGTATAACCTAAGGTCACTGAAAGAACTCACTCTTAAAATTATCATCACTTACCGGTTATGGAAATAACAGTAGTTTGGACATGCCTATGCTTTATTTCACAAGCTATGGACATAATAACTTAATTAATCACAGATGAGACAGTACAGAGTACTGAACATGACTGGAGCTGAAAACTGTAAGGAAATAAATGCCTCCAAGAACACTGCATACTTTTCTTTACCTGCTTGCATGTAAATTTTTACTTCTGTCTGTAAATCTCCAGGCACAGTATCTTGACACAGTTTCTAAATATCAGCGCAATATAAGTCAAGTGAATACTCAGTGCTTAATATTGTAAGTGTGATTTCAATTAGATTTATCACACAGAGGAATAATTACCTAGATTTAACAGAAAACATCTGTTCTATACGAATATCATATCATACTAATAGTCTCAAGGTTTTCTTTCAAACAGTTAACACAGATTTTATTTTTTTTAAGGAAATAATTAGCCCATTAAAGAGTGAGTTCTTTTTTTTTTTTTTTGGGGGGGGGGTTGTTTGTTTGTTTGTTAGCAATCATAGTTACCTGGTTTTGGGTGCAGGGGTGTTTTGATGGGGTGAGGTTTTTATTTTTATTTATTTTTTTGTTTGTTTATTAAAGAAACTTAGTACCTAATTGCAAGTCAGCACTTTCTCTCTGGGAAAAAAAAAGAATTGAAAAAAGTAGTTAACAACAGTTGCCAGTTGACAGCCAGACACCCTTACTGATAAAGGTAATAGTTAACCTCCTTAACTTTCCACTGGGACATTTACTCGATAAGATAATATATAACAAAGCTAAAGATCAATATACGACCCTAAGAATTTACAGCCACCAAAACTTCCCCAACATTTGCGCATAGGGGCCTAGATATGATTTAATCTATGTGCTTATCCTGGGACTTGAAAGAGAATATAAACAATCTTTAGATGTCTTATAAAAACACCATGTTGCAGATACGCAATAAATAGCAATTGCTCTGCACCTTTCATCATACACACACTATTTTTGCTGAGCCAGGCGGGTGGGGTGTGGGAGGAGATGAGCAGAGGGTTGGGTGGTGCAGCATGTGCCCTATTTTGCTTCTAATACAGCACCTGTAACCGACGGCTGTTTTTTGACCGTAAGATCTAGTATACTATTTTCTCTGATAATCCTGTTCCTTCAATTAAGTGAATTTTAGAGAATTTCAGCTTTCATCTTAAATRTATTTCTAGCTCTTAAAAAGCTGATTTGAATACACCTTAAGAACTGTAAAATTAAAYAGCAGTTAAAATGAACTCCATATTTATTTGTAAAATTCCTTGTGATTTCTAAGGGGACTACATACTGTTTCAAGTCTTCAGGCCAACACTGCATAAACCAATARCTTTCTGTTCACTCTTCCATATTTGCACACTGGAGGTAGGGAAAGTAGGGAGGAAATTGTACCTAGAAGTGTGTATGACTCACAGTGCCTTGGGCCAAGCGGTACGATTTATGCACTATATGTCCTACATAGCCTAGCCCACAGGCTGTGCATAGCACTTTGATGAAGATTTAATTTACCTCCTGTAGCAACAGCATAGTCTGTCAGATCAGGATTTAAGTACATTAAACAGTAATACCATAAAACTTCTTTTTCATTTATAAGACAGAAATAACTGGCAGAAAAAAAAAGAAAAAAAGTATTTTACATCAGAAACAGGTTCTCATCTTCTGAGATGACTCTTGATTGGCAGCAGTAGCAGTGGCAGCCCACCTAACCTCCTGATATTTTGCCTTACAGACATCAAAAGGCAGCAGTATAAGGGCATTAWACCCAGGTCTCCTGTCCGGACTCACTTGGTATACGATACGTTAACACAGCGTGTGACGAGATGCCAACAYATCTGAAACAATCATCAAACATGCCTTCACCTGAGACTTGGTAACTGGCTGTCTGGGCACTCCTGGTCCCCATTAGTTCTAAGCCAAACAGATTAATTTAAATTACCAGAAAGTGAGCCCTGCACACTTTGCCTTCAGAAGTGCTGGCATCACTCTCAGTTCCTCAGTGAGCTCCCAGGTCAGAGTTGGCAGCATGGACTCACTGCTCAAGGGTGATGGACAGCTGCTTTCTAAGCACCTTCTGAAAGTAAGGTTTCACAACACAGCTCTGCTCTGCCTTTTCCCTCCTGTATGGCAGAGGTGAGGATTGGGCTCTCAGATCTCAGCCCTGATGTGCCTCCTCCACTGAGGGATCTGACGTGCCGTGCAGTGAGGTTCTTGGGTGTCTCCCCGTGGAACAGCTGGTCACGGCATAAAGCCCTAGCGCAGGCTAATTGCTGTGCTAATTTTTTTTTGTAGGCTCAATCAAGTGCAACATTATGAATTCCAGTCTGAAATAAGACACTTTTAAGAATCTAGTCATAATTTCCCTTTATTGAAATGGTAATGGGTTCTCATTGTCTATGGATGCTTTGAGAGGAATATGCAAAATACCTTAAATAAGGGATGATAGCTGCACATAGGTTCAACGGGATTATACTGCATAACCTCATTCCCCCTTGCCTGGAGACTGATACATATATATCAGTCTTACTCACAGGTTCATGCCATAGAGTTTAGAGATAGACTGCTCAAAGGCACAAATTTTGGCTTAGTCCCATGTRTAAATTGGGTTCAGTTAAAAATAAGTTCATGTAACACACTGCTTTGTCTCTTCCTGACAAAGAGAAAAGACTTGGCTAGACGAGGGAGCCCGCAAACTGGATGGATTGCTTTTCAGCTCATGGTTAACAGGCGTTAACTCTTTAACAAGAGTTAAGTATTCCTGATAGGAATGCTCATATGGGCTGAAAAAATCTCTCAGCTCAGGATCTTCCTAAYGTAGTTAAAGCAAAATCTGAAGAAGCAAAAATAAATAAGATAAAATCTGACTTCTCTGATTTCTCTGGAGCTTTTTTTGTAAGTAATTTTTGTGGTACTTTGTCTTAYGCAAAAGATCATTTTCATAAATAAATTATGTTTCTTTCTTCCTAAGACTTCAGGTCAAAGGAAGAAATAAATTAAATAGATGTGAAGATTTAATTAGAATTGCTGCTGTGGTGTCACTTCCTTAGAGTTTTATGAAMAAACATAAAAGCGAATGCTTTAATGCAGCTGTACATGTGGAAAGCAATGTCCTTGTGTTATGATTTCTTCCTCTAATCCGTATTTAAAACAAACAAACAACAAACAAAAAAAGGAACAGTGGTAGTAGAAGGGATTCAGAAGAATTCCTGCTTAGCAGAAGCAGGCATCTAAATTGAAACTGAACAAAAAGGTTTCTAGATGCCGCTTCCTGGTGTGCTGGGACTCGACGTGGTTGGGGTTTGCTCCGCAGGCTGGGGAGCAGAGTGCTCCTCCTCGGGTCCCTACTCAGAGGGCCGTCGTGCGATGCGCTCGCTCTCAGCATCGTGACTGGCGACGACACACCTAAGGAAAAGGCGTCGTTTTAACGTATACTTTCCCACCACTCCCTTTTCCCAACCAGTTCCTGGGTCACACACAGGCACTACCAATTCCCAGTGCAATGTTCCTGGTCACTTTGTTTGTTAATTCAAATCGCAGCTAAGTCAATAYGATGGGAAATTAGCAGCAAGTAGGAAAAATCCTTTTTTAAATTCTATCTCTTCTCTTTCCTAAATCCTATTTTTAGACCAAAATAAATACCAGCGGTTCTTGATATTAGTTGACAGCCAGCACTGTCTCAAGTGAACATTAAAAAACAACTATGATAGCCAAAAAATAAAAAGTCAGTATGAACAAAMCAGAGAAGCAAGTGACACAAGCCTGTTTGTTGGAATTGAGCTATGTAAACTAAAAATAACTTTCCTGCTTTGGGAGGATAGACGCACAGGATGAAATAATAATGTCTTAAAGGAAAAAAGAACAAAAAAAATCAGCTCCTTTGTCCAGGCTCTCCAGAGTTTTCTAAGGGCAAGAGACCTCCTAYCATTTTTAGAAAGCATGGCCAGCGTTCCTCCATAGATTTCTTTCTCAAATCTCCGTATGAAGTTTACAAATGGGATATATACATATATATWTATATATACACACACAYWTTTTTTTATTTGAAYAATCTATGAGAAGTCTTGCTTAATTATGCTCTTGAATCAAGATTTTSCATGTCGTCTCAAAAGCTGTGCACAGTGCAATAAATCCTGCAGATATCACCTAGACTTGTAACAGATATCAGAACTCAAACTAGAAGGAGACGTACCACTAAACAAGAAGGACAAACACAACTTTCCCAWGCAGGCTGCAAGTGCTCCAGCTTGGCCATACAATTGAGTTTCAGATGTTAAAAACACCTCTCTACCTGGGAGGCACTGGGATGCCAAAACTATTTTCTGACTTTAAAAGGATGGGGTGAAATGTCACAGCTTGAAGAGGCTTGAAAGASCAAATAAAAATGAYGTAAAAAATAAAAAGGGGAAGGTGACTGGAGGGGAAGGGTTTTTTTATAACAGAGCTTRCTACTTTTTCTTACACTCATCTTTTCCTTATTTTCTGATAGTAACTACCTTAAAGTTTTTTTTTTCTTTGTCAAAAACTGTTTATCACGCTTTCCCTTCTCCAGTTTCTACAAAGTTGGTARCCAGTATAAAGTTTCACTTCAAATACTAAACTACAAAACTCAGCAGAGAGTGAAAATGTGGTTATCAGCTTCCACTAACACTGAAGTTATTGGAAGGCAGCTGCTAAAATATCCCAGCAAATTTGTGTAGAATGACTTCAGGTAATTGAACATATCGCACTCAAAAATCTCCTGTAATACCACGACAAAAACATACCGCTGCGCTGCACTAATTGCTGTTGGGGGAAATAGTTTGTTAAAAGGAATAAACAAACAGCACAACTCTTTCAGAGTCTACATTTAAAAAGAGGATTTCAACTATTAGCCACATGCAGTTGACAGTCAAACAAATGACAGATCTTACAAAGAGGAAAACTGAAAACATCAAACTACTACTCAGGAATTTCTGTAACTGTGAGCAACACTTGCAGCAGTTTCAGATATATTCTAATTTCATTGAATTGTCCATGCTAAAGGCTAGCTAAAAGCTGCCTCATGCTGTATCTATGAGGGAAATCCTATTTTCATGCTGCAGATCCAAAAAAAAATTTAGGTGTCATAGCTGCACTGTGCTTTTGGGACTTACACAGGAGAAGCAGAGCTGGCAGAAACTCTACAGGTATTTTATCTCTTTCTCAAGTTCAGTTAYATTAGCTTTAATAGTTTGCAATTTATGTTTCTGTTCTTAATGTAAGTGACTGGTGTCTCCTTTCCTGAATGAAGCATTTCTCTCTAATCATAATGCAGTTCCTAAAACCCATTAAAATCAGAGACAGTGTTAAAATGTCAAGTGTGTAATTGATGTGTGAAATAAATGGACTCTCAGGGCTAYGCGAAGGGTGAACAGGCACTCTGAAGGATACTTCAAATGAATGCAGTGGTATTGCCTGTTCAAATACAGCAGACAGGAACACTTTAAGCCAGCTTTAACCACTGTCCTTCTCTTTTGTTCCCCGATAACAGCTGTAAAATGCAAACAAAAATTTAGCAGACACAGTATTTCACTAGGGCAACATTTCCACTCCAAATTCCCTGTTYTTCTGAAGTGAATGTGAAGTGAGAAAGCTTCAGAAGCTGAGCATGCAGGCAGCCTGGATGTTTGTTTGTTTGTTTATTTTTTCTCTTTCATGATCATGGCAGATGACACCGAAGCCTGGCTCTGACTTCGTGGTGCAGTAAGAGACCAGGAACACCCAGCACCCGCTGCGGCGCCGGGTGAAGGCTGCAAATGCTGTGGTTAGCTGAAAGGTACCTCTGGAGAAACCCAGGTCAGCAGCCTTAGACCTAGCTCTTCTCCCTCTTTTTAGTCAGTTTAGCAGGGATGCTGCTCTTCACAGCGAAAAGCTATTAACATTGTGATTGCATGAAAAACAGCACTTCTACATTTGAGAGATTTAGAAATCAATGTGGATGCTTATGTAAACAATATTTATTAATACATATTCATTTTAAAAGAATTTGTGCCATTTTATACTATGATTAAAAACATAAATTATTCTGTAATTCAAGGGCACAGATGAACACCTTTGAAATATCTAGAGAGGACGGATAGCTACGGGGATAAATGTATAGACAGTGGGGATTAATAGAGCCTAACCTTGTTCTAATCAGTTTGAAGATTTTAATTTTCACTGCTACCAGCAGAATTTAAATGTGTATTTAATTGCATAAATGTTGCCAAGTATCATACTTTATATCTCTATGGTACTTATGAATATTCATATAAAAATAATGATTGCAAATAGGTTGTCAATAGAGCAGATAGACAGTCTGAAATACTTAATAATAATCATTATAATAATTGGCCCTCATATAGCATTTCCCATCCAAGGTATATAATGGCCCTTTCTCTTCAATTAACAAAACTTAATTAGAATACTTTCCAGTTGCCTAGGGAGAATGCACAGTGATAGATTAAAATGAGAAAAACAGATCCACAAGGAAGTAGGCTGGTCTTGTGGACAAGCAATGAATGAGGATAGAGATAACCTGCAAGGAAAAGAGGGCACTGGCACATGTGCCGAGCACTGGCCCTGGGCAGAGGAGTCTCTGTGAGTGTTTGCAAATATGGGTAACAAGATTTCCCTTCCCACTTCATGCCCATCTTGACGATTCAGACTGCAAGTATTGGGAGAGCAGGGCTTATCACGTAGTCCAACTGCACGAGGCCAACCAAGCACGCATTATCTTGATCCYGATGTGGGTCTACAGGAATGACTGTAATATGAACAAATGACATCAACAATCAATAGAATTACTTATCATCCATCTGAGGTGATAAATGCTCTTCTGCAATGGCCAATGCCATACATTTCAAAGGAAAACAAAAATCTCCTCAAAGGAGAACGACAGCCTCCAACGTTGAAATTCTAGATATTGAAAGAAATTTTCTCTGGGATGTATGAAAAGATATAAATACTTCTCTGATACCAAAAACAGTCATTAAAGTCCAGAAATAGTTTGGATTTAAAAGAAATTCAGTATTATTGCTCCCTTGATGTAGCCAAAATGATCATCTCTCACACTATTATTAAAGACTTCATACTATTTCACTGTGAAGAAGCAGCTGTTACGGGTACATGTAATTTCTTCTAATAGTTTGAGAGAGACAATAAACTGATCTTTTTTCTCTTCATTTGTATTTTCTGCCCAGAAATGGCACTAAATAACAGACCAAAGACTAATGAAAGTCCAGGATCTGTTACGGATGTTTGAGGTCCCAGGCATCAAACATTCAAAGCCACATTTGAGTGCACAGGGGCCTTGCATACCCAAATCTTTCAAAGCTGATGCCCACATCCTTGATYTGAAAATTATTTCTGGTTCTGATAATGATCACTTTTACAAATCATKCTAAATGTTCTAATCTTAAAGGGTCAGATGGTTACAAATGACAGACTACAGACAATTTAAGTTATCGTTCCTCAGATCAGATGAAGACATTGACCTAGTCCACCTTTGTACTACACTGCACATCAAAATATAACGTGTTAGCTTAAGCCTTTAGGAGGGCAGGGACTTAATAAACCACCCACTCGAATCACTTGCAGCCATATGATCATTGCCTCTCTCTTCTTAGACAGGATTTCTCATGCAAACTGGAATTACCAAGGACTCATTTCCCCACTAGGAATGCCAYAAAGTTTGTGTGTTACCCCAAAACCAGGTCTTGTATTAGGTTAGTCTGTGCAAAAATAACATTCAAGCGTTAACCATTACTTTAGACCATGTTACTTAAATCTGCCGGTGAGCTCAACAGGAGCACGCTCGAACGTGTGCGTTCCCTGCGCCGCCAAGAGACTCTTTAGCCCCTGGCAGAGCTGCGTGTTAGAAGAGTGACCTTACTCTGACAGCTTTTTCCATTAGACAGTCATTGATTTTTGTCATCAGCTTCTAATGAAATTTGAAATTAGCATGGTTTTTCTTACAGAAAAAAAGATAAAAGAGCCTTTTAATTAACCTGGGTTCCCTCTGCAACAGCTGAAAGAAAAGCGSTGCAGGCAGGGCCGGTCTGCGCAGCGTCCCTGTTCTCCCCTCAGCATACATGGGCACAGAGCCTTCTTCTTTCTTAAAAAAAATTTCTTAGTGACAAATTCGGGCTTGTTTCAAAAAGACACATTTCAGTTAAAATTATCTTTGCTTTTTTTCGGAAGCAACACTCTTCCACATAAAGCATTCCTTCCTTGGGTGGACTGGACCTAAAAGGTACAGATCCTTTCTGGTATAATTCAGCAGAAGTCCAGCGACTGGAGCAGAGCAGGGATGATTTACACCAGCTCAGGACCTGCCAGGAAGCATCTGAAATGCCAACCATTTCATTTTGAGTTTTCTTTTTTCTTTAAGCCATTCAACTTTTATTATCTTTTGAAGGGAACTCTAAAGTATTTACTTGTCAAGAAGACAAAATATTTTCTGGTAAAGTTAATCACATTTCTTCCCTTAAGCGTCGAAGGGATCATCATGCTCCTCGTAGTGCTGCCCACATGGAGATGCCGGCGCGCGCCCCGCGTCTCGGGAGGCACCGTCCCGCTGCCCCTCCTCTGGATCGCTCGCGGGTTGCCCCGTTCACCACGCTCTACTTTTAGGTAAAATTGTTCATAGCTTCGGTTTAAAAAAAAATGCTAAAATGCAGTGTTTTTTAAATAAATTAAATTTCCAATAAACATGGATATAGCCAAAAGATAATTAAAGTAATCCTCTATTACGTTACTTGAAAACGATTATGCGTGTCCCAAGACGGCAGTAGAGCTAAACAAGCAGAGCTCCAGCGAAGAGGGTGGCTACAACACAAATTGAAAATCTGTCCTCCTGTGTGCTTATGACTACGCAAAAACGCCCCAAAAATCTAAAATGTTTCAGAATTCTTACTCTGTGTTTGCAGTTTATAAAATTAATGACATTCATTTTAATCTTTATTTTGACAAGAATTTTCAAGACTGATGGGCTTAAAATTTCAATCTTCTCCTGATATTTTCAGTGTAACAATGTTTTTTTATAGAAGAATGCATTAAATACTGCTGTAAACTGAAGCTATCTGTAGCGCCTACCCAACATAGCTGATGCACCAAGAATTGCGTGAGTGTGAAGGCTGGGAAGTAAAAGCACGTACCACTTTSGTCCCTGCCTTCTTTCCATGCCAGATCCTTCATTTCGAATGAGCAAGGAACCGATTCCTAATTTTTCCTTGGAGAGCTATGACGTATGCCTATTTCAGCCCTTCACTGAGTCAGTAATATTGCAGGCAGCAGAATGCAGGACTTCTGCAACACCAGCTGTGATCACACTTGGGAAGCCAATGTATTCAGACATCTCAGGGATAGGAAATTTTAACAATGTGTCTGGAGGCTAATGGTAACATATGAMTATCCACGTATATAAATACTTACACACATACATATAGATGTACACATATAGACAGCAGATATTTCAAATCAGAAAGTGCTGTATTGAGGGAAATCAAATTTTATGGTCTGTCAACTCAGGCATTTGCCTTCTGAATGCAGATATAGCAGAGTAATGACAAATACTAAGACTCCTAAATATGCAGGACTAGACACCACTTAAAATTTCAGCAAAACCTGTACGTAACTCGTTAAGTATCTTTTATCCTATTACTTTGCACACTTTGGCTCTTTAGTACAATGCTTTGAAATATGGCACTATTGCTGCCCCTGTTTTGCAGAGGTGGSACAGATTCATCAGGATCCATTGCCATTTTCATGGAAGAAGAGAATGCCAGAACAGACAGATGAACCCACRTTTTCCAGCTCCCATATCAATACTACTGAACCGTGTTTCTCCTTTTTGCACATTAAAAATCAGTCAGCAAGTCCTTTTGGAACAAATCACTGCAAAACATTCTTTAACATGGTATTGTGCCAGAAAGGAGTCTGGTTCTTCACATTTCTGTGTATGCTGGAGGGATATGCTGTCCTGAACACCCAGAGCAAAACTATCTTTTAACATCCCTTGCTTTGTGTAATTTGGGGGAGAGATAAAGTYTGGAATGGTAATGTTCCATCTCAGAAATGGCATTTTAGGAAGGAAAATTAATCAACTAATGTTCATTAAAAGCAAGATTGTGGAAATCAGTGATGTAAATGTAATTTAATTTCCTCCTTCAGAGAAAGGCAAATGTCTAGTGCAAGATGCAAGTATAGGACAAGAAATTTTTGTCGTTAGGTAGTTTTGGCATTGACCAGAAAAACATCATTTTGCTGCACCTAAAAATGTCCCAGTGTGCTTCATAGAACTGAATGAGATGATGTGCCCRTAACTTCTACCTGATTCTTGAAACTACTGAGCTACTGCCTGAAGTGTGATTTCATGGACCGACTATACCATCCTATTTAATGCAGCACATGGCATGTGCAGCTAGAACAGTCGTGCTGGTAAACAGGGAAATTCCATCTCCCTGCCAAAGATTTTTACCAGTAGAAGAGAATTTCAAAATATCCCTCTCCCCTTCTCCATATTTTCCATGAAGATATGCAGATCATCACACCAAAAAGATCAATAACAATTTTTGTTAGATGAGAAACAGTCAACTCAGGACTCATATAACTGAAAGCAACAGAGTCCACTTCTGAAACCAATGGGACTATTAAAAAGAGTCACTATCTCCTAAATTACAGAATTACAACTGAATATTTGCATGATTAATTATGTGAATCAGTACTTACCTATTCTGAACTGTCAGCAGCCATATGTAGACCAAACACATATTTATGTACTAGCATTGCCAGGATTTGAAGCTTATCTAAAATTCCAAACCTATGTAATATATGCTYAAACTTTATAGTTGTAAATCCATCTTCATTTCAACTGTAAGCGCTTCTAAATTTGCAAGGATATATCCATAGTTGATAATACAAACTCAGGGAAACTCAAACATTTTTTAAGCCGTTTCTTTTTTTTCCCCCATTCTTCAGATATTATTCAGATTTTGGATGATCCCTTTATCTCATCTTTGAAGAACATAGAGACCTTTGGAAGTTTTTTACTGCAAGTCAATATTCTGCATGATTTGACTTTGTGTATGTCTTTGGGTAAAGGGAAAAATCAGGTTCATATTTACTTATTTATACAATAGCCTCAAAAGAAGAGAAAGAAAAAGATAGTAACTGTCCAATGCTCAGCACTGGGATTTGAGGGAACTCATTCCTCATCTTTTCACCCTTCCCAAATGTAATTAATATAAATGGTCCCAATCTGGCCAGAAACCCCYCCAGCTCTGAGAAGTTTCTCCACATAGCTTTTGTTCAACTCAGCACCCAGGAGTCCCAAATTTCATGCAGGAAATTTTTTACAGGGAAGGGCACACGTGCCGTGCAGTCTGCCAGAGCTTTTGGCATAAGCCAGAAGCGTTACGAAGTATGACGCAGCCCAAATGCCCGTAACCCACTATGCCCTGAGCCCACAGGCATTCTGAATTCCAGAAAACCCTAACAAAYACTCCTGCTTCTTATGCAGACAAAATCTCCAGGCAGAAGAAAAAAAAGATCTAACTGGAGAATGCCAGTACAACCGTCCTTCCACACAGGAAGGCAGGTAGGTAGGACTTCCCAGAACTTGAACCGAAGCACACTACGCAGCATTTACTCCACCGCCCCAGAGAGCCAGTTTCCTTTACCATTAACCTCCCTGGATGCTGTGCTGACTTGCCTGATAGCTTGAAAAGACAAGGTTGAATGCCTGCAAAGCCACATTTTAGCATGCTGCTTCCTTGGCATTTTAGTGAGCATCTCAATGCTTCACTCCACAGTTTTCAAGCTTCTTAGATTTACATAAACTCAAGTTCTTCTTCCCTCCAAACAAACATCCAAGCAATTCCAGGCTTAATTAAGTGATTCCCAGCCTGTCGCAAATGTAGCAAGAAAAGACTAAAGATGAAAAATTTTACCAATAAGTGAATGACTGAAATTAAGCCTGTGTTTCTCTGAGAAAATATTTTTGGCAAGTTCTCTACCATCTCAGCCAAGGAAGTGTATTATAATGATGCTTAGAGATTGCCAAACAAGATTAAAGCCCAAATATTGCACTGCTTCTAAAAACACAGAAAGAATAAGTAGGCCAGTGCTGAYGATTTAAAGTAAACTGCTAATAGCTTTAGTCACCCAGTCAAAAGCTAACGTACACAGCTCCGTCGTGTAGTCTCTGTTTCCTACCGCAATCTATAAAGATTTCAATGCAAGATGCAAATTGCCATCAAGCATCAGAAATTAGACTGAAAATATAGTCAATAATTTCCATCTTAGACTCTGAGTACAGTATATCTACTAGACTGAAACGTTCAGGRAAGGCTTACTGAGGCTTTACTTGTTTAGAAGGATAAACAGCCAGATCATGCTCCCAGTGCATGGCTCTGCCAAAGCACCATCACTCTGATTTGTAATGCCAATTCCCAGTTTCAAACGAGACTCARAACACTTTTCCCCCCTAGAATTACTCTGCCAATCTAACATTCAATCTACAGCTGCAGTGGTATCCTGCTGATTACTCTGCTCTGTCAAAATTTGTGGTAGTTCTGTGAAGGACACACTCTTACTAAGCCAAATTTTCCATCTTGCAGAAATGTCCCATTTTCAAAACTGCAGTAGGAAGAGCACAGGGGCGGAGGGAGAAGGGGAGTGTGAAGCTGCTTTTTGTTCAGTATCAGACCCAGATCTCAGCAATAAAAAATCTTCCACAGAAAAAAAAAAAAAAAAAAAAAAAAAACTCCTTTGGAAGAACGTAAATAGAGATTTGTAAATACTTCTGGAACGGCAAGGTGGGGTTCCCTAGTCACCCTAAGGGGGCCAGGAGTCACGCTTGCCAGCCGAGCAGGCCACAGCAAAAATCCTGCATGGGGTCAGGGGACTGAGTGTCCCAGAAATGGCCACCCTCGGGCTTTCTTCCAGCTGACTTAGTCTAGCAGAGCTAACATAATGTTTCAATTCTACTATGCATTTTTTCCAATGAAAATCTGACCTCTCTGAAAAAATTTCAGGCGGCTTGAAATACTTAAGCATCACATAGCTCCTTTGCTGTTATGACTTTCAGGAAACAGCGTTTGCACTACGTCCTATTTTATTTATATTGTATATTCCATTACAATGCTGTCTGAAGCTATGCTTTCATCCGATACTCTTCTCCCTGAGGTCGGCAAGCATCACAGAACGGCTCCCTGCAAGCCAGTGGAAACCGAGCGGGTGTGAAGGAAGGAGCCGAAGCTTCCCTGCCTCCTGCCCAATTCCAAGTGCGGCACGTTTCCTCTCAGCTTTTTCTAGCTGTTTGCTTTCAACTGCTATTTGGCCTATGAAGACACGCACTAATGGCCCGTTAGGAGATGAAAAAAAGTATTCAGTGATGAATTGTTTTTATTCTGGGTGCATATTCAGAGCACAGAATGGTATAATATGGTAATATTCTACGCATCCAAATGCAATGGAGGCAGGTTGCTTATACTGCATTTGCATTTCAATATCAGTTATTTTTTTGGCTTTGTTTGTAAGCAAACATTCAGAAGAATTCAATAGTGAAGTATCACATATACACAGAAGGGAAAACAGATTTAATGCAAACATTCTGAGGAATAAAGGCCATGTGCAGTAAAAAGATAGAGCTAACTACATGAYATTCTATGTATATTTATTAGTCTGTCTTCTGTTCACCAAAACTGACTTTTTGTTTGTAGATTTTTTTACATCACTGAAGATCTAACTGTTTCAGCGTTATTCGTGATTTCTAGTGTCTCAAATTCCTTGACAGTTGAGTATTTTAAATGTATTTTAAACTTTAAACTAACATCTTTTTCCAATAGAAATGGTAGAAAATTACAACAGTGCTAAGGGGCAGCAGAACAAGATAAATCTACTACCTAGCAGGACAGTCTGATCAATGCAATTATTAAATTGATGTATTTAGTGTAGTTTTTTGGGGGTACGCATTTTTAATGTTAACTGTTAAAATAGAATGAAAAAACATTTGTTTTAAGGGCATCTAATTTTTTTTGCCAAAGTAAATAAATAAAGTAGCAAACACATTTATTACATCTTGCTCTTCCATCTGTACTGAGATCAGACATTTCTATTAAAAAATGTTAGTTATGTTGAACAGTTTCACAATCCATCAATTTCTGATATAATTTGACAATTCATTTTTCTTTTTGTTGAAGAAATCTATTTACAAAATAAAATAGCCCCAAATTCTATTGATTTCTGTAGCTTAAAATATCAGAATGAATTGTGCAGATTACTTAATTTTTAATGCATATTTTAATGATTTAGTAACTTCAGAGATTGGAGCAGTAATTGCTCCCTAAGCAAGAAAAAAAGAGACACTCCTGCACTGGAGAGGAAACATGCAGATTACTAAACAGGCCTCTTTCAATAAATACAGAAGAGAGAAGTATAATGATATAAATGGTATTAAATAAGAAATGGATCTATATGTAAAATCCTTATATTTGTCATGTTTGAAATTTAAGAGTCTAGAGATGAGTTAGAAAAATAACAATAAAAAGTTTTATTAAGAGCAAGAGATCAGTTAAACTATGCTTAACAGAAMCTGCAGCGGCAATCTCTATTTCATTCCCTTGGAATTTCACCCACCACAACAGTACAGGAAATTAAAATCACTGYGGTATTAAAATAATTTTTTACTAGCCCCGAATAAAATCATAGCACTGTTGAGATACTAACTTTATGCAAATTCACCTTGTTATAATAACATTTTACTTATACTGAAACACTCAAATGTATATAACAAGAAGACACTTCRGCCTTCTCCCACGGATGGCACCAAGCTAACCCATCCAGGACAGCACTCCAGTGCAAAGACACCTCTGATTAATCACACAAAGCAAGGAAAAGAGAGCTCAGAAGTGTCACACAGTCTACCTTTTCTTCTCCTGTCCAGCCCTTCATTTGACCATCTGCCTCCTCCCTGGCAATCACTGACCAACGCCAGTCTCCRGCTATGGGCTTCCACAACCTGAAGAGGCATCCTATGTCAAGAAGTCTTAAATCTGAAAGTCTTTTCTAAATTACGTCTCCATTAATATAAATTAGACCAATCATTTCCTGTTCTACGCTTAGAAAAAAATCAGAGAAGATGAAATCACCTTTCCTTTTCAGTTTCCTAGATCTCTGAAGGTTGTTACTAGATCAGCTCTCAGTGCTCCCTTTCTTTTAGCCAACAGATCTAGTCCTAACAGTTCACAGTTTGGTTTTGTTTAAAACTGTTTTATTGTTTTTCTCATTTTGCATAATTCTTCATTAAAAGTATTACCCCAAATTAACAATCAAGATAATTTGCTTAATCAGCTAATGGGAATTTAGCAAAACATAGGAAAAATATGTTATAATTTTTGTTCTTTAAATTATTTTGGATTGCTACCTGTTATGTATGATATTTTGGAAAGATCACTCAGTAAGAACACTTTTACTCAAAGATAGCTTTTTATTATACACACTTTTTAACCTTCATTCAATAATTCATATCTGGATATCAATTATTCTGGCTGATATTTTATCCACACAGTTTTCAAGAAAACTATTAATTGGATAAATTATGCCTTTAAAGTGTCAGAGAAGTAACATTCAGTAAGCAACCTTCTATCAGATGCATTGCTCTGCAAGCAGATAAATACTTGTTTGACGAATGCATGTTAACAAAAAGTTCAAAAGGAATTGCATTGACTGGAGTTTAATGAAAACTTTAAAATTGAGGTCTAAAGAGCATCACAATTATTTCCCATCATCTATTTTTACTAGAACTGTGAAATCAAAACAGAAAGGTAGAAGCTTATCTCACAATTAACCTTTTGTACTAAACAGTGTTAAAAGTCTACAGAAAGGGGAAAATACCTTCGTAAGCATTCTGAGAACATTTATGTCACCCTCTATGTCTAACAGGGTTGTTCTGATGTCCCTCTGAAGGACACAATACTGCAACGAGACATCCACCATGCAGCAGAAATAAGCAGAGGCTGCTGTGATTGTGCTACACCCTGTAACGATATCCTGGAGAAAAATAATGCACCTTTTCTTTCAGATTCACATTGGCTTTTTGACTCAGAGGCAACTTTCATCTGTTTAAATTCTTGTGACCCATGGAAGAACTCGTTAATTATTGTCACTAGCATTACCAGACTCCTTTGATCCTAGCTAAAGGATTTTACCCAATTTATGTTATGGTTACTTCATGAACATTTAAACYTTTTAGTGGAGTTGAGCCACTTTGTTTTCTATTTCTCATATTTCACTTTTTCATTTCAACATTTTCATAGAACTGGTCACTTTCATAGTAAAAAAATCACTTGTGGGAAACGCAAAATGGATAGAAGTAAAATCATGCAATTAGCAGCCACATAAGATTTGAGCAAACCCATCTACTGTAGATTATATAAAATGCGATTTTCAGTAACAGAAAAACTGAAAAGCAAAGAAATTCCATCCATCTTTCAATTGAGAAAGCTTCTGGCTTTTTCTGCAGACTTGTGTTTCTTTGAGCTCTGTTTAGGGCTGGTTCTCACAGCCTGGCAGCTCCTTTGACCATGTAATCCACTACTATTAATTTTTCAGAGAATTGTCCATGTAGGTGGTGATGTGCATACTCAGTGCACAAGATTTGGAGAGGACTAGCACAGAATTTCCAATTTCACTATGATCTTTTGAACAAAATCAATTATTGGGAAGATTATTATTTCAGGACAATGTAAACAGCTTTTTTCCTCAAGGTAAGTGATAGCATCACTAGTTTTTAGATATGAGTCATAATGCTGAAAGATGTTTCTCTTCAAGCATCCCAAAATGCAGAACTGAACATCTTTTCTGAAAGTCTGTTTCCATACCACAGCTTCCTTGGAAATACCTTCCTCGGAAAGAAACTGGAAAGTATATATGGATTTCCTCTCCGGAAACTCACAACAAATAGATAACACGAGCACATCTAGTGGGAGCAGTAAATATGATGGTAAGGTCACCCTTTTTATTAAGTTGAACTTTCATGCCCATGAAGTCCTTGTCTAAGGCAGGGTGAAATGAAAGTCTTATCGTGCTGCCTAAGGACGTGAGTGAGCCATAACACCACCACTGACCATCACTGCTTTGTTTCTTGATGAACGCAGACAAGAGCAGTAAAAAAGGAGAACAGCATCTTCTCATGTTAGGTAGTTTTGATGAGAGGAACAGTGGTTAGGTTGTTATTGGTAGTCCTTAAAGTAAAAGTAGAGAAAGGGACAGTTCCCCCAAAAATGAGATAGTGGCAAGAAGGAAAAAGGACAGAGATACTTGAAAGTATCCTAAAGATAAGGTTTTTCATGACCCTTATCTTCAAGAATTGTTCATGCTGCTATCTTTGATAGCCTTACAAATCAAGCAGGGATACTAGAAACTGGTGCAAAATACATTTTAGAAATCCAAAGTGTCTTTTCCATGCAGAAATGATACAAGAACTAAATGTTCATTAAAATCGGACATCTCTTTCAATGTCGTTTTACAACAGTTACAGACAATTGAGTATAAACTTTAAGAAAAGAAAACACTTTTTTTAAAAAACACATAGTAAAGCTAAAAGAATAACCTTCTGTGCCAGGGCAAGTCTCAGAAGGGAGACAAATCCACTCAATGAGAATTTTCTTGTGTTCAGAAATAAAAAGACTTTTCCTTTGGCAAAGAACTAGAACAACCCATATAACTACAGAAATAAATTCATCCACTTTCAATTCAAGGATAACAGTTGGTAAAATTACACCTGTGTCAGAGTCTACTAAGATCTTTAATGAGCCTGGTCATTTTGTTCTCTTCTTGTCAGAAATCACAATGCAGGTGTTAGGGACCTTACCCATGTTCAGCCTAATCTGTCTCTTGATCATGCTGTAAGGGGTGAAGTTCCTCGCTGCTAGGCCAACAGTTTCATTAACCAGCATTCCAACCAAATAAAATAATATATGGATTACAGCTCTTTGGTAAGCTTGTACCATGGATGAATGCTCAATGAACATCATAATTTTGAATTTAATCCTGATTTGTTCTTGCACTTAGTGAGTGTTTAATTAATATCTAGCTTCCAAAGGATGCCATTCAATTAACTTCTACAACCCAATGTATTAGCAATTTAAATAAACACATATTTAAATTATTCTACTTGTTTGATTTACTTTCCCAAACCAAGGAAATATATATGTGTAGCCTGAAATCTATACATCTGCTTGCCTTAGCCTACTTGTAAAGGCAGAGAATCCTTCATTATTAAGGTAGCTTCACTGGCAACCCTGCAGAGACGAGATAGATCTTTGAATTGGGACTGACTTTTTCTTTACTGTTATACACAGTTTCTGTCTGAGTGAAACTTTTGAGTGTCAGAGTAGTGAAAAGACTGCACTGTCACGYTGCAGGCTGCTCTGCTGTTGTGGATGTGCGTTGCTTTCTTGAGGCTGCACGCGCACTTTCCCAGCACGGACTGGAGGGGGGCCACCAGAGCCTGCAGTCTCAGGGTCTGAGACAGACCATCCCTTCATCTACAGTTCCAGATGTAACCTGCCTTTGAGGATGTTTTTCCATGGCAATCAATAGCAATCAATCATTGATTCCAAGAAGCTTTAAACAAGGCTTAAGGCCAATCCACAGAGCCGTTTAGGTACCAAATACCCAGTGAGACGAGTTAGAGCCAAGTGCCAAAGTGCCTTTACTGCCCAGGTGTTTGATTGAATGAAGACACTTGAAACTAAAACATAATTCAAACACAACCATTTACAGTACAAAGTAGGAAATTTCCTTTAGGTTCAATATGAGGAGAATAGCATGTTTTTTAGAAGCTGCATATAAAGGCAGGAATATTCTTCTGAAGAAAATATCTCCTAATATAGCCAATAAACAAAAATATAGAAACAGTCACAAAATACTTTGGTACTTCACATTATATTATGCACAGAAGTACAAGTATGTTCATCTGCAGTAAAATTAAAACACTAAAAAACATGTTCCAGAATTATAGTCCTCTTTATGGTGTCATATTAATATAATAAAATAAAGAATATAAGCAGACAATCATTATGTTAGTCACCTCACCGCAACCAGTTTTCCTTATTTAATTGTATTTTCATCATCTCCACAGACTCTCTAAATAAACTGTTTTATTTATATTTTAATTTTATAGCCATCTATCTACATAATTTTAATTTTTATAGACATCCATTTTAGATCTATGCGACAATTTACAAAACTGCTCCTTCTACTGTTCTCTACATGTGGAAGGGGGAAAAAAAAGGAAGGAGACAGCAGAAAGGAAGCAGCAAGAATACTGAGAAAGTATCCGACAAAGTGAAAGCAGCAGGAAACAGTGTCCTTCATCTCAGCACCTCATATATCATGATGTATTACATGCTTAGTCCCTTGCATGTCACTGACGCTATTATGTAATCTATACCATTTTTTTCTCTATTGCTTCTGTTCTGGTTCACAATTCTGTTTTGCATATAAGAGACATTAGCATGCTGATACTTTTAATAGATCAGTTTAACTTTTTTCTGGATTATCATCTCATTTATATGGCCTTGTCATGATGTCCGACCATCTCCTGGAAACTGCTCTTGCCTTTTAAATCAGATTTAAGATGCTCCCTTACACTTATTTCCATCCTAATCAGTTGGTCCTTTACTTCTCAGTGGGAATTTACTGCCATCCTTTACCCCTGCTGTGGCTCATCACTTTCCATATATCAAGATCGTCCTTTCTCCTTCAAATCCCTATTTACCTAACTTGCTGGTACTAAGTTCCTCACAAATCATCACCACTTACCTGAGCGGTAGCTGCCACAGTGATTCTCCTGTCTTTGGCTTCAGACAAAGCTAGTGAAGAAAAGAGTAAAGGACATGGTTTCAAAAGTTTCTAATCATCTTAGCACTCAATTTTAGTCTGATTTTCAGAAAGGTCCTAGCAATTACTCTCTGATAAATCACTTCGGTTATATATCAAGCTGATTGTTTAGACCATGTTTTATTCAAAAGCACCATTAAAAAATAATAATAAAAAAAACTCCCAACTGCTTGGGATACTAAAAAAAACCCTCTAGAATAACTGCGATGGACAGCGAGCATTTGAGAGAACCAGCAGGTCTGCATTTAAACAAATAATTGCATAAACAATGATGTGCAAATAAATAGTCCCAGCAATATTGAAGATAAGTTCTTTTCCATCAAATGTTGCAAATGAATTGGTTTTGAAAATGAATTAAAGGAATTATTGCTGTTATAGAAATTTCCTTTTCATCTAATATTTACCTCTTTCTTTGCCAAATGCTTGTAAAGGATAAATTGTATATTATGTGTCTGTTTCTTAATTTCTTGATGAAAAATCATATATATAAGTCTCCTTCCCTAGTTGTATATGTGAGAATGAGTTAATTAATAGCTGATAGCCTTAAAATCTTTTATTCATTATTTTCTGAACATATTCTACTCAGCATTAGTTATAAACACTCTGGTAATTCACACAAAGAAACAATTCCTACATGCCTTAGACCAGTTTCTCAGTGAAGACAGAAGGAGCATTATTAGGCAAAAAAAWAAAGTTGATTTTTAAAAGTTTTCCACATCAAAATAGAGCTTCAAGTATTAATTTTACCCTAGCTCATGTCTTTTTTGCTTCCTAACTATTCATACTGAGCTAAATAAARTGAGACATGCAACATCTTGTCCATGAACCATCATGCTCCAAATCCACTCTTAAACTGACCATGTCTACTCATTCCAGGGATTACAAAATATGAAACTAAATTCCTAGGATTGTAAATCAGAGTGTAGCTGTGAACAAAAATTATTCCAATGTGCATCAAGAAAAAAATACACATTCCTTCTCCATAGATTAGTGAAATAAATAAAAGAACAAAAAGCAAGAAACCCCGGGAGAGCCACTCTTATTTACAGTAGTACAGGGAAAATATTCCTTGCTCTTGGGCCAATGATGGACACAGGACAAACTCCTACGTGCGCACCTGATGTTAACTCTGTTGAGTTCTAGTACATATTAGCTGGCAATGGATCACTTTGGTTCTGCAAAAACAATTTTCAGCTAGCCAGCAGTATTGACTGTACATCCGTCGTTTAAAAAATAGCTTCTCTGGTTTGACGTTTGATCAACCAAGGTGATAACTTTGTAGCCATCAAAATCTGTCATTCCGCTCCTTTAATAGGATTCACATGCCCGCTGTACTGAATACCAAAAAGAGAAATCAATCTGAACAGCAGAGTAATCTTTGATCTTTCTATTAGAAAATCAGTTCCATAAATTAAATATACAGAAATAGTCCAAATCAAAACACTTTAAGAGCAGATCTCACTATAAGTATGACACCAAATTTATCCTGCAAATAAAGATAAGACTATGTGCCCAGATTTTCCACTCTAATCTGCTTTTATCTCATCAAGTCCACTCATTTCGGTGAGTTATTTCATACGAAGACACAGATAAGTGAGAAAAGAATTAGGCCCCCGTTGCCTTTTATAAGGCCTTCACAGTATTTTTCAAATCAATTATCTAGACATAAACATACACAGGAAGACATAGAGGAAAGACTCACAGAGATGAAGCTCTGCGGAACATTAAAGATTGACAGATATAATAGTGAAGGCAAGGACACAGTGAATTACAGTAACAATATTTCACTTCTGTAGTTATAAGTTCAGATCTTATGCAGGTGTTCATTGACAAAGGCTCAAAATTACACGAAATACCTTAGCAAATATTATGAAGTTGGTTGTCAACGGTAAAGACCACAAGAACTTGGTTTTATTTTCTGTCTTTACATTGATTAATTGGTATAGGCATAAAAGCCCGAACTCCTTTGCAATGCAAAATCCGTAGAAAAGACACGAGGTCTGTGGCACTCACTTTAAAGGTAGTGGCTCAGGTTCTGCCAAATCAACTGTCAGGAGCTGTCAAAAACACATCAGGCTTAAGCTCTCCTTTTAGGCTTTGAGAGGACWCTTAGAAGTTGTGTGCTGTGCTGCTACTCAGTTTCAGAGGTAGGTGGGCACACAACCACCAAATCCTTTTGAAAATGCCAGAGGCTGTCAGTGAAGGAGAATCCACTCATCTCAGCCGCCTGGGTGACATACGTGGACAGAGCAGCAACCGCAAACAGAAGTCCGAAGAGGGAGAAACCATGCTRTGATAAAGAGAAGATAAAACAGTTCTCCAGAAGTATCTAAAGTAGCATCACTCCCTGAGGTTCAAAACACGCATTAAATAGTTAAATCAGACTCTACCTCCAGGACAGGTGCTGACAGGTTCCTAACTGGAAAATGGTGTCAAGTGAGAATGGCRAAAGCTCGGGGAAAATTTAGACTAAGATAAAGAATTTTGCTATATCCAGTTGGAAAATCTGAAGATGACTGCAGCAAGTCTCTAACRGAACTAAATGAAATTGAAAACTGGGCACGTGTAAAAGAAACAACACCGGCTCGCAGGCTAACCAAGCTGCGGAGTGGGAAAGCATCTTTCTGAGGAGAGAGCTCTAGGATTACCTTCAAAATCTTTCTCATGTAATAAAAAATAAGCACCTGCCTTTCTGGAATTAAACCAGCTTCAGAGATTACCAAACCTTTTACTTTACTCACTGCTCAGCTGGGAGGAGCAGTTTGGCTTGGGGACGGGAATTTCAACAATGAAGAGACTTGCAGGACAGCTTAGATCATGCATCCCAATATACAGCTTGCACTGGTCAGAWGGAGAACATTAAATTAGGTATTTGCAGCCCATCAAGGAGTGCAAAATGCCCAGTTACACAACAACTGCTAGGCTATGCTGATGCCAAATACTATTCAGAATTTCTGTGAACGCTGCTGGAAAGTATTTTTTGCTTTACTTCTCCGCATACTGGTATGCTAACTGAGGCTCCCGCTAAGGTGCAAGAATGATATTTCACTCATAATCTTCAGCAAAAACAGTGGCTGCTATCAGCAGTAGCTGCAGTCACAAGGTCACAATGATTTAGAAATAATTTCAATTATATTTCCTAGAGTTATAATGTTTCTTTTATGTTGTTGTCCTATTAACCTTTACAGAAAATGTACATTTGGAAAAAATAAGAAGAAATGGCTTGGGGAAAGGACCAGTAGCCATGGCTTTATGTATTATGTATGGRTCTCTCTCTCAAACTAAAAGTGAAAGGATTAACATGTTTTTTGCCTGAGGTTTTTCACCAGCAAAACATACTTAATAATACTAACTCACCAGTATCATAAGACTCAACTCGTTCCTGTTTGCAAGAGTTTTTTGGGGGAGCTTTGGATGAATACTTCTATAAAAAATACTCTCGAGTGGAGTATTTTACTGTAAAAAGTCCTGGAAAAGTTTGACAGAGATAGGAGCAGTATCTTGGGACACCTTTCGCGTATCCCTCTGCTTAGGCAGAGGCAGGTCTGCATGCCAGCTCTCTGCTCTGTGCACACACATAAAGCAAAGAGGGTAAAACCAYGTTCCAAAATGCCATTTAAGCATCAAATTCTCATTGATTTTTTTTTTAACTGCAATTAATTGCTTAAGTACATYTGTGTATCTAAGTATTCACATATACACCAGCATGCTGGACTAAACCCATCGTTCAAAAGAGCAGAACACTGTTTACAAGAATAAGCTACGGATGCTCCTATTACATTTACCTCAAAAAGATGTGAGAAAGGGTAAATCAGAGACCAGGGAAATAGACATCAGCAACGAGGAGAGCTGACATTACTGATGATACACCTTAAGGCAAGAAAACGAGGTTTTTCATCATTTTCCAGTGTGTCTTAGGCTTCCTGCTGGAAGCACAGGAAAGAAATGCCAGAAAACTTTTATTGCTATTTCACATAATGCATTTCATTTCAGCTGGAAATGGCGAGAAAACCTGAAAGAAACCACAGCTACTCCTTCTAGTAATGGCTATTTTTGCTATCTAATAGACAGCAATGTAAATGATGGCTACAGTCAAATAAACAGCTGAGGCATAAAAGAATTCAGTCTTGGAAAAGGATATTTTTTGCACCCATGAAACACATCTGGGAGTCTCACCTGAAAGGAAATGTACATCTACTACACAAAATATCACAGCTAGAACATTTTTTGCAAGAGTCCAGAGGAAAATCATGTCAAAAAACAGCCTTATATTTCTTGAGGGTCTTTTCCAATTGAAGATTAAACATTATGAGAAACTCAAAAGTCTTCAACGGCAGAGTCTCCTCACTACATAATTTGTTTCAATGTTGTCAGCGTGGTGCTATGACTTTTTGGACATATGTCTTCTCAGTATGTCTTTACCATGTTTTGCATGAGTTCTAAAAATTYTGATTATACTATGCTTAAGGGACTACAACCTACTCTGGCATCACTAGGACAGCTATGGAATAGGGACATCAGTAAAATCCAAGTGTTCCTGCTGCCTGTACACTGACCGCTAAAGAAAACAGGAGAACCAAACCTCAGTAAAATACACCACCATTTCAGCGTTGATGGGTTTTGCAAAACAGCTCTGAGTTGCATCGCTTCCTACTTTAAGACTATTTCAGAACTGACATAAAAAATACCACTGAAGAATTTTGTAACATCTATATATTCTTACTCTATCTCAGTCTGAGTCCCTGCCAAAACTCAACATGAGCCGCTGTGAAATTCCTGTGTGATAAAARTCATGAAAAAGGTAAGGGCAAGGAGTGTGGCCGGAGATTTAGCCAGGCATTTTTATCATTGCTGTAGCACCTGCATTCATGTACTTGCAAACACAACTTCTGTCTAGTTCTAATCTTTTGAAATGTTGCCTCAGAAAGGGCCATTTCAAGCCATCTATCAGAGTAGTCCAACTTCATATCCATGAAACAATCCAGAGAGTTGCTAGCCAAAAGGGACAAATGATGGTTTTAGGATAACTYGAATGCTGGAAGAAGCATGGTCATATTGTTTATTCATGCCACACATGCACGGAAGTATAAAAAAGGTTTTGAAAGTTAAGATTTACCTAAGTAGGAATAAGCCTTAAAATACAGCCTATTTTAGTACCCCAGGTTTCCTGTACAGAGCAGCTGAAATGATGTTCTGCTAAGGGTACTCCTTACTCCATCTCACAAAACGTATCAGTGCAAACTTGTGAAATAAGCCATTTTGTTTTAGTAAGATTTAAGCGCAGTATCGCAAGCCGATAAAGAACGACAACATGTGTAAGACTACTATAATTTGTTTAGATGTGTAAAAGTATATGCTGGTGCCCCGGAATTCAAGSTAAAAGATATTGCTGTAGCTCCCTAAGACAAGGGAAAAAAACAACTGGCTTTGATAACACAGACTAGAACAAATGATTTTCAGTAGGTAAAATAAATTTAAGAAATTAATGTTAAGCTAAGATTTACTATAAGAATTACTATAGAAATAGTCCAACTTCACTGTCAGTATGACTTGAGAAAACCATAATGAATTAAACTTAAAGAGGTGCAGGAGAAACCATACACATTTCAGTTTATGAAAAAAAATCAAGCATTGGATATTTGCCGTGTTCACCGATAGGAAACTGCCCTCCTCCCTGAATACGCCCTCCTCCTGCTCCCTGCTCCGGTGTCGGTCAGACCCCGTTTCAACACGCTACGCGAGCGGAATATTGAACAACGAACAACTTGCAGAAAACCGTTTTGGCCCAGGCAGTGGTTAGATCAGCCTCTCGAACCACATCCCAGATCGGAGGCCTAACCACCCTGTTTCTCATATTCTTAAGTACAGAAATATTTTCTCGGCAGGATGACACCACTATTTGGTCTTATCCTTCCAGTTACTGTTCTTACATTACGGGAATGAAGCAGAATTTGTCACTAGAGCTAGCGTCCATGTTTCCTATCTTGCCATCTCAGGCAAAACAATTTCATTGTCCTTGCAAACATTTATTAAAAAAATAAAGAAATGACAAGAATAACACAATATCTGAAACAATATTTCAAAGACTATGTATTTGCTTCATACATGCCTGATTAAAGCAATCTGTAACCTATGCGTAGCTCTGAGTATAACTGAATGTATGACCTTCAAAATATTATTACATATTGATGCTGCCAATTTAGAGCATAGGATGAAAAAGGGTTTTGCAGTAAATTGCACTATTACTGCAATCAAAGATTTTAGTTTAAGAAGAAACAAAGGTTCAGAACAAACAGCTAGAATAATTGAGCTTATTCAGAAAGGAGAGTCTGGATGCGTTATGAATGCAAAGCAGCCCTTGATTGCATAACGCTTAACACAACAGTCATAGAAGTAATTGATTTCACACTTTTTTTAGGTTTCATTTCTCATTACTAGGCAAAGGCAGCGATCACCTCATTTAGTTTCAATGCAAGAAATGACAATTGTTGCTAATTAATACAAAATACCTTGTATAGTTTTTAAATGCTTAATTTTCTGGATCTCTCATATCTTTAAAGGTCTTTAGTTGCAAAATAAATTTTCTCATAGTTGTAGGATTTTTATTTTCTTGATATGTTCTACCAAAAAGATGGTAAACTTCAAAGGTTCTCAAATCCAGATTCAACTGTAGCCAAAGCCTTTACATTAATGCTATTTGAACATTTGAAACAACAATTAAAGAACATGGGGCTCGATAGTGAATTTTTCATGACAACAGCTGTAGTAAGATTTCCCCACTTCTGGGGAAATTATCCCTCCCTGCAGTAAGTTGTCAGAACACAAATGAAGTAATTAAAATTTTACTCATTCACAATTAACAGCTGATGATCAGCTTCTGGTTAAGCTTCAGCCAGAAGCCTCAGAATTTGTATGAATATTTCAAAACCTTAAACACAGACCTCATTTGTGCTAGTTCCCTTGGTACTCAYGGCTCTGGGCAGAGAAGAGGGATAAGGACATAGGTAATCAATGTTGACTTACACATCTCTACTCTATACATTACTGTTACATGCGGAAAATACTTTTTCGTGAGCTTTTTACTAAATTTGAAAGACAGTAAGGCTGAATTGCTGTTAAACTGGACTTGGCCTGCATGGAGGAAGGGGCAAAAGGTGGAGAAGAAATAGCAAAGGGAATAATTAGTATTGATAACTACCTACTTTGATAACTTAGGGAAAATAGAAGGGTAAAATGTATTGCAACTATTTAATCAGTCCTGCTGCCAATGCAACTGGCAAAAAATCCTTTATTTTAAGATATCATATAACAGATTTAACAGTTTCATACGAATAAAAAAAAGTTTCCTTGACTCTGGTGGGCACARGCCAGGCCTTACAAAACCAGTTTTAAATGTAAATAGGTCTGAATGGTTTAATGGCACCTTTTGTTGCAGTCTGTACGGTTTGACAGTCTTTTTTGCCATACCCTTCAGACTAATGTCTGCATCAGCTCCTGTCCTATTACTACTTCGTTTTCTTAACCTGTATTTTGCCAAGTATGCCCACCAAGATTTGAYGAAGTTGAAATATGCAGCATTTCTTGTATTGCTGCAAATGGTGTATGACTAGGATAATAAATCTTGAATCTACATTCCGAGCTTTTCTTGGCAGTTTAGATTCAGGCAAACACTAACACATACGTTCACTTCCAAACGCACAGTTCAAATCATGGAAGTATCCGTGCTTCCCTGAATTAGGGCACAATGCTGGGGTTTTTGGAAGCAGCAATGTTGGGCATACAGATGTGTGTCAGTTGATGTTCTCAAATCTTTCCAAGGAYTTTGAAAATTCTAATGTTAACCAGTAACGTAACTGAGACACTTCTCTTGTGTTTTCAGASAGACAACCTCAGTTCTACCTAACGTAAGCAGATATCATTAAAATAAATTTGCTTGATAATATTAGTGATCTGAATGGACAAGAGGACTGTACTTAACTTTTGTCTCAAAAATATAAAAAGACTAAGGTAATGTTTAGTTACTCATTTTTAAATCAGCTCCTTTAAAAATAAAAAATAAATTATTGAATAGAAATTTTGTCCAAAGATTTTTTTWAAATGTTAAATCATGTGTGGATCTTTTCCCACAACTGATTTTATTTTCAGGGATTCACATCAGACATAGGACCAGATCGAAGCATAGCACTTAAGCATATAATTTAAGAGTCACTGTCTTCTGGTCAATGCCAAATGTGTCTTCTACCCTCTACAATAATTATTAGCAAGAATACATGTCATAAAGCCATAAACCTAAAGAATGTAGTAGCAGTCATTTGAATAACTATGGACAAATATTTTCCCGAAATACCACTTGTCACGTCATAATCTTTCAGGGAGTGATGTATTTTTTCCACTGAATACAGAATGTGATTGATAATGGGTTTTCCTCAGCACATTATCTAGTCTTTTCTTCATGTCACATGCAAATCCTACTTATGTACAGTMGCTGGGCATCTATTACTCAACCTATTTTGTGTACAGACTTTGAAATCCGTCATAAGCCTGTCAGTTGATGAGTTGTTTTGTTCCTTCTAGGAGACAGAAGMAGAAACGGCAAAAGTAATCTTTACATCCTGAAAATATGGGGAAAGAATCAGAAACAACTCAACTCACTTTACATAACATATTCTTTTAATCTGCTTTTTGTCCCTCAAAGATCATGCAACCAGACTAGCAGTGTGCACATTGTCAATTTTCTGTAATAAAGCATTATTTGGGGAGAGTTTTATCCACACTAGAAAACATGAACTATTTTCGGAATCAGCGCTAAGTACCTTCTGCATAGCTTACGTAGAAAAAAAGAAAAAAAAAAAAACAAAGCACAAGAACATCCTGCTTTTTCACAACCATATTAATTGATCAATACTTCTCAGCATTGCCCAAAGTCATTTTGTTTTAGTCAGGAAAATAACTGAAGCCAATTTTTGTTGATGTTCTCTACTCTGTTATAATAAGTAGCTATTATTTTGGCTTTTGATGAGTAAATTTTTGAAGATTATAAAAAAGAATGGGATATATGCTGGGATAATCTTCATGATACCTTAAGCACTTTTTTGGTCAGAGAATGACTCTTTAAGCAGTCCTGATTTGCCCCACATCGTTATTTGTTATGAGTGTGTATTGCTTATATGAATATTCAGGATGTGTTACTCTAGCTGTCTCATAGATTTTCTAAGCTGCGTGGTTTTTACCTCTGTAGCACCGTGGAAGACTTATACAGAAGTCAACTTAGACCCCACCAAAACAGAACCGCAGTACCTGCATCTCTGGCYGAATCAGGAGATCAGGAAAACACTAGCATCCTGCTACACTACCTTCCCCCTCTGAAAAGGTCGAGGTTAATAGTGCTTCACACAGCTGCTTTTGCAGTGCTGCCCCTCACATTTTTTCTTCTGCAAGACTGAGCCCATCATATAGTCTGTCATCAGTCCGCTTCAAACAGGAAACGTGTTGCCTTCGTTAGCTGGTTCCTCAGATTGCACAGTCACCAGAGTAAAGAAGTATCATGTTGGTGATGAAAATARGTTTTAAGCAAAATTGTAATCCTATATTCTTTTTGTTTTCCAAAAGATTCTGTGGAGATGCTACTGATGGAAATGATAAGTAATTGACTTGTCATCATTTTATTTAGCAGAACCTGGCATCCAGGAGATGGAAGGACAGTTCCTTACGGTGTGATCAGCCTTTGGATAATGCTGTAATTATCGTGAGCTGCATTTTCCCTTCGCACTGCAACAGTAAAATGTGTACTCTTGCTCTCTAACGTGCAGCTCCAAGAAAAAGGGAGAATGAAGTAGGGCTTTGGTTTTAAATTGTACTGGACAGCTCTGGAAACACACTATACTCTGTCTTTACAGTATTTTTGCCACAGAAAGTAAAACAATCAAAAAAGCAAAGTAAAAAGGAGGAACAAGAAATGAGCAGCATGAACAAGAAAACAAAACCAGGCTTTCAGCACTGTGTTTACACTTTCTAACTGATTTCAGTAACACAGAAGAATTGTGCAGTCTTATGACCAGGCTTCTTCAGATGTACTTTAATCGGAAAGTAGATGGTTCCTTTCTAAGGTAGCACTCATCATCTAATATCCTTAAATAAAGTTTCCTTTCTGAAATTTTTCCTCTATATAAGAGCTAATATTGACCTCTGTCAGCAACAAGATAAATGGGCTTATCTTATTCAATATACTAATTCTTTTGTTCCTATTCATTTCAATCTAGCTAATCTACAAGGTGACAGAAAATCTATTTTCTGTTGCTGTTCAGTATTGGTTAGTAATTATTTTGAAGGGTATAATGGGATGGGAAACCAGTGACTAAGTCTTAATCCTATGTTTTAATCTTGGGGCATCAATGTCAAGGTAGATAGGTGATTTTCAGGTTCTTGCCTACTGTGTTTTATCTAGCTCATGCATATGGTGACTACATGAGTACCTGGTGGTGCACACACAGCCAGTCGATCAAATTCTGAACACGGAACTGTCATTAAATATAATCACAAATATCCAAGTTTTTCTGATTACCTCACTTCAGCTTATGTTATCAAAAAATGGTAGAGGAATATCTTGATTCACAGATATTCAAGGCATCAGTARGTACTGACCATGAAGCAGATGACTATGCTGTTACAGGTTTTAGCAAAGAATAAATGAGTATAGTCAGATAGAAGTTAAGTTAGAAGTTATGARATGCAGTCACTATGCAGAAAGGCATATATTAGCTAGAGAGACTGCAACCAAAGATCCCCGAAATTTTCCTTCTTTTGACCCATAGCATGACACACAACCCTAGAAGCCAACTATGCTCCAGCCTCTG
This sequence comes from Rhea americana, assembly GCF_003343005.1. NCBI lineage: Eukaryota > Metazoa > Chordata > Aves > Rheiformes > Rheidae > Rhea > Rhea americana. The sequence continues at coordinate 1,010,910 of NW_028186845.1, read as the reverse complement.
CAGGTGCTAAGCTGGCACAAGAGACAGAAACTGGGCCCAGGCAACTGTCCATACAACTGAAAATTATTTTGCTTGTTTTGTATTTATTTTTGGAAGTATCATTGAATCATTTTTCAACCTCTTGTATTTACTTCTGTCACATTTCAGCAGTGATTTTTGTGGTTTCAGTATTTGCAAAAGCTGCCTAGCAGTTACAAATGTCATTTTATAGTGTTTACACAAGAGCTAGCACAGGAAGACCATWTCAAGGCTTGGGAGTTTTGGCTGAAATAATCAGTAACAGCTTTTTTTGGCTTGTAGTTATAAGTCCAGCTAAGGCACATTAGGATTTTACAGTTCAGCTAAAACCACTGTTTTGATCTATATGCTGCATGAAATGAAAGAGCACGTGAGATCTCACTTTATAAACATTCATATTGCAAACTCTCACGAGAAAAACCTGGCAGATTCTCCAGACAACTGTCAGKACAGCAAAAGACGAGCTGACCTGTAACCTGTGCGATACTAAGACATCACTGAACACCTCTTAGGCCTTCACGCAACATAATGAAAATTAAATCCTCAGTGAAAGAGCTGCATTGGTCAGTAATCTCAGGGATAATTTTACAATAGCCCTGAAGTTTTTTAAAAGACCTCAGTGTGTACAGATGTATCTGCTTGTTTTTTCTTTAACAGACCTTCTGGAGACTACTATATAAACTGGATTGCACAGACTTATTTATAAGTTTCCATGAACGGAAGCTTTTTTATAAGTTTCACGTCTAAGCCTCTGGACATTATATTATAAGCCATAGTGGTGATTCTACCAGGATATATATTTTGCTTTAGAAAGGGGGGGGGGGGAAAGCCTTATGAAGAAATTAAAGGGGAAAAAGTTGAAAATATAGATTAAACCAAGGGAGGAGAGGCAAATGAAATATCTGCCAAACAGTTTATTAGTGATGTGGGGTGCAGGGCTAAGGAGGGAGTAGACTTTGTTTCAGTAATGTATTTTCAAGAGATACATTTAAGAAGTAATTGCATGGTCTAAATGAGGCAAACATGGTAAAATAAACTACGTAAATGATCACTMTACCTCACATATTAAGTAGAAACGATGTGCTGTAATTCGCCATGTRTTTTTAATGACTGTCCTCTGGTCAGCCATAAGAGTTTCATAACAGATTTAGCTTGTTTGAAGAACTTGTTGGGAAAGAGAAGAAAAATTTCATTTAGCTAATATCAGAATAACATGGAACTTTCTGATGGAAAGTACAACCCCAGGCTGCTTTATTTACTTCACACTATAAAGAGAAACGATTAAGAAACGCGGCAATGCAAGTGAGATAAACCTGCGCCGGTGCTGCAGGGACAAAGCGGCGCGGGCCGCGGGCTCCTGGAGCAGCACCTCGCAGAGCCACCTGCGCTGGCTGCCAGGAGTTATCTCGGGAACCAGAAGCAGCAGAGCTGCCTAAGTGTGGTACTTTGACTAATTACCCTTTCAGGGATGCAGAACTAATCACCTTGGCTTGAGACCACACCGATATTGTTTCCAGGGCTTGCAGCTAGCAGCTCCACATGGTGCAGCACACTTCTGCACAGACTTCTGTATTTGCATGATTATCTCCACCGCGGCATTCCCTGAGCTAGATAAGCATATCCAGTGTAGTAACTGGTGCAAAAGCCACAGACACCGGGGTGCTGAGAATATCAAGGTAACATCTGTGGATTAGAAAATATTTACTAGAGCTTCCGTAACTATGGTTGTTTACAGATCCAATAAGTTTAAGTCAACAGGTATGGCCATCAGCACAACGTTTGATCTATGAGTGAGTATAAATCAGGTTAAATATCAAATGTAGTTTTTATTATAGAACCTTGACAACACTAAAATAAATTGCTTTAAAACATTTCTGCCCTCCAACATAATATTTGGTACACACTTTCTCAGGGAAAACATTATTATGTATTCAAATGACACAAAAATCCGTACAGTAGAGGATTTCTGTCTAAGGCTAAGTTTATTCTCTTGCATTGAGATGTTCAGTCTCAGTTTTTAATGAATTCCATCTTGTTGATAAACAGAAAAATACTTCAGCCTTGAAGAATATCCCAAGAGTAAAAAATATTGAGAGCCATGCTTCACAAGATGCTTTCCAAAACATGCTAAAATTAGCAAATATCGACAAGCAGTACTTCAGGTAGCCCTAAAAGTCAAGCAGTACTTGAACATTAGTTTTAGTGGAATATCCTACCAAACACATTCATCCCAACCTTACARCGTGCCTGGAGTTATTTCTGAAATTTCAGTGTGGTCAGAAAAGCCAGGTTATACCCTGAAACAAGTGCAGCAGCAGGAAGATTACACTCTCTGACACAGTTGTTTTGATTTTTGAGAGGATATTGCAGTTATTGACCGGAACATACAAAATGCTTTTAAGAACTAGAGGAATGAAGCAGGAGACTTCCTGAATTTTGTTTAGAGGTTAAAGCCATTCAGCAAGTTCACTAATAGTTTTGCTTTGGACAGGAAAATAGGATCAGATTGAAAATGCAGTAACATCAAATCCACAATGGCAAAGCTCTCCTTAACAGAAAAAAAAATAAAGTTCTYACAGGAAGCCAGGTGATCTTTTCACAAAGTTATCTCTTTAAATTGTAAGAGACCGAACTCAGATCAACTGATTTAAAGGAAGGGAACCTAATTAAAGGAGAGCTGCATTCATTTTCCCCACCGCTGTGTCTGAAGCTACCATCCTTTCCTGACCTTCTCATCCTTTGTCTTTGCAGACTTTACTTTTGTCTAAGCATTTACATCTCTGCAGTGTGGCTATAAAGCAGTACCACAATAATTTCAAATAATAGTTTAAACTCCACCCTCCCGTCAGATTCCAAATACAAGCTCCGTTTGAAGCATCTACATTAATCCTATCAGCTTTCTGAYGGTGTTTCTGAGCGGCTGACTTGCAGCATTTGGTGGACTTTCCCCCGCGAAGGGAGTCGCTTCAGCAGACATCTGCCCATCCTCTTCTTCCCCTCCGCAGGCGGGCAGCTGCGAGCCAGCTACACAACGTTTAACCTTTCCTCTCCCGAGCTGGTGAGGAACCCGGCCTTGCACACAAACCGACAATAGTAATTTCCATTTGTTTTCGGAGGTTCTGGTTGGTAATGGTATTGCTATTTCCAACTTCAGTAAACAGTTCCTGATGTGATRTAACAAAGTATAACAATCAGAAACAACTAGAACGTTAAATATTACGCATTTACTTTAAACATTAAACAGCAAAGTTCTTCTCTGAATTTTTAAATCCTTATCTAGCTTTTATAAAAACTGAAACTGAACTAGGAAACTTTTAGCATGAAAAATTTACATTCCTCAAGGAGAGGGAAACTGGGAACAGGACATCAGGGATGCCGCTGCGTTATAAATATTTCATATCGCATCTATAAAGGAAAAGATCGTATCGTCTCAGCTAAGTATCATCTCTGATACCAATCCTGGTAAAGAATTGGTTAAGAAAGTTTTGGTAAGCTTGAAAAAAATCTGAGTAATGCTGAAAACTATGATGCTAAGAAGGCTCCAGCTATGTCCACCTCGTGATCCCCTCCTTGCAACCATTTGTGGGGTACTGCCAGCAGCAACACAAACCAGGACATTTCAATAATAATTAGAGCACAGCCGCAGAAGTGATAGTCACCATTAGATACAGTTATATGGGAGTGGCAGACCTTTTCTTACTCTTAGTTTCAGTTATCAGAACCATAACAAGCTCATTATTCTGAAAGCCACATTCTTATTTTATCTTGCAGACAAAGTCAATACCTAGAGGAGAAATCTCTCAGACACACCATATGAGGCAATATTTGATCCATCATATTTGTAATCAGCAGAAATTCTATTCTTCTTTTAATATTGATTTTTTAATTGCAATTCACCACCTTCTCTGTAAGAGATAAATGGCATTTTAATAGAATTTTAACTGACTAAATTAAAATGTTCAAGGTAATGTTTAATGAAGCATAGTGCCGCTAACCACACTGCCTCTATTTTAATAATAATCTCAGATTTTTTTTTTTAAATGACTACTACTCTATTGCAAACTTTAATGAAGGCTGAGCTGCACCAGGACACAGCAAGMAAGAAAGGAAAAAAATACATGTCCTCCTTCTGGACTTATGAAGCATGTTTAAGTCTAAAAATCAACGAGTAGCTTTGACAATCAGTTTTAATTTAGTAATAGATAAAAACACCATCATTCTCTTCAGGAATAAATCAGAATGTTTTGACAAAAGCAGTCATGTCACCAATCTTTCTTTGTGCCTTAATATTTATTTACTTTTTTGATCACTGGGATAGTCTTTGGAGACAGACAGCTCATTTTTATGAAAAGTATTTTCATGAAAGTAGCAGCACTGTTCGCAGTTGGAAACAGAAAGATCTTGGATTTTCAGCTCATGCCTCTCCAGCTGCTGAATTTTTCATTTGAAGCAATTAAGAAAAGACATTTTGATAACCAGAATGCTAGTTAAAAATAAAAACAGATGAGAAAACATGCTATTGCTTTCTTTAGATGAACTTAGACAGGAATGCAATGCAACAACGCAAGTGCTTTCTTCTCTGTATTCATTTTTTGTATTATTTTCGATTTACTAATCAACTCTGTCAYGCATTCCTGAAGGTGAAGGATTAGAGAGACGGCAGAAGAAAAGAGAGTCCAAGGGAGCGCAGCCTTTGTACGGTTTTGCTCTGGCAAGAACAAGTGCGTGAATGCATCCACTCAAAGCAGGCATGACTGCAGTCAGGCTGCATACGGTGTTTTGCTTCCTTTACGTTCCCACTGAGAATAACAAGCTATCCTCTGCATTGTCAGGGGCTGAATATCTAAGTAAAATGCCAAAGCTGGATCTTTCTGAACCTGTGTGTAACCCATGGGATCTTCTTCTGCACAGAGGGAAAGAGAGCATCATAAAGAAAAGATGGAATATTTTGTAGTATGCACTTCCTTTTCTTTTTTCATTCCCTAATTTGACTTTTTAAAAAGTCTTTCTCCTTTAAAGTCCCCAGCAYGTGTAATTAGACTCACTGGATTCGAAAAGAGCAGCCCTCTTCCCTCGCACGTGGCAGCCTCCACGCGTGGTCTGTTTGCTGGACAACAACCAGCGAAGGCAAAGCGTGGGTCTGGCCTTAGGAAAAGCTAGCCCAGAGGTGATGGTTTYGGCTCTCCCTTAGAAACTTACTTTAATGGGCTACATGTTGGGAGAAACAAATAGGTTGTCATCGAGATGCCTGCAAACCCTCTCTGCACACAATCAGAAAGGCTGGACAGAATTGATTACTGTGGGTTTATTTCTTTTTTAATCTGTGCACATGGTTCCTTCTAAACTGTCAGGTTACCTCACTACGTTAAGGTGCCCCTCTTCAGTTAAACGTGCACATTTCTCTTTATCTCTGTTTCYCACTTTTTAATGAATAAATGGAAAAAGGCTGTAAACCTTTTCAGATAGTGTGGCTGTTTTCTCTAACTATTGATTCTGTTCTAAAATGCATTTATGTCAAATTTTAGAWCTGCTTTACCCATCACAGAAGAGAAAAGAGTTTTATAAACTCTCGTCTGGGAACTTACAGAATGCGTAGTTTTCAAATGGAGAATTGTGTGGACATGAGGAATTTTTTTATTGTGCAACTGCTACTTGCTTAACACTACTTCTACCTTTGCTGTTGGCATTGCAAAAATAAAACCAAACTGGTTTACACACGGAATCTTACGTAAGCAGCACTGATAAGYTATTAGAAACCAAGTATAATGTCAAAACTGAGTTTTCAAGTGCCTCTACTTCACATAGTTATTTGAAAGTACCTTTAAAGTGTCATTTGCATATAACTCAGCSAAGTTCTTTTTCAGTACAATGAAAATTCATGCTAGTCAGAAGAAAATATGCAAGTCTAACAAATGTTAGGAAATTAGTTATTAAATAAGCCATTTTCTTAATATCCAGATACATTCTTAAATAATGCATGTCAAAGCAATGTACCCAGTGCTGGTTTAAGATTATGTATCACTCCAATTTAAAAAGGATAAATTTCCTTAATTTCCTTCTTAATGCAGATGTACGTATTTAATATTGTTACTATGCTAGCTTCAACAAATTGTGTGAGCATTACACTTATTTCCAACTTTTTTTTCTGAATCCACAGTTGTTCTTAAAACATGCAAAACAAAGAGAGGCAGCAAAGTCAAATGTAAAGAGTGTTACCCTAWGGAAGGTAGGGTTTCTGAAAGATTGCAGGATTTTTACAAGCCAAAACTTGCATACAAGCCAAGACAAAAAACAGTTCCAGGGCATCTGTGAAATGACAAACAAAAACTAGATAGCCAACAGCAACAGAGAAAAGGCAGACCCAGAAAGTGGAAAGTCACTACAGGAAGTTAGATTTTTTAGATACACAATTTTTTTGAACACAATTTCAAAAAAAAAAAATCTTATTTGCAAGAAGAATTTGCTATTGTTTATTTTCAGAAGGCAATAGCTTTTTCAACAAGCTACAGAAACACTTCCTCCTATCAGATAGGTCCAGTCTGATAACCGGTTCAAATACACAGAAGCTACATTCCATCTATGGAACTCCTGAGACAAACCGACTGAACGGTAGGGAAGTGTCAGAGGGACATCATACGGGCTTGCTCTGGGTTTCTACCCTACCGCACAAGGCTGGATTAACCCTTGATCTTAATTAGCGCAGCCATTCACACCRTGTGTTCTTCGTCAATGGATAACTACATTTTCCACGTACCACAAAGCTTTTGAACTCTCTGTAACATCCTCTTCAAGTCACCAACTGAGATGAACACAAGCTCTGTCACGCCAGCCATAGAAGAGCTTCCCTCACCTAAGGARGCAGAGTTTCCAGAAATTTAAGGCTTTGGAAAGCTTCCAGTAGATCATCCTCCCCTTTTCTGCCGTTCACAAATAAGAATAAAATGCTGTAGAAGTTAATATGCAATAATCATTTGTTGGTTGAATCCACACTTTATCTCTAAGAATGACAATAGCATCATGTTTAAATCAGTGCACTGAGATTACTGCTAGCTATGTGAATACGATTAATAAACTACTCACTTCTGAAAAATAACCATCAAACCCAATATTAGAGGTGAAAATGCACTGCATATTAAGGTACTCCAAAGCGGTCTATAATTGTGCACATGTTTACTTATAATGGCTTGGATGGCAAACTAACTTTTTCAGTTGTAATTCAGATGTGTTTGATTATATGCCCACGTCCATCTTCTGCAGCTAGTATATGATGAAAATTTCAACCAACCATCAACAAGCAGCTCAGTTATTCTTTCTGCATGCTCATTAGTCATTATATAATGAAATAATTTATTCTCAATTAGACTATAAAAAGAGTATAAAATGTTGACGTTCTTTCTTAAAGATCAACAGCTATTACAATATTTGAAGTTCTTACTGTTGATGCCACTATAATATATGTGTATAGCCTATTACAGGCTTGATTATGGATATTTTATGTGCATAACTGTTTGGGGAAGATGGGACAGTAAATAAAATTTTATTGTCAAAGGCTATATATTTAGTCAATAGAGCATGATAGCATTAAAGATTGCTATCTCATGAATATGTGCTATAGAAGATCTACATTTTCACTTACTTAAGAGGAAGTAAAAATAGCTCTGATTATGCCTGTGTAATGGGACTTGACTATCAGCTGAGCAGTCAACAACAAAGAAACAACAAAAACGCTTTCTGAAGAACAGTCATGCCTGTTAGCCCCCCTGGATGTCACTGGATTGGTGTCACCGCCTAYGCAGGATGCAACTACCAGTCTATTTTAAAAAAAATTTCCTGTGGTTCAGTGCCTTTCTGCTTATAAATGCTCTTATGTAAAAAGGTGACTTACACAGCAGCTGCACTCTTCATTGGTCCAAATTCTACTTTGATGAATTTCAAAGTACAAATTTCAGTAGTGCTACTGAATTAAAACGTAAGAGACGAAGAGGTCGCTGAGTCACTGAATCAAGTCCCTGCAATCAGACACTAATGTAAGCAGCATTAAATCAAGAAAGTTCTTGACTGTACATCATGAACCACAGAAAAATCCAGCATCCTAAAGCAGTTATTCACAAAAGACCAAATATACAGCATGCCTTAGAACAGGAGAAAACCTATGAAGGCATTATGAGTGTCCTGCAATCCTTCAAAAGCAGGAAACTTGTTAGGTAAACGTCCAAAATGCGAACTGTGTTTTAGAGTGAAGATTCTTGCCCCTGGARATACTATTTCACCCAATGCATACTAACGGCACCTTTTCATGCTCTTGTCTCACTGAYGTTTATCCTATTATCCACGATTCAGGACCTTCCACTCTACTCTTCCAATTAGACATTCTCAGCTTTAGTCCCGAGGGTCACCCAGTTACTGCTGAAATTCATTGAACGATGTTGCCAAGATGGTAATTGAGAAGCCAATGGCACCTGTTAGCGGAATAGGTGCAGCTTGGCATCTAAGAGCCACAGAGAAGAAGCGGGCTTCAGGAGAGTTTTATATGACAGCACTGTAAACAGATCATTCGGAATAATCAAATTCCTGTAGGACTCAGCTCTGGTATTTTGTGACGGTAGTATGTGTAAGAAAATCAGCAGAAGTCTTTCAGTTGGCAGCAAAGTAGCTTTCCTTACCCATATGTTCCATTTTTAATTGGTTAAAAATTCTTATAAGTACACTTACACATCTCAGTATCTTCACAATACAGTTGGCAAAAGTTTACTATTGTGAGCATTTTGTAAGTTCCCATATAATTCAATCTAATTTATTTCATAAAGGGAATTCTTTAAGGAGYGATGCTTACTGAGGTATAAAATGATCATAGCATTTCACGTCTTCGTGATAGGTTTGAGATATTGCTCTTCTCTTCCCACACAGCTTTTTAATAAAAGCGCTGCCAGTTTGCTGACCTTCCCCTCTTCAAGGTTAATAGTTTGTTATCTATAAATTACTTTTCATGCTACAGCTTGGGTTATGAACTCCAGAATTGTCTTCTGTGGACTCTCTCTTCAATTTGTTTTAGGCTCAGAGAAAAGCACATTTCCTAGTAACCGAGGCAGATTTCATAACAGGAAAAAGAACTACAGAAATGAAAAGAGATAATGCTGGCTTTAGAAACTGGCCRATTTGTTCTATAAGAATACATACAATTATTTCAGTTGGTTGATGTTGTGGAACAACTAATGTCATGTTCCCTGGTAAAGCTGAATGCCTACACGGCTACAATTTACCAGACTTTACCCTGACTCCTTTTTCCCTGCGTGTAGGGCCTCTGGGCTAAAGATGTTGCAGGGAGATAACAATTAGCTATATTTCATTATTGCAGAGGTTTAGATACATATTAATAGTCAGACAATTTATAATATGCAGTCTTTGTTATCAATATGGAACATCTGCTATTTAAGAGCCAACTCCATAATAAACTCTGCCCTAGTATTTTATAATCCTGTCATAGTGTAAGAGAGAAAAGTAGAGATGATATTAAATTTGATCTTGAGAGGTAGTGGACACATTTGCATCCTGCTGAGGACAGCACAAGTAGAAGGTGTTCAGCAACACTTTGCAGTATTTTGATAATATATCACATAATTCTTTACTAGTTGGTCATTCCCACCCTTAAAACTTTGGGAGCATGAACTTCTTACGTGACAGATGACAAGACTCCAGTGGCACACTGTAACGCTGTGCTTGGGAAATACGTTTTTGCTTTCAAGCTCTGGGAAGCATTAGAGTATCTACGTTGACAAAAATTTAACTTCACCACTTCAGCTGTCGTTTTTGTCATAAAAATAGCTCTAAGAGTCTTTCATTCAGTCTGACTGTTGTTTGCTAGGAAGAARTTAGTTTACATGACGCCTGTGCAAAGGGAATACAAAAATCAGCCAATCACTCAAGCTAGCATTTCTTGCCATATTTGCGGTAAATTTCTACATACATTTGCAGTATTGCAAATTGCTTAATTTATTTAATTTTGTGTAAAATCTCTCTTACACTACTTTTATTCTTAAGGCTTTTTGAGTGATACACAGCAGTATATTCTAGAATTACAGGCTATAACGATTTGCTTATCACTTTATCAATAGGAATAGGATGGGCCAGAATCCTTGTTATGCTTAATTAATATCAGCTCTATTACCTCCATGCAGAAGCTGCTTAAATTATGTCAGCTTATTCCAATAGGTAATTAGTCCACAGTTTTTGTCCAACTTGTTAAYTGCTAATTTTATATACATTTCACAAATAAAATTTCCGTATAGCCTTCTCCCATTTGACTGCTATCCAGGCCATTGTACTGTGTATCAGCGCCCTTACCACGTGCAATTCCTTTTTCTTTTCTAAGCCTGAGTTGTTAAATGGCTGTGATTTTTTCTTTGTCTATGGTAWTTATTATTCATACCTTTACTTATACTATGAGTGAAATATCCTCAAGCTATCTCAGTTCAATTATATCTAATATTGTAAAATGTTTCCAAAAGATATGCTCTTTTAGAAGAAAAAGAACAGATATATTTCCTATGTTTGTAAGCTATCAAGAAGATAGCTTACATAGATAGTCAGTAAGCTATCAATCTAGAGATCTGGTGTTTTAAAATATAATTTTGATGCTTACAAAACAACATAATTTTCTTATTACTTGTTATTTAGGTTTTTCTTGTGTCATTACCAGCTCCCTTTGGACAGAAAAGAGTCTTTTTGCTATCAAATACAAAATATATTCCTCTACTGTTTTGCTGAAGTCTTTCTTGCTTCATTTATGTTTTTTTTTTGTTTTCTCTATTACTTCATTTACTCACTAAAAATAAAACTATTAAATAAGACAGGGTTCCTACATCACTAGCAAGTGTCTGGTATTCGTCTACTAGACGAGGCAAAGAGCAGCCCTGGCACAGCCAACACTGASGACAGTATCCAAACCAGCCCAGATTGTGGTCACCTAAGAGACCAAAGTAAACACGTTTTCCCCGAGCGACACACGGTTTCAGTTTGTGTTTAGTGAAAAGACTTTCAAAAGAGCTTCTTCAGGAAGCAGCCACTGCTCGAAGAACGGGCCTCATGGAGAGGGCTCTGCCTCGGGGCTCAGGTCCTAACAGGCAGCTCTGAAGCATCGAAGCCCYGTTCTCAACGTGATCCCGAACGCGGCGGTTTCAAGCTGGTCTCCTTAAGCAAAATACACCCTGAAATATATGGAACTTCCAAGAGTGATGATTCTGGCAGTGGCAGCCTAAAACATCAGCCTAAAAGCATCAGTGATCCGTATATGCAGCAGACATTGTAAAAAGATAAAAAGCCTTAGGGTTAAAGAGAAAGAACACGGTGCTGCTGCATTTCCATCACAGTAAATCAGGACAGTAAAACTATCAATTCTTTTATCACTATGCAAAATTTATACTGGTTAAAATGTTAAGCCTTTCATTATCTAAATTAAAAGTACAGTGTTTATTGAATTCAGAGATTAGCTTGCTGTTATACACAGTAGTTTTACTTTGATGTCTCAGAATTTGTATTCATAAAGTTTCAGACTGTTATTAACTACATGTGTATAACATCTAACAAGAAATGTATCTTACAGACCATGATTATCGTAGGAGGCTTTTAGTTCTGATTTTATCTTTCATCTTGCTGTGGATCCCCACAGAGCTTGCATATTGTTTAAATGTTGGTTCTAGTAGATTTATTGTACAGATGAATTTGACCAAAACTCAGACATACTGATCCAAAGGACAGTTTTTAATTTTTCTGCCTTGTTTCAAATAATTTTACGTGAGTTATACCTTTCCAGCTCAGTCTATACTCTTGGCAGAACTGGAAATCACCAGAAGCTGTTCACTCCTCAACCAGATTACTGCACGACACTACGCATAGGCCGGTTGAGGGAGAAACAACTCGGCCAGTATTGACACCTATCGCTTTTCATCTAAGAATCTCAGAGACATTAAACTATTTGTGAACTATAGTAAAAATTGTAATTCGCAAAAATATATTTGCTCCTCTTTATTTCTGCATGTGGCAGCAGCTCTTTGAAATTAATATCAATTAATTAAACAGAAAAATAGCAGCAAAAGGTCAAATGTTACCTAAGAAAATTCCTAGAACCAGCAGAAAATATCAGTGAAATTGTTAGCTGATATTACATTCAGCTCTAGCTAGCACAATACCTCTACAAGCACTGTGTGCTTACATATAGTTAAATAATATAGCTATATAATAACCATAATACAGGGACTGAGACCCAATAAGCAGTCAAATGTATCTCTTTCTCCGACTAGCTGGCTAAGACTGCCCAGGAACATCAGCACTTGGCTGCAGGCAGTTTCAGGCTGTTTTGTGAAACTTACTGTTATCAGCTTCCAAGCACAAGATCTCTGCAGAATAGCTTAGATCTGTCAATTCAAGCAATAGAGTCATTTAAATAAGATGTGAAGGTAAAGACCGATATAAAAAATGATTTCCAAGTATGTCAAAGGAAGGTCATTTAYTATAAGAGTTCTTTTGAGAGACCAAAATGTTAGTAAAAAGTCGTGCGATAAATTAAAAAGAAAAGGTGAATTTGGAAAGGATCTTATGACTAAGAGAGATGGATCCCACAAAGAGCCATAAGCACAAGTAATTTTAAGGTGCTGCTTTTTCCAGAATTTATCAAACTAAAACTCAAAGCCACAAATAATTCAGCACTAATTACTGTCCAAGACAGCTGCTGTGCAGAGAGCACTACGTACCTATGCCTCTGTGATGCTGCTTAAAAACTTCTACCTATTTCCCATAGCGCAAGAAAGTCATAAACTGCGCAGCAACAGCAACAAAAAGCAATAACGAAAGCAAACGTCAGAATTTGAATTGCAAACTATGACGAGCCCTGACTGCTCAAACTAAATCCAGATTTGAACATTAAAGGTTTGAAGACGCTCTGTTGGGGTTAGAGGTTGCTTGTGCAACCTCTAAAGGGAAGATGCACTGATTTACTCATTMCATAATAGTGAATGATCTCTCTGATAGAATTCTGGTGCAGGAAGATAACTTTTTAAAGGATTCTATGAAATATCACTCCCTCTATTGCAAATGCTATCATTTAGTATTAAATCCTCTATAAATTTTCCCTAAGGATAAGAAAGTAGCCAATATTCAGGGCCATTAATATTTAACACAGAGACAGACTTCTGTTGAAAGCAAAAGATATCATAGACCCCTTTATGAGTGCCTTAGTTCCCACTCAAGCCTCTGGATTTAAAAAAATACAGAATGATCAAAAGCAAGGCACTGAAATTCCCAGCAATTTAAATTTGGGAGCTTCAATGTTGAAATCTTTCAAATCACGCTTTCATGAATATGGTCTGTGCAAATACATAATATTCCTTATACTAGTATAAATCTAATAAGCTGTATGTTTTATTCCAACACGGCAGTACCACTGCATAAAACTGTTTTCAGTCTAGTTCTCAGTGTAAAATTTTAAATTGGAATGAAACGAAGCTTAATTTTTCAGGCCTACAATTATTCCCTGAAAGCTTGATGAGGAAAAGGCCTCAGCTTGCCATCACGTGCAACACATCGTCTCACTCACTAGATTATACTGGGGGAAAACTGCTTGCCAGCGTACTCCAGTCATTCGCAACTGAAACATTTTATATGAATAGTTCTGAAAGCTCATCCAAAGACTTACCTGCYTAATACTATTTAGGAACAAATCTGCCCACTGTAAGTCATTCCCACACTGAAAGAATTAGTGAAAACAATGAGCCACACAACGACTGTCCGAAAAAAGAGGAAGGTGGAATGAACGCCCAATACAACCAAACTAGGGAGGAAAGTGTCTAGGAGTTAAAAGTCACTCACAAAAAAAGAAAGAGACTGGGATGAAAAAGACACACTTGGAAACTGTATTACATACACATAGAACCAGCTTAAACGCGTAGATGTGATTTGTCTCTGAACAGTCATATCGCTGATAAATATTTTGCTTTTAAGGTTATATGTTCCTTGTTACCAGGCATCAGAGGCAGCCAGTTCTGACAGAGAAAAATCAATACAACTGTGCCAATTCTTCACCTTTATCAGGCTCTCTTTTTATAATAATCTCTTTTTTTGATCCATTTGTGTGGTCCCGTTTTTTTTTTTTTTTTTCCTCCATAGACTTGAAAAGGAAATTGCCTTTTGAACTTTCATACTTGCTTGCTGCCAGAAAAAATGTGTGTTTTAGAACTGATCTATGTCTTATTTGGACAAGATTATTTTTTGTGACTAGTCTACCTAGCTACCTCCATATTGTCCAAAAGCAACAAGCAGACGATCCATACAGCTGCATTTTCCTCATAGTTTACAACAATGCAAGTCTGTAGATATAAAACCATCCCAAAATTTAACGTATGCAGTAAGAATAGCAACAYTGTAAGAAGTTTAACTTATCTACAAATAATTTACCTTCATTGTTGTGCACAGAACATTTTTCTGTTCTCTATTCCAGAGTCCAGAAAAACATTCATTTTTTTTTTCAGGATATTCATTTATTTTCAAAACTAACAAAAATGTTACGTTCAGCCACCAGAAATTCAGAATCTACTAGAGGTCCAACATATGCCAGTGAAACTTAGCTAGACTACTTCAAAGGAAAATATTTTCAGATATAGAAAAAAATCTCCTTTTCATTTCTGCACTACAAATCACTAACCATGCCCATCAAATTTAGCAAACATTAAAATCKAAATCAGCATTACAATTTTTTCTGACACTGATGTATTTGGTGTTCTTGCTTACATTTAAATCACAGCCCGTACCAGTATGCTACACACTGCACCCTTCTATCCATGTTGGGTATCATGTTCTTAACACGGTCTTGAGCCACTGGATAAACACACACCTATAAATATAATATCCAACAAAAGTTTGCACTTAATCTAGCAGCCTTTGCAATGTCATCACCTTGCTGTATGATAAAATCAGAACATAATGAGCTGGTGGTATAACAAACCTTTCATTAAATATGAATGGATTCAGATGAAAGAAATACATGCAGTGAAAGTTTAAAAATAAGTGTGCTCTGCTCCTCTGTAAAAACGCACCGTTACGCGTGAAGGTGTACAGCAGCTCTCAGCCTTGCTTACGGGACGGGCAACTCACCTCCTTAAAGAAGGGAGGCAAAGGCTAACGCTATGTAGATTTTCAAGGGAACTTAAGTGGAGCTGAACCGTACGAAACGAGCCCTCACTGCGTTCAGCAGAAGTCAGGTCGTGCTCAAACATCTCCAACCGCTCGGGCCTGCAGAATAAACAGCGGCTGCACTGAAGGCCCAAATCAAAATGTAACTGAACCGAAGGGCAGGCGACTGCAGACGTGGAGGTTCCTACCTCCGTGCTGTCAGGAAAACCGAAGGAACTTCGCAGCTTACAGATTCAAAGRAGGAAAAGGGGAACTGCCAAAGACACTTAAACCTGCTTCCATGAGAATTCAGCTAAAGAAATGACTAACCATTTCTGCATAGCGTTGTGACTGAAGAACAACTGTAATGCACAGAAATAATTCAAACTCTAACRATTGCTAGAATTAATGAAGAACAAAAAGAAATGAAAGGTAGGTAGGATATTCTCTACCTGAAATTAACTGTTATAATACTTTTGAGAGTTTTTTGCATCCCTGCAAATCTAAAAACTAAAACAGCTTCTTTGTTATTCATGTCATTCATGTAGAGGAACAAGCTTTACAAGGAAAAAAAAATTATATATCAAATTCAACACGGAAAAAGGACTCAGATCTGCCAAGCACTTGCAAGGAGTTATACCTTGGTATTGGGCAGCTCATTTCAAGCTCTGCAGTATGGACAGTACATCCTCTTTTTTACTGCAGCGTAAAAACTAAACGAACTATGGTGTCTTATTTAAAGCAAGCAAACCTGCAACAGTACAGAAAAGTTGAAATAAGTGTTGAGAAAATTAGAGTCCAATAGTATCATCTTCAATTAAATTAATTAAAGTGATCTGGAGTCATTAACTTTTTAATCTGCAGCTTGCCCCACTAGACATATGGGGGTTTTGTGGTTTTTTTTCCCCATCAGCTGACTCATAYGCAGTAAGTTCTCTGAGGTAGTAGATCTACTTGCACTGTAAAGAAATAAAGCTTAAACTCTCTATTTTCACTTGGCAACACAGGTTTCATAATATAGCGGTTAGACTAACATGTATACTATATTTAAAGTGCAGTTTTAATATAATGACAATTAAYGGCTGATTTTTCTGTCTGAATATAGAATGAGCATCTGGCATGATCACTTTTGGCTTTGCTTTTATAATACTAAAAACTACTAAAATTCAGTTCATCATTTAGTAAATTTCAAGGTTTAAAAAATTAGAAGCAGTAGAAATGAACATTGAGACATGAAGTAAGACCATCATAGTTTAATCAAAACTGTTAAACTCCCCCCCTCCCCCCAACTACATCAGTCATTTGGTCTGGAAACTCTCGCTTTTGCAATTTGCTTTAAAAGTAATTGTATTGATATAATGACTGTCATCAGTTGATGATTTCTTAGACGGGARATGAGAAACAGACTTGTAGCTAGGACCTGCTACTCACTCCTTTTGAGTTAGGAGAGGTAGTAGGTCTTGCTCAACTCAAAACTCTTTGTCTTGCTCTTTCAATGTGGCAAAGAAGTAACGGCTTTACTTTTCACTGAGAGCAAGCCTTTTCTTCAACAAATTTCTTCGCATTTTACAGTAAGTCAAAAGAAATTTAATGTAGATATTAAAACAGATGAAAGAAGAAAACATACAGAAATTTTTGGTTCTATGCAGTGGAAAGATAAGAAAAAATCCTAAAATCTAATGAGAGCTTTTACCCAAAATTTACCCAAATTCCTTTCCTGGATCTTCCTACAATATATTTTAAATTAAACGTGTTTTGATTACTTATGGAAAGTAAAGGAATACTCTCCTCAGCAGTATTTTATGAACGTAAAGGATTAGAGATTAGGAAAAGTGTCAGCAAGTATACCAGATATGACTACATCCGGATGCCCTTCTTTCACAGCAGCTGTATTTTCTGCAAGGTAGCAACAACAATGTGTGTAACCTCAAAGCTGTCCTGAGTAATTTACAGTATTCTTTCTCATTAACAAGCAATCAGATTAAACTGCCAAAAGGCAGTTGTCTTGGACCACAGCTATTTAAATTTAGGAAAATTTTGAGATTTGTGTGGTACAGGTAAGATTACTTCCTAAGCCCTTATATCTTTTTCCTTATTAACATATGAAGATACATAAAAATATAACACAGCCTTTACAGCTCATCCTCTTGTGCAAATGCAGAAAMTCCACAAGGGTACAAATTACATTTATTCTATATTTTATACATAATGCAAGTTGTTTTGCGGTCAATCTGACATTTAAATAAAGTAATTTAGAATGGTTTAATCTTCTCCTTTGCAGCACAAATAATAAAATCTGTATTGGTCCCAATCACCGTCTACATTAAAAAACATGCTGCAATCAACTGTGGATTTCAGAAGGATGCTGTAATTAATGGCTTTCTGCTGGCTGCATTTTTAGTCACTGTCATTTGCATGGAATCGGACCTCTTTCCAATTTTGGCAAATGGCAAATTTTTCTAGATTCCTCCCACAGTTTTATTATTTCTTCACGATTTGCTGAGTATTTTTAAATGGGAAATACTTACTTTCTTCATGTATATAAAAATAAGCATAGTGAAACCTGTCTTAAGCAACCAGAGAGGACTGCAGCAAAAGCCCTCTTGTTAGTGGTGTTGCACTTCACAGAAAGACGAACAAAAGTCAACACCGGGCTAGATTTACTAACCTGTGTCAACTACCGTAGCTGCATTCCCAAGAGTGGAACTGCATTAGTGTCAAACAGCTTGTTATATTTAGAAAATCTCCGTGGCAGTCGCCTAACCAACGGCTGCGAAGGCAGCCAGCCAGCTCCGTGCGTGCCACAGCAGTTTACTCTCAAAATTCCCAAGCATCTTTCGTTATCCATYAAAAACAAACAGGGAAGCTCTGCACAAGTAACATCAGAAAAACCAAACCAAAAGCCCCTGCCCACYTTCAAACTAGAAAACAGAATACCTTTTAGCGAAGCACATTCCTTGTCTACAGAGYTGCTTCTTGTTTGAACCTACCTGCTCCATTTTAAACTGGAAGCTTTGAATTTGTGAGAGAAGAAATGGGCACACAAGTTGATTAAAGGTTCTCCCATCCTGTTACTGAATGTTGTATAGGTTTCTTCTCCCACATTTCCTATTTTCATCTTTACACAATCAAAGAACACGAGACCTGCAAAGGGGCRAGTATGGACTAACTACTTGACTGCACACTAGGGATTTTAAAAACTCTCATTTCTAYAGTTTTAACTGGAATGGTGTCAAGTCCAGCAGTTTAGATTCATGAAAGGTTTGTGCAAACCCCTTTATTTAATATCTGAACCAAAGGGACCTGATTATAGAAATGCACTTCCAGGCTTGATTYAAAACCATTCTCTATTATCCCCTTTAAAACATCTTTCTATCACCCCCTCCAATACCGAATCCAAACTGCTGAATTTTGATGTCTAATGATAAAYGTAAGAGGCAATCACTGCACTTAGCTTGACTGTGGAAGAATGAGGAAAAAATCTAGATTAATTTCAGTTTTATGTTTTGCTAGAAACATTATTGCAACTAATATTCATGAAACCTTTAATAGTATGGATGCAACATTTCAGAGATGTAAGCTGCTACAGGAAGACAAGGACTACATAGGCCAAATGCTGGGAACAAACAACAAACGGTCTCCGCTACCTGCCAACTTCTACATCTGATACCCTTTMCTGTTTTAAAAATATCAATAGTTTGTACTAGACTAAGACTCTAAGAGCTATTTTAACAGGACTCCACAAGACAGTAACTTTGGCTACCGTGTGCAGCTGAGCTGTGCTGGATTTATAAAAATGCCAGCGGTGGAGTTTAATTACCAATATGAGAGCAATCCACTACCTAAAACAAAATTTATAAGTGGAAAATCTACTTGTTCAGGAACAAAAGGTTCATATCTGCTATGAGTGCTCCACAGTGGGATAATGTTACCTGCTGATCAGCTACAAATTAGTTTGCGTGCATAATATACAGAATCCTATTTATTACAGAGGAGTGTCTTGAAAAATGCATTACAGCAGCAGGAGCACTATATAGTCAGGGAGAAGATTTGTTTCAAAGCAGGTTTTAAAGGGACCAATACATGCCAAAAGGACAGTTCTACCCGACTGTTTTTGGTCAAGTGTTTGATCCTTGCAGTATTTTAATCTGTTCTTGCTAGCATTTCAGCTTCCAGGGGTCTGGCCTCTCTCATGCATTTTAAAATACTGAGAACTAATTCATATTGTTCAATAAACAGGAAAATAGCAGCTCAAGTAGAGAAACATGTAAAAAAAAATTGTTTTCCTGTCTTTTCTTTTTGAATAAAAATATACAGGCCCACAAGAACTTTGCAATGCCAGTCACACAGTGCATGCAGAGCAGCAAAAGTCTTACTGCAGCTTGCTTCTTTGTAATACACCCTTTGATAGTTTAGACAAATAATTCTGATAACAAAGGGATGAGCCATTACTGAGCCATTTTTTTCAAAGGCAACGAGGCTTAGTTGATAGTCTAACTGCTCCTCATTAATAACATTTTTTTATTTACTGGTTGAATTYAAATGAATCTGAATGAATCAGATGAATCTCTACAGAGAAGCAGAGATCTCAAACACAGGAAACTTCTGGAAGTGAAAACCAGTGGATGGATAAAGCAATTAAACTCAGGTTAGCGGCTCCAGCCCCCYACTCCCTGCAAGGATGGCAAACAGCTCTCTGTTCAGGCTACCCTGCCAACCACCCACCACTGCCTCCTCCTAGCCAGAGCTGCAGGGAAAGGAGAGGGTTAAATTCAATACAGTTAGGGAGGGGAAGAAGTAAGCGAGTTTTGAGTACAGGAGGAACATTCGTGGTGGGAAGTAGGACATAAATCCACTGGAAATCGGCTTCAGTAGTGCAGCTCCTTACTAGTAACTGTAAAAAAGAGTAACACTGCAGGACTGTGAAAGTAAACTATGTTCTCTGGTATTTTAACTTAACACACAGTTCCATCCCCCAGGCTTTGCACTAAAAACGCAAACATTATCTGTTTAAAAGCATCAATACATTTGCAAGAAGCTTAATGCAGATTTTTTTCTTAAAATTTGTTCCCAGGATATTTTGAAAGAATTCAGAGTATGAGAATGGAAGGTAACAGCTCAAGTAATTCTTCCTTTTTTTTCCCCTATCACCTGTAGAAGAACCTTAACTTGATGTAAAAGGTATGTGCACATTATGCAGTGCCACAGCACAATACTAAATTTTAATAGTTCAGATGGTTGGATAGTGCATGCTGCCTCAAAACACAGCCTGCACACCAGGTTAGATTATGATATTCTGTGTAAAATAGGTAGGTTCAAATACTGCGGAGAAGTATTAGTAGCGTTATTTTTTCTTTCAGTCTTCAAAGTCAGATACCTTCTTCCTGTGAATTTTACTGTCCTGACTTCAGAGTTTTTCAGTATAAAACACCTATAAAGTTAATCAAAATATAATTGATTTGGCTTTTAGCTTACCATCACCACCTCACACACAGRCCCATCAGGGAGTCCCAGGGCAAAAGTCAATTTCTTTGGAGAGGCAGGAGGAGGAACTTCTCCTTAACAGTCTTCTTGTTGCTGTTTTGGCTTTCA
Source organism: Rhea americana (assembly GCF_003343005.1). NCBI lineage: Eukaryota > Metazoa > Chordata > Aves > Rheiformes > Rheidae > Rhea > Rhea americana. The sequence goes on along the minus strand of NW_028186845.1, from coordinate 990,141 downwards.
AGCACCAGCCACTTCTCTGGTTCTGGTAGCCTGGAAGGGAGATTAATAACAAAATRAAAAGGAAAATACATTTGGGGMTGGRGGAAAAAGCAAGTGCAGAGATTGCTTCTCTCATTTAAAATTACASTATACTATTAAAATGGCATTGAGAGCCCTGTTAATTTTGATAATTGCCTTTGCAGTTTCATTCTTCCGTGGACTAGCTAGGAGAAAACACACAAATCCATCGACAGACCTACTACTCATGTCACTGACATACTAGAGATAAATGGAAAATACCCCTRCAAATTCATATTGTGAAAAGGAAATACATTTTTTCCAATGCCTGTTTAACCACCACCCTAACACTTATAGTAGGAGTAAAATTTTACACAAGCAAAGAAATCCATTACTGCTATGTGGGAGCTTGCTCCCAACTGAAACTTAACTATGCTGTCAGTTAAATTCCTGTCTCTGAAAAGGATTCACTCTGCTGTGCTCATCAGCAATGGCAGCACCTTCACAAATTCCTATCCTAAAGGGTGCTTCTCTTTTACATTGGAAAATTATCATTGCTCGTTGGCTCTGTATGCCACCCTGCAAAAAGAAAAGTATGCACATAATAGTCACTGAGCAGCAGTGACACTACSTTGTACAAACGACACCTCAATTATACTAACAAACATCTCCACTGAGAGAAAGATTTCATACAGAGGAATATGTAAATCATTTTTTATCTCTTAGGGGACAAAGGAAGAAAAACGTCTGCAATTAACAGAAAGCACAGCAGTAACTAGCTCTTGCCTATAGCTAGCTGTAGAAAACAGCAGGAGAGACATCTATGAAAAGTCTGCATGTTAAAGTACCTGCTACCCTGCTTAATGAGCACCCTACTGCACATCTGGGTCTATCTTTAAAAATTTACATCTGTAATACATAGCACATGTTCTGAAAAAGCAACAGTAAGAATACCGGTTGTATCTACGGTCAAGGTGAAGGAGCTGAAGCTTGTTAATTACGGATTATTATTCAGCCACCCTCAGTTGTAGATGAATCATTTTGCTACTGCAGGGGAGCAGGAAGCTTCTCAGTGTGCATGAGGTTTCTCTGTCTTCAAGGGAGCTGCAAGGGCATGTGAGGCTCTGCTTGACTCAAGGCTGGGTATGAATGTGAACGGTTTCCCTCATGAGCTGACCTCTCCTAAACTTATTTTTAAAATGGAATTTGAAATTATAGGATTTGAAACTATATGAAATTATAGGATAACATGGTTGAAAAGCCAAAAAAACCTTGACTCTTTCGCATTACATGGTTCTTGCATTGTTATGATAAAACTAAACAAATATACCACCAATAGCATTCATATGAGTACTTACAACATCTTTAAAAGAAGTATTGTTATTGCATGTGGGATTATAAGAAAGCTGAGAAAACTGTGGCTTGTGCTAAAATTTCTCTATATTTCTAATTTCTCCAGGACTCTGGCAGTCTGACACATGGTGTACCTATTTATAGGCATGTTTAGGATAAATACCTTTAAAAATCTGACTCTGATTTGTTGAAAGTAATTGAGGGCAGGTAATCTACGTTTCTCTGTTGCTGGGCCATCATTTCTGTTTTGTCTCTGACTTACGCTTTTAGCTGATAAACTTGGCGCCACAAAAAACAGGTCTTCATCCTTATATCCTTATATTTTGTCAATGCTTTCAAAACATCAGCCTGTACTTAGGAACTGCAGAAGCTAGGTGAATAAACAGTGATTTGTTGTTCACTTTCCAACACAAAGCACAGTTCTTATGCACGCTACYGTCATCATTTTTAATGACATCAAATACCAAAAAACATTTTAAGGAATGCTTGCTGCTACAGCTGCTACTGTTACTCCCCACAGCTATATCATTTCAAAGAAATATACTACAGGAATCACCTTTTGTGCAGGTAGTAAGCTATTACTGAAACATTGCTGACAGTATATGAAGGGAAAATAATGTACATTACTTTGAAGGGTAAACTGATGGCAAAGTTTCCCTAGCTTCCGCAGACTCAGAAATAGAAAGATAAAAGAGACATAAAGATAAACAGTGTTTTCCCAAAGTAACTCTTCTACAGGTACTGACAGCTTTGATGTTTCCTCCAAGCAGTAACATTCTTTATTTACTGTTGCATTTCATTTTATGGATTTTTTCCACGTTGAGTTCAAACAGTATAAACAGAGGTTTGAGTTATAGCATGTAACATGGTCAGGAAGGGACTTTATAGAATTAGATCAATTCTGGCTTCTTATCCACCTGGATTCATAAAACACTCCTGTATTGACTCTCTGGTACTATCATCTTTGTGTTTGGTTGCTCATACTTCAGTATCCATTACAAGGTAAAAGAAGAGCTTTTTATGTGAAAACTAGAAGCCATGGGACTTTGATAATGCTACTTTCTCTTCTGTATGATTTTTTTTATGAGCATTTTAAGGAAGTTTTCGATCTCTTACTTCTTCTACGTATAAATGTATTAAATAAAACCCCACAATAGATCTGTTATTTCACAGCTAGCGAAGTCAGTGGAAAGACATTTCTCAAGTTAGCTCAGTAACAAAAWATATATATATATGTCCAAAGAAAAGATGAAAAATCGGACTCATTCTAGGTGTGAAATAAGTGACATAGGAAGAAAGAGCAACACTGCATGGAATTCTACTCGCCGACTTCTGCAGAGCCTCCGAAGGATTTCTGCTCGCAGCGCAATCACATTACTTTCCCACTGAGTGATACAACAACGAACAGTGGGCAGAATTKCTGCAATATCGTCTTCTGGAGGGAACTGATGAGCACATCAACCTGCTATTTTGGTACAGGAGAGGATAATATACATCAAATGMTTCTTCACATCTAATTATTGTTTAAATAGTTTTATGGTGTTGGGAAGTGTTCTTAAAGATCTCTTTATATTTGTATCACTTAGATTCTTAAAATAATTTATTAACTGACATTACCCTCTGCACTTCTCTTAGGAACCTTAAACAATAGCAGCTTGAAATAAAGTTTAAAAGATGCAATTTCTCACCTCTTTTGCTACTTCAGGCAAAATTGGAGCTGCTTGGATTACTGCCAGCCTGGCTCTCACTGTGTACGAAGAAGGAAACAATGGTGCCCGCGATTTAATAAAAGTGATTATCTCTAACGAAAAGCTGTGACCCTTCTGTAACTCATCTAAATGAGAGCTGCTAAGAAGGAAAACTCCTTCCTTCTTAGCTGAGACATCCTTGGATGAGAGTATCACTGTTCCAAGCGAGATACTGAGATAACCCCAAAAGCTACACCACGAAGTACTCTGCAAAACGGTGCAGATCGAATTCTGACCTTAGCCACTATATAAAAGTCAATATTCCAGTGGGTGTGAGACTAGTACCTAACTACAGAGAAAGTTTGGACGTAATGTGTCTACCACTGAAAATGAACAAAGCCACAGGAGCTAGGCATATAATTCATCTGGGCATTTAAGCTGCTAGAAAATATTTAGGATTATAATAACAACAATGTAGCTTGGATCAAAGAATTATAATTCCAGTTTCTGTGAAATAAAAAAGGAAATCTCTAGTATGGGTAAAATAAGTGTATCCTTTGATCACTTTGTAATTTCAAAGTATTCCTCTACACACAGTAGAAGCACAGAAAATGAAAATGTGTATGTACCTACTACTATATCCTTCAATAAAATACCTAGACTCTTTTGCCCAGAAGTATCTAGTCAAGCAAATCTAAGCTTTATAAAGCTTTTTGTTGGCAGGCAAGGAATTGTAATGCCTTTGAATTTCCTGGTATATCTCAATTTCTTATCTCCTAAAATAGCTGGACTTGGTGTGGGAAAGAATTGTATGGGAAAGTCTTTCCTTCCTCAAGTTACTGGCAACTCCTGCAAAAAGAAAAAGCCCTGCTGTGAATTACGGTCTGTGAGCAGTCACTGTTTAAAACCTGCAAATAACTCTGATTAAAGAATGGTCTAACACAACCATTTTCTTCATGCAGATTATGCTAGCGCACTCCTGGTACTGCGTTACAGCTGACTCAAAGTGATGTTTCACAAGATATCTGAGCCAATCCAATAACTTATTTAATTCAGTTGGTATGTTACKGCTGTGAAAAGGTGACTTTCTTAGTCATTTTAAAATTACTACTTTTTATATAAAAGTACTAAAGAACTGACTAGAAAATAACATAGTATTATATTTGCTTTAAATTTCCTATTGAAATTATGAGAAAATTGTTTTGAGGACGTAGAAAGGTATAAAAATGTAAATAAATACTCTTAAATCTTTGCAGTCATTTCTATAGAAATGTATTCTACCTTCTTAAAATGGTACAGATTGTATCTGTACTAAATTCTCAGAGATTTAAACACCCCAGTCCAGGTCACAGTTGGAGACCKTCATTAGCTGATGGTGAACGAACATCTTTTCTGTCTTGAGTCTTCAGCTCCTGGGTTAGTTCTAGACAAGCAGAATCCCACACTTTCCGGTAGAGTTGAGATCCCCGTTACTCCTTTATCATCATTTTATGTTTTGCCCAATGCCTCACTTCAGTATTAGGTATTACATGTTGCATGCTCTGTTTGGACCAATATTAAGATTCATCGCTTTTTAAACTTTGCACTATTTGCCTTCACTTTCAACATTAAGAACTTCGTAATAAATTCATAACCATAGTAATGATAATTAAGAGAAAGATTATTTATTTCCTCTTCTATGCTGGTACAGCTACTCGCCCTGTCACTAAGCTACATAAAGGGAACTTGTAGTAGTTCGCTCCAAAAAATGTTGCATGTGTCAATATTTAAAATAAAAAACAAAAGAAATGAAAAGAAGAGTTACGAGCTCTTGCTCGAGTTCTTGCTGAACACAGGAGCAAGATGGTTTTGATTTATAACCTATTTACTTTGGTAGACAATAGCTACTTTTGTGCTTAAGGAAAGAACCAAGATATCCAAAAAACAAACGGAAATAAACTGCATCCATCACAAGGCTAGTGCTGTACTTATTTTCACAGCTAGTTTCAGTAAGTGGCAACCCTCATCTCATGGGCACTGATTCACGAGTCATAAAAGCTGGCACTAAGCTAGTGCATAATAAAAATATGGCTGTTATCCAAGAATCAGCCCATTGCTAGATACATGAATGTCATAAACGTATTTAATAAAAAGTTGCTGGCAAGTAAATAGCTTCTTCAATATTTGTATACCAATGAAACTATAGAAAGTGCAAAGAAAATTATACTTGTCATAAAACCAAATACTAATTTAACACTGAGGGTAGACAGAAAACAAATTCCATCTGAGGTGAGTCTTAGTCCCTCTGTGGAGAAAATCTTGCTCTTACAAACCCTGATCCTCTCTAATGGACAACATTGGGCCCAGCCCAAGYAACTACAGCTGTCAAGGGCATTTCATGCTGCTGCTGATAGATGTCATCAAGGAAGGTGGAAAGAGAGAGAAGAAATTCCTTCTGCAGGAAAACCCCCAAAACAGCCAGCTCTGGACCTCTTCATTCTCATCCTTCCTATCAACCTCTTCCTCAACAACAAGCCTGTGCGCCTCAGTCAGCTAGCCCCCAAAATTGCCAACAATACATATAGCACAAATCCCAATCGTTTTTCCCTACAAAAACTTCACAGTTAAYTGAAAGCACTACAGGATATACTGGGTCATTGGAAAAGCCTTACCTACGTATTCTAAAAATTACAATTTTAAGCACTTACAAGACCCAGAATACCACCATATTTGGGACCCTTGCACTCTATTGCACTTGACTCAATGTTTGCACAAAAAAAACATGACTCGTGGTGCTGATAAGAGCTGAGACACAAAGYGACTGAGACGTATCTAGCCTTAATGCAAAAGAAGGTTTAAGGCTGGCTGGGTATAAGCCTATACTCAGCTACCGCCTCAGATGAACATGAAGCTACCTGGGGCAAAACCTTGGATCTGTGCTGCCTGTTTTATGATTCCCAGGTCCGGCCACGCAGACAGGCTCTGCATCGGGACRGCTGCGCTTCGCCTGCTGCGGCCAAATCACACGTCCAAAAAACCAGCGGGGATCCTTTGCGTGACGACCGAGTAGCAAAGCCTCCCGCACGAACACTGAAAAACGCAACGTGCGCAAAGCGCAGTTTGTTCCGCTGAYTCACGACGAAGCAAATTTTAAAAAYGGGTGAAGCCAGCCTGCYCGCAATAATACTACTTATAATGATGGAAGTGGTAAACAAATAAGCAGTGCAATTTGCTGGTTTCCTCTGCGTGCAATATATGAAGCCATAACTGTTTTGCTAAACTAGCTGTGTCCTCCTAGAAAGATTTCCAATATCAATTACAGTACTGATTGCATTTCTACTAAATAAATTTCCTTGTCATGTTTCCTTGATTATATGTAAATATTTTCTAAATTAGAGATGTTTCAAGCTCCATTTAAAATGTAGTACAATTGGATTGTTTCAAACCTGGGCAAGGTAGAACACTAATACAAGGAATCTAGCAAACTTAGATTTATAGCTTTTAGTTTGAAATAAAAAAGAATATATATCAGACAATATCATTTAACAATACAATATTAAGATGCCTTGGTTACTAACAAGCTCTTACCTCTTGAGCTTGATATATTTTACTGTGTTACAATTTTGCCATAGCCATCTTTTCTCTGAGTACAGAAAGTCTCCAGAGGAATGCTAGGACAGTATTAGAGAACATTAGGTCAACTGTTCGTATCTCAAAACTGAGATGGTTTCACTTTGAGCCTACAGAAAGAAATTAAGAAGCCTTTAGTTAATGTAAGATTCATTTCTACTTCTCTGAAAATGTGTTTTTTATATATATTTTTCCTCAGAAGTTATTGGTAAGTTATATATTACTTTCTGTGACATGGACTGTTTGCTATTATGAAAACTTCTCAGAATGTTATTACTTTCTCAAAATAAGAAAGTTAAGAAAACTTAAATTCTTGCCCCCACCCTCATGCTATTTTCACCTCAAGGGTTTGGAGGCTAAGGATGCATTAAGAAGTTTAAGTAAACTTTAATATCTTCATTAAAAATTTAYGGCTTATGGCCTTGAAAATATACATCAGAGTTTTAACACAGCACAGGTCAAAGTCAGCCACAAGAAAATGTGTTGAGTAAGCAGAAAGCATGTCCAGCTTTGGGGAAAGCTTGATGTTAATGTGCAAGCACTCAAAATGAAGTTCTCCTTTAGAGGAGCACCATAAGAATGCTAATAAACATCAGGAGTACTGATATCTTTTTTAATGATGATTGACGTTTTCTAAAAATCTTCTTAAGTATTGTAAAACTGCACTCAAATACAGGAAATAAAATGAATCCTTCAGCATTTGCCATTTGCCTGACTCATGATACCCATTCTCACATCAGTGTCCCATTCCATACAAGTAGCAAAGTTATTTCTCATCAAGTGGAAGATGATTTTATGAATATGCTTTAAGTGGGACTAAGTAAACTCCAAATAAAAATAATAGTTGCTCAAAATGTTATTTGAACTCCAACCTGAAATCTGATGGACAATAAAGTTTGTTTGCATTATTTCACATCTATGAAATAAATGAAGCCCCTTTCACAATGAGGTGGGAAATGAACCGTGAACTCAAACATGAGACTGTACTAATTAAACAAAAAATGCTGACCCCCAATCTGATGATTTTTCTCTCCCACTTTAATTTTCTTGTACTGTGCACTCATCTCACATGTTCTGTCTCAGTGAGGCTGCACATGAGCAACACTGTGCTACACAGCTGCCTGTAACTCCCGCAGGTATTAAAGGCTTCTCCACAATACTCTCCGCTTTTTACTTGACAGACCTGACGCATTGAACTTTACGTCTAGAAGTGTTACCTGACACTAAGGGGGTACACTTCAAAAATCGTATCTCATCAGATTCAGTGAATTAGCATTTATGGTGAAAAAATGCCTTTACAGAAGGTTTACTAAATCCTAAATAGCTTTTTTAACAGACATCTTTGTAATAAAAACCTACATACTCCACCTACGAGTGCCAGGTGCACCTAAATACTGTGCAGTTTGGGCATAATTAAGCCCCCTGTTGCTACCCTACTGCTCCTTGCCTTTAGCAGCTGCTTGTTTTCTTTTTAAAGAACCACACATGCTGATGGCTCCAGGAGCATCTTTGAAAAAGAGCTTTTCAACAGCACAACAAAACATCTTATGACTGTAGATCTCATCACTGAATTTCTGTTTGAAAAATAYAAAAATGTTAAATCTCAGTTCTGAGAGAAAGCTCAGGCAGAACACCACTCCATGGAAAATAAGGAAGATCAGAAAACATTGGCACAGACTGATAATCCAAGATATTGGTCATTACTCAAACACTGACATCACTGAAAGGTCTCAATTCTGCAAAAAAGAATMGGAAACTACAACATATTTTATAATCCAGATCTTTAAAGAATGGACTAATGAATAGACTTTCATTCTTTAAAGAGTGGACTAACGGGAAACTTGAGGAGGCTGGACTGAAAAACATTTAATCGTATTCTGACCGTCTTTCATGCAGTAAATTAGTGATTACTGCATGAAATATTTCTGCTACAACAACTAGAATACTAAGATTTTATATAGAGAAAGGTTATTTAGTGACTGAGGAACAAACCTGGGATTCGAGTTACTTGGACTGAAATTGAAGGGATTTCCAAGACTGTTTTTATGATATTCACGTTACTGCCTMCATCTGCATAAGCTAGTAATACACTAGTGACAGGTAACCGGATCTTTCTCGCATTCACTTTTTGAAAAACACATTCTCTGCCTGATGCTTTCATTCAACATTTTCTGGAGTTACCTCTTTCCTAGGGACAGAAGAAGTTAACAYTAGTAGTCAAAGGCAGGAGATGTACTTCTCAGCTTCCTTAGTCGCGGTACAAAAAAGAAGCCCGCATTAGCCAGAAGTAAATGAATAAGGTCTTAATTATCTTAAACRTTGAAAGACAAGATTTCATTGCCAGTCTAAAATGTACTTTCACATTCTACACTCACACTCCTGAATGGGTCTATTACTAACAGATCTCATACATATGAGGAGATAGAAGACTGTAAAATGAGGGCTTTTAATTTTCTGACTATGCTCTGAGATAAAGTTATCAGTCCTACTTACTGAAAAGATAAGGAGAGAGTTAAGGAACTTAGATGGAGAAATAATTTTACTGCAGAATTCTGGTAATGTTAACGAGCGAGAAAAGCTAGAAAGCAAAGCCATTTAGATAACAGTGATAATGACACAGGAACAGATGAAATACTCTAGGACACAGCCAAAATGCTAAGAAACAAAATAACAAATATACCTGTCACCTTTCAGGCAGCAAGCAATACGCACATACAAGAGCCTAACTCTAGTCTTCTTAAAAAGGGATGAGCTGTCCTCACAGAAAAACACTCAGCATCAGCCCCTGTAAGCATTTAGATCTCCCTCTAAATCCCAGGCTTCCAGATCTCCCGGTTTTCCCCTGAAAGCCTGATGCTAACTGTGAGTCTCACCTTAGTCTCACACACCAGAGGGGCCCATCGGGATACGAAAAGCCAGTAAACTGCAGTGGCAGTTTAACTCCAGCCCTTTCTTACTGCCACGCGCTCTGCAGCTCCTCACTCCTGGTCCCAACATACGACCCACCATTTACGCCMCTTCCTCTACAGCCACCAGCAGAAGCGCGGAGGCCTCGCGGCCAGCCAGGACTCACTGGGACGAAGTCGAGGGCTACAACAGCAGCATCACCTGCCTCTCGGCCCTTTGCTAGCTGTGAGGTTTCTCCTACTGGCTTTTCTGCTCGTTTGCGCTGTCTAAATTGATCTGATGTTGTTCTCACTCATTGCCTTGACAACTTCTTGTTGACATCTCTAAGGCAGCTAATGTCTCTTACTGCCTTTCTGTTACTTTTTGGAATTCCTCCTTTGTTTAGATTTTTAAAACTCATGGTGTCTCATGTTTATCAGMCTTACAGGTTCAAATATTCCCTGTAGTAGTAACAGCAGGTCAAAAAGAAAAGAATTAATGATGTTAAAAGTGACATGTATCTCATTGCTGTAAACAGTAACTGAAATAACAAGTAAAACTAGCAAGGACTGACAGCGCAGAATATTTCTGTGTATAAACAGAACAGGTCGCTTCTGCACGTATTACACTATTGACTCTTCTCAAATAAGTATTCAGAAATTTATTAGGCAGGAAAACTAGGGCGATATCAAAAACAAAGAAAATGGGATGTCATTGTTATGAACAGAAGTGTTTTCTTGATTGAAAAAAAGAAGCAATTTTTTACGCATAGAGGATGTGGGATGTAGTAGAATTTATGTACATACTGAATAATGTAGCTGTCGTGTTTTTATGTAGTTTGTACATCTGTTTTCTGGTAGACATCTGGACTCACATCTTGAAGCAGACAGCAAAGTGACAAAAGAAATGTGCTATTATTTCTTCATTGCAGATATTCTCACAAAAATGACAGTTGGAGGAACACATTTTTACAGACTAAAATGTTACCTAGGCCCACTTTCTTCCTCAGYTGCAGTTCATCATTGCTTCCTGGCAGCAGTCTGCTAAGAGGGATGCCAATAAAGGAAAGCAAAGGAGAACAAGGACGGCTACCAGAACTAACAAACCTTCWGTGGTTGTCCACTTCTGCCTTTTACATCCAGCAGTTTCTCTGCCTCTTCTGAACTGCAGGGCAGAATAAAGAGYATAGGAATGCACTCATCGGAAATATCTCCTAGAAAATAAACATCACGCTCCTGAAGCCCCAAAAGATACTRCTGTACAGCATGATCCTGCCTGTACCAATCTGTAATGTGTCGCCTAGTCGGCCTTGTTTGGAACTGCTGCCAAAATATTGTAGCTATGCTCTACCTCAAAATACACAGCTGGAGCAGCAGTACTAACTTACATCGCTACATAAAGACTACATCATCACTTAGGTAAAAAAAGAAGAGGGTATCTTAGATGTGAGGTTGCTACTTCTGACTCTGCAGTACAGATACTGATGCAGTTTGACAGAAGTGGTAAGCAGCAGCCAAAGCAAGTCCAGGGCAGGGAACGCCAGCACGGAGTAGATCCTCCCCAAGCTGGAATCCCACAGCACTTCATCAGGCAGCAATTAGCAAGTCAGAATGAGAGAAGAGGGAACTCAAAAAACAGATGTGGCAGCTAAATTATTCAGAATCCAGTTAAAACATACACAAAAAGGATTTACAGTTTTCGTTTTGGTAGGACAGATGGAAATGGCTAGACCTGCAACATAAGTCAAATGCCTTTGCAACAYAACAGGCACTTGACAGCTCTATCTAGCTGGTTCCAATCCTTCCCGTAACACCCTGTTGAACACCTAGAGTGGAACAGGATCCTATTATCCTTTTCTCCCATTTCTTTTGGTCTTTCTGGATGAATGAGGAAAYGCAAAAAGATTTGGTATAATACAAAATGTTTTTTTTTCTTTTTCTTGGCCAGAAAATTAAAGGAAAGAAGAGTTTGAGCTGAGCAAATAAAAATATCAGTATTAGCCAAATCACTAATATTGACATAAAAATTAAAAAGCCTTTACTTGGTACTGACTAGTTTTCTGGCTCAATGACTCCTTACATGGAAGGTCTCCGGACAGATTACAAAATCTGGTGACAGATCCTCTGACATTAGGGAAACTAACACAGCTTAACTGAAGTCACTGACTTACATCAGTTCAGACCACCTGAGGATCTGGCCTCTAACATTATTATTTTGCATCACCTTTATGTTTTAAATCCTCTGCTGATTTTAATTAATTTGTTCCCTGTAGGCTCATCGGCTCAAAGCTTTTTAAATAAGAACAGGAATAGGGACTTGCAGAAGAGGCAGATTTTTTTCCTCTAAGCTCAAACAGCTTTAGCAATTCTAGCTAAAGGGGAGTTCCAGGGCACTGACTATTCACAATACTTTTGGATGTTCAGTTTTATTATCAGGACTCTGCAGTGGATTACGTTTCATATGGATCTTGCGATGCCTTATTTCAAGTCTGCCTAGGATTGACTGAATTTTCAGTCTCTTCTCAGCAAACACAGTGGGGAAAAAAGCTCAAAGTGAAAGTGCCAACCTGATAGAAACTCTTTCAGCAGAACTCTATTTGAAATTACATAGAGATAGAAAAGAGGGTACAACTGTTATCTATGGAATAGCAGTACCGGTTCCTTATGGTACATTATACAATCCATATTGCACAGATGGTCTTCACTGCAGCACTAACCCAGGCTCTCATTCAGGTACCCTAAACTTCTCCCCCATYCAGGCACAAAAATGTTTTAACCGTATACAGGGGGCATTTACTGTCTGATTAATCTGGGTGTTCTGAGGATATAAATGAAAATCAGAGTGCTGCTTTCATTCCAAATAGTAGCTTAGGGAGATTTTCTCAGTGCCAGCCTATACGTTGTCACGTGTTCAGAAGGCCAAACAAATTATCCTGTAATCCCACGGGAAAGGATCAAAGCTGATTCTTTCTGCCTTATTGCATTTGCTTCCAGAAGTCAGAGAGGATATATTTGTGCTAAGAAGAGTACAGCATAAATGATCATGCAGTAACTCCAGCTTTGAAGCAGGAATAATCACAGCAGAACTAAGCTAACCTGGATGTTGATTTATTTTTCAAGAAAGATCACTTTGGTAGTGGAGAGTAGAGAGCCTTGCTCCCCACGTGTATTGCCCAAGCGACATGAGCAGTCTTGAGAACTCCTTCCTGCAGTCACAGTTCTTTTGTTCAGGTTTTAAACTGGACAAACTGAGTAAGAAAAGCTCACTAATTCACATGTGGTGCAAACTTTCCTCTGCAAAGTCAATATTTTGGTTCTTTTGATGAACCTAACCTCTGAGGCATTACTAATTAGCAGAGCTAGACTTAGCAAAACCTGCCCATGTATGTTTTCATCCTCAAGACGACTACGGAACAGCTGCTGACACTCAGATTCCCTGATGTAGCTAAACTGTATCATTAAAATATGGACACATGAATTTTATTTTGTAAGTTCTTTGRCTATGACATGCACATATCATTTCACAGACAGATGATAAAGAGCTACATGTTTAAATTCATGTCATTTTCTAAATCCTCCGTTACCTATCTGGAAGTTTGGACACAAAAATGCAAAGCCATAGTAACAGCGGTAGTATTGTAATGGCTCTGCTTCATGGCCTTGATGCTGTTACRATAAATCTTATCCAAACAAGAACCACCAAACTCTAAGCAGCTTAGATCTCTATCTGCCTAGCTGCTAAATTTCTTCCTTTTCACAGATCAGGGTTCGTGTAAATTCCAGAGTATAAAAGCTTTAACTTCTAAGGCAGGAGAACCAAGTTAATTCTACAGCCATTCTCAAATGTTTCACTTGATGAAAGAATAAGCTTTCTGCATGCTTTTTTCCACTTTTATATTATGAATATTTCCCTTTAGATCCAAACAGTCTTCAACTGTTTTGATCCAAACTGTTGAAGACAAAAATGAGTAAGCAATATAGCCAGGGAATGACAAAATACTGATAAGAAAAATGGGGGAAACGAGCCACTTAAAAACTATGTATTGAAAAAAACAAACAAACAAAAAAAACTAATAGATGAGTGACCCAAAGGTCTGAAACAGGTAGCTTTGATACTAACTGCTAGTGTTTAACTAGAAAAGACCATAGCAGTTTTCCAAGGAGGCTTAAGTAAATAAAACAGGGAGAAAAGGCGAAGAGAATTGGAATGACAAAAGTGCCAAGGTAGATTGGTTACTGATGTATTTGGGAGGTAGCATGCCAGTGTGGTGCTATGATAATGAAGAAATAATAATATATGACATTTATGCAGTACCCTTCATTGACAGACCAAGGTGCTTTTCCAGATGAAACACAGTTAGCAGCAAAGCACTGAGATGCCTTTTCAGCATTAATGTAAAAATGTCCCAATAGAACTAATTTAAGTTCAGAACTATTAAAAAAAATAGGTAAGCCATTATCATGGGAAATAAATAGAACCTTGTCCAGACAACTTCAAATTAGAATTAAAAATATTCTAGGGAGAAAAGGCTTCTAGAAGTCAGCAGCAGCAACAACCCAGATCGGAAGTGATCAAAGCAAGCACTTAATGGATGTTTATGCAGTTATGCATGTAATACTATAATGAACTAATTTAATATAACAGCTTTCATGCTTCAGGTATCTCCTAAGGAATTGATGCAATATCTTTAATCCATATAAAATACAAACACAAGACTCAGCCAGACCACAGTGTAACAAAGTACAAAAGAGTACAAAAGAAGCTGAAACCATACAACACAACAAGCCCACCATCGTTAGCATTTAACTATTATAAAACATGCCTTAGAGGAGGAATTTAGACTCCAGGTTCAACTCAACCTGCTTACTGATACTGTGTGCAGTTTTATACTCCAGAATGCTTGATTTCACTTTAAAAATGATTTTAATAGAATAACCACAATRCTGGATTTGGCAGCATACTTCTAACTATGTATCTGCCAAGGCTAGAGGTAAGGCTGAAACGAACAAAGCATTCTACTTGCCAAATGCAAAACTACCTCCAATGACGCACTTGTACAAGTTGCAATTACATAAAGAGATTGTTTTCAGCAATACTGTTCTCCAATTAATATAGCTATACCAGTAGAATTTTGTAATATAAATTTTGTAATAATATGTAAAGGTAGATAAAAGTCTTCAGGTAATACGAATGTGTCAAAGCCCTCAGAAATATAAATGAAGTAATAGATGAAATCTAATTGATTCTTCAGGTGGGAAAATGCCTGCTATTTGTGATTTATTTAAGACCATGATCTACGTGCCGCACGCAAAAGCTATCTGAGCATGCGATGGGCTGACTGCGTCGGAAAGGAGAGGACTCTCGGAGACCTTCAGGGTTCCAGTAAGTCTGGCACTCCAGGCAGGATGGATGAGTCCTTCATTTAGTCTACCTTATACACATCTATTTTTTCTGCAGGTTTCACTTTGACTAAAGAATTCTGATAAATTCAAAGGGGATAAAATAGCAAATGACAAAAGTCATAAGAACAAAACCCAACACATTTCAATAAAGCAAGAAAAAGGAATTAACTTCTTTTTAAGTTGGTGATCTCACTACTTGTCAAGGCTAACTAGTCAAGGCAGGAATGGGATTTAGGGAAATGGATTTAGGGAAATCACACTTTGTTATGCTTCCTTACTGCTCTTTCTCCTTCCAGATTTGTTGATTGTCCTCCAGTACCTACCGGAAAACTGGAACAAATAACTTTTAAAAAATTCATTACTCATGAACTGCTCCCTTAGACTGTCTGCTATAGATTAGTCACGTTGTCTGACAGATCACTCAGCATCACAGAGCACTGTCTGTGCCCTTGTGCTGGATGACCGGGACGTCTGAAGTGGGAGGATACAAAACAACTAACAGTTTTTTGTAAAAATACCACTCAGTGCTAAGATTACAGAAGCTTTGGGGATTCACAATAATTTTAATGAATAAAGCATATCACAGATATGCTAGATATCCCACAGATATCCCACAGATATCCCACAGAATAGTGGGATTCTATGAATCTCAGGAAACTGAACTTAACAGTATAGTTTCCACCAGTTACTCATTATTACTTCTTTTTCCCTGCTGTTCTGACAAGTAGTAGAGATAAAATTAAACTCTTGTGCTGATTACTCTGCTAAAACTCTGTTAAGGCATGAATGGGACTTGATTCTGCTCAGAAGGAAGAATTTCACTTGTTTTAGCACTACACATCATACATGGCTTACAAGTCTACAGCATTCCAATAAATAATAGCCTCCCTTAGCTGAACTAAAACTAACCCCAGAGAGAAAAGTTCCAAATTTTTACGTCTTCTCAAGTTTCAAAGCATATTGTTGCAGGCAGTCCCTGACCATAAAGATTACAATACCAAACCAAACTAAGATGTCTCTGGTCAAGATTTCATTTTACACTCACCTCTAAACAGATTTACTCCATGGCACTAAATTCAAAGAGTCTCTGCTACTTCAGATTTGTGCATTAGAGTTGAGACCTATTAATATAAGAGTGACAGCTGCTAATTTGTAACCATTGCCAAGATGACAGAGATATTCCTTTGTTGCTAGTGAAACAGMATCACATTGGCAAAATTTTATCAGATGTTTCAAGTTTGTTTCATTTCCTCTGGATCTGAAAAGTATAGAGATTGCCATTCTGCCAGTACTATTACATTACCATGTGAATATTATCACCAGACAATTACACACAGAGCCTAGCTACTATATTTCCTCTAGGTGTAATCATCTAGTTAATGCTTCCTGTATATTTGATGTTCAACTGAAAATTCAAAGCAGCCTAATATAACAAATGTGTATGTATTTCCACTAACCCAAACATTGCACAGTCTGGTTTGGATTCATTCTACGGACATGATATATCTARGGTGTCGATCGCTTCCAGCTCCCTCGGCAGTCAATGGACAGAAAGATGTCCAGGTGTTTATTTCTGTATAACAATTAACCTCTTTTCATTTAAAAACGTCACTGAAAAATATGTGCTCCACCTAGTTCATGAAAAAGGACTGATAGAATACGACATAAAATCCCAACTTTGTAGTGTTGATTTCAAAAGATTTTGCCTCTCAGTAGGAGGCTGAGACTGTGTAAAGATTGCTTTAATATACACATGGTTCCTGGTATCCCACAAGAAATGAAATGTTTGCTAAGATCATGCTGTGTGCTTTGTTCAGGTGACACCCCATATTTCCATAACAAGAAGGGGCTTGGAAGGGATCTACTCAAGCTGAGGACGTTTCTTGCACCGCTGCGGCTCTCCCAGAAAGYGAGAATACACCGGCCTCCTAAGAATGGGGGATCCAGCCCACTCATTTTACACTCACATATTAACACCGATGCCACGTATTTCCTTTTTGGAAAGCCATATCCCCTTGAAAGTTCATAGAGAACATTCAGCTGGGTTTTGCCAAAAACACTAGGTGGCACTGCGTTCTGCCTTTTGGTGCACTGCTCATCCTCAATTTGCTAAAATCTGCCCTGGTTTCACCAGTTTACATTGTCTTCCCAATCCCTGCTTGAATTTTAGCAAAAAAGATTCATTAGGACCTCTCRTTATGCTTTTCTATCCATCTCTAAGCTATTTCTATCCATCAAAATGGCCAATACTACTGAATTCAACAACATTATTTTTAAAAATTACGCTTGCCTGCCTAAGAACAGAGCTTTCCTCTCACTGGCATTTAGAATGGAAGAGAAAAAGATTGCGCCGCTTATTGCTCAACATTACAACAAAGAAAATACAAATACCTAGCTCTACGTAAAGAATCACTGGCAGTCCTTATTTTACAGCTAAACAAGGAACGCTATTCGAGCACGAGATTGTAGAACTGTAAATCTAAAATTTTATTTACTTGCTTTCACCCTTACCATACRGTTTCTCCCTAAAAGCTTACACAATCCTTCCCGTCTTTTGTTGGTGGTGTTACTGTAATTGTCAGAACAAGAGGCCACAAGCAAAAAAGTGAGAAATGCATAACACATGTATTTACAGACACAACTGCAAAGTGTGAAGGACTGTTTGCTCACAAGAGCTTTTAAACACAGAACTGTCTGCCCAACTATGAAGCACGCAGATTAGAAGATGCAGCAGGTTTCCTGATTTCCAGCCTATTACCCTATCTATTTGACCACACACAAATTTAAGGAAACACAGCATTTATAACTGTATCACATTACTCTTTTTTGAGATGTATTCTAAGTGAATTTTTCCTTGCTTGTGTGCTTGTCTATCTTAGCATGATGTTAAAACCCTTTGGAAGGTATAACGAACTGAAGATCATCAGTCAAAGAAAGCTTTTATCTCATATACATGTATGTATATATGTTTTTTATATATATAAATATATATATAATTAAATATATAATTCTCCATTATATATATATAATTAAATATATAATTATATATAATATTCATAAATATATATATAAAATATTTATATATATAAATATAAATATAAATATATATTTGTATGCCTTAGGTAGTGTAAAGTAATTACTAATAGGTCYGTGAGAATTCCCTTCAGGCCCATGGCATTATAATTTTAATTGCACGTACTGCACACCAGCACAAGTGACCACATACTGGTTACTGTATCGCAGAACTTCTAGATTCAGAAAGACCAGACCGAAGTCATAAACGATGATGAACCAGTTGCTCCCCAAAATGACAGGCTGTCTGAATTTGTGTAGAAACCCGGCCAAAGTGCAGGAGTGCAAAACACATGGGTTGGACACTGCTCCTGCCTCTGTCCTCCAGCTGCGGGCTGATCCCAGGGAGGTCATTTCTCCCCTGTCCCTAGGTATCCCCCTACCCTCTTCCCCATTCAAATTATAAAATTATAGCTGGAATGATCCTTCCTCGAGTGTACATACAACATTCAATGCAGGCAAGGTTGTAATAGAGATAAAGACTCCGTAGGTACTATCCTATTTATATTCTCAAAACAACAACTGCACATCCTGATCCTAATTAGAAAACATCTGTCAACATATCACCTCTGTCAGCACTTCCTTCAATTTTAAAATTTACCTATGTGATATCAGCCATGATTTCAACACTTTTAAGTTAACTATTTTTAATATTAACAAGCTTCTGAGGTCAACATATATCGRAACCTGGGCATGACAGCTGAAGGAAATTAGCACAATAAAGCATAAAAATCATATAGCCTGGCCATTTTTAGTCAGTCATGAAAGYTCATTCTGGAGGTAAAGGATCAGGAAAATTTCATAACTGAAATTACTTMCTTAGATAACATGCTTACTGCTTCTACCATACTGTTTAAGGCCTGAAAGACCAGAAAATTCTGTAACACAGTGTAGTTTTAAAAAAAAACTTTGTCCTTCAGAAATAAAGAGCTGATTATACATAAAAATGAGTACAAAGTACAAAAACATTTGAAATTATACTTTTGAAGAGCCTACAGTTCAAAAGAGGCACCACACTTCAGCACTGTGTTCAATAGTCCCATGTGTTTGAAACTGTGGAGAAATTAAAAGTATATAATTAATAAATCCTAATTAACCTCCTGTTTAAAAATCAATTAAGTGACACCTGCAGGAAGCATTACATTTTAATACACTGCCTATATGTAGGGGTATTTTTGTCCTGGAGAAAATGTTTGTTGTGTCTGGTATAGATCTTACAAATTATTTAGAGCATATACCAGCCAACAAGTGGAAGTGCCAAACTTGTAGAAATTTTGAATTTATCCAGTCACCTAGGGACTTTCTACATAGGAATCAGAAAACTGTAGGCATCCTTTCATGAACATCTTGGCACTCAGCATTCTCATTAACAGATTTACCAATTTTCCACTCCTCAATAGGAATATTTTTGGCACTTCTCCCTCTCGTATAAATTATTCCTAATTAATTAAAATGAAATTCTTAAGATGTGTGAGTTCATTAACTCCTTTAATGAGAAAGAACATTTTGGACCTCATTATTAGACTGTCATCAGTATCTGTTAGACAGTTAAATTAATAAAGTGATTATATTCAAATAACTCAGGCATTTGCATTTTATTTTTAACATTACATGTCCCTCTTGTTTGCTCTGGGAACTTATAAAATTTTGCCGGTCATGCAAAAGTAGACTCTGGGTAGGGAGAATGTYATGCTGTGATTTGTAATAGAAATGATATTCCACACTCCACACAAATTACAAAAGCCCTGTTATAGAGTTGTCTGTGRACAGTCTTTGGGAAAATTTTGTCCCAAACGGGTCAGAATACAAAACCCCTTCTGAAAGCRTTTACAGAACAGAATATTGTAGTATTTCATTTCAGAAGTAGCACTATCAACATGAAGTATGCTCCCAAGCATTCCTGACAGATACACACTAAAACTGATGTGACCAAAAGGTCCAGCACTATGTATCCTTGAGAAGTGATACGGCACAGACCAGCCTGCTACGCTACTGCCTTGCTTCCAAGGGCCTCTGAAGCCAGCAACTTCTCCCTRTGGGACACGCAGACCTCTCCCCATGCAGATTAGGAGAAACCTTCTCATATGCAGAAACTTTTTCAAGCTGAGGACAGTCAAGCATTAGATGAAACTCAGAAAAGTGCAGTCCCCATCCTTGGAGGTTTCAAGAACATACTGGATAAAGCCCTGAGCACCGTGGTCTCACCTCATAGCTGACTCTGCTTTGAGCAAGAGATTGGTCTGGGGCCCTCCTGAGATCCCTTCCAACCTAAATTACCATTAGACCTGATGACCGGTCTGTGTGTACCATGTGTACCACCACATGGTTCCAGATTTCCAAACCAGCTGGCTTCTCTCAACTACTGCATCTGGGTTGCCAGTCARCCCAGTTGTAGAGCACTGACCCTTGAAGTCCTGAGTAACAGGATAAACCTAAACTCCTTGGAGTCTYGGCTTCAGCTATAGTTCTCAGGGGCTTCCTAGCTATAGCTTCCTATCTTGCTATGGAAGCAGAAGTTGAGGTTTAAYAGCAGTCTTGATTTCCAGCACTGGTAGTCCATAGGATTATAGGCTGGTAGTCCATAGGCTTTCTGAACAAGTCTCACAGCTGAGCTGCCTGAGAGCTACATATCTGAAAGCTGGGGCTCCCCATCRAAACAGCCGGATACAAAACAGTAACCTTGCTGTATTTGTCAAAAAATCATCACAATAGATGTTTTCATGAAGCACTTCAGTTTCATCAAATCGGCATTTTCAAACCAGCTCTAGCAGGAAATTATGCTGCTTGTCCATTCCCTTGCTTTTACTAGCTGAAGTGAATTGATACTTATATTTTTCCTGTGGATTTCTAACGCTCTTCCTTAGGAGTTCAAATGARATCTGTAGCACTGTTAATGTTTGCTTCTAAGGCTTCAATTACAATCTCTTGTAATCTGTTTTTAAAAATACCCCTCAGTCATTGTGCTCCTCATGACAACCTGCTGTCAGCTAAAAATAATACCTCAACTTTATGAGTATTTTCTTAGAAGATTTTACATTACTCTGAATGAAATTCAACAATAGTCCCAATTGTGTGCTGTAATTTGTTACCTCTGACTCTCCCAGTCAAAGCTTGCTGTCATTAGAGATGCCATCTTCATCAACAGCCAGCCAACATCCTCATTAACAAAACATAAATATTATTTACTCTTAAGACATGTTGCCAAGAGAGCACTTCAGATCCATTTCATGGACCTAGGAAAGGACAGGAAGTCTGGAAGGATAGCTGGTGTGGACTGAATTTCTATTTCAGCTCAAGAAGCTATTAATAAACACTCTATAAAACTGCATAGAGGTTGCAAGGAATTATGTTCTTTTAAACCTGTGGCCTTTGAATGTCATTCTGCGCTGAGCTGTCTTCAGGGCCTGGGACTCTCGGTCCTGTGTTCAACCAGCCAAGAGAAATCAACTTTGTGCTGAGAAGCCAAACATGAGGCATGTACAGACAGCCTGCCTACTGATAACTGCAGTCTTAAACTGGGAACGGCACACTAGTGCCATGGACCCATGCCTTAAGACTGCAGTAGCTCTGTTCTCAATCCAGAAAAGCTTAAAGGCAMAAGTGTTAGATTGCAATGGTGCTAAATATTCCACTATTTAATGCTAARTTGGCCCTGAAGTGTTCTGCTGGATTGTAATTTCAGTGAATTGCATGCCTGGATGCTTTAAATGTATTTAGGAGCCAGAAAAACTGTGGTCTAGGAGATATCGAAGCCTCAAGTAATAATTYAAGAGAGCAAGTACAGCACAGACATCTCTTGAAGTGTTTCCCCTTATTGTTAGAAAGAAAAAAAAGAAAGAAAACAAAAAGAAAGAAAAATAGAGAGAAGTTATACTTTATCCTTGAGAGCATCAAAATAAAGTGAGACACAGAAACACCTTGATTCTGCATATTCTGTACACAACTGACAGGCAGTGAAAAATATCCATTGGCTAAAAGCAGTAAATAAGGTGGAACCCTAGCTCCAAACCATGGAAAAGCCATGGGTGTTTTGTAACGATCTGAACATGCGTCTTTTCCCAAATGATCCTCCAGCTATGCTGTATCCCTGAAATACCTTCCCAGGAGAATAATTCAGTCCAAGCGCACAGAAGAGATGCAAAATCTTTGTTCAAAGAGAAGTGCTAACACTTCGAAAATCATAAATCAGTCAGGTGAAAAAAAAAATGCTACAAGTTAAAAAAAATAATTTAGAAATTGTCTTTAATCAGTCTAGATCTGATAGTTAGTAACAGGCTGCTCTTCCCTACATATCCCTGTAAATCGAAATGCCAGAAGTAAAATTTTTACTGCCAAACTTTTCTCAGTAAATAACACAAAAATCTTTTTTCCCCTACTTTTTCTGCACTAAGGAACAAAATCTTGACTTYTCTTCCCTTTCTCATGTTTTCCAAGTTATTAACTTCACAATGATCAATAATACGGAAAAAGGAAAAAAGACATGTCCAGTCCATTTCCTGCACAAACTAAATTATTTTTAAATTTTCCTCATCTTTAAAGCCAAACAAGATACACTATTGTTTCTTAAAATGATTTTAGCCACTGGAAAGCCACATGGAAAGAAACTAAATGTTTGAGAGTTGTTGCTCAACTGACAAATACAAAGGAGGAAAGGGGAAGAATTTTTCCAATTTAATTAAGAAATGGTTTTATGTCTCAGGCACCGGTGCCAACTAGACAACTGGAGCTGATGAGGAATTTAAAGCACTGCTTATTCAACTAAAATTGCTTCAGTTATAAAACCCAGATATTTACAAAGAGAAATTTAGCTGAAAAATAAGAGTAACACCTCTACAGCTGTTCCAATATTTGTCATAGCTGTTTTCTTTCTCTGAGGCTTCAGCTAGTTCACAGTCAAGTACCATAGCAGCTCCATCAAAATTCACCACAGAGGTGAGATTCAAAATTAAGGTTGTGTGTGTCAGAGCCATCACCGTTTTGAAGCAGGATCGGATACTCCGGATTGAAACGGTCCTGTTAGTCGCCCGGGGATGAGACCAACATCCTAGGAGGGCTCTCTCTGGGCGGCCCTAATCGGCCGACAGCTCGAGAAAGATCAAGTCCAAACAAAACTGCAGCTCCTCGGTGAACCTCTATGCGACAGAGGCAGTGTGTGCCCCAAGCGCTGGGAGTCAAAACCCCAGGTAGGCAGGGAAAAAAAAAAAAAGTGAACTAAGGGCAAAATGCCAATTTACCRTTCCGGAGGACTCTGACTAATGCAACATCAACTCCAAGACAAGTGCACTTTAAACACTGTCTTGTTCATGGCAGTGTAGCCATACAGTTGTCTGCTAACTGATACTACTAAGCAAATCAAAACTTTTTTTCCTGAAAAGYATTGCAAAGATGCCTGGAAGGACGGCTGGCATCTGCCATGTTAGCCTTCCGAGAGAGAGGAAGTCTCTTGGTATTTAATAGCAAACCAGGGGGTTAYAAATCACCTTAATTCAAAGGGAGAAGTCATCTGGGTTTTGTACACTGAATCAACTACCTTTTTATTGAAAATTTTTAGTTTAATGACACATTCCTCTAATTATCAGATGATGAATATTAAGSATAAGTTGAAATTCTTCAGAATTCAGAAACCTGTTCTGATTTAAAATAATGTTTCATTTCATGAAGTTTTTAATKGGCAACTTTAATTTGTTGCTGTACTTCTTCAATTTAAAAAGCTAATTCTTGTTTCACTTCTAATATACTACAAATTCTTCCTATGCAGAGCAGCTGGTTTATATTAGAGTTCTAACAAATTTTACATGGTATTAGCAGCCAAGTTATATTGATGCACAGTATCTGGATGCTGTAGTCCCTTTTTAGCAAGTGAGACTGATCTAACACTTCAGTTTTTAAAGCACTAGAGATGGTTATTTCAAATCTATTTTTCAAAATGGAGACAGTATTGGAAAACTTAAATGTTTCAATCCTGACTAAAAATTCATATTCTTTAAATGGCAAAGTCAATAAAAAATCAGGATTATCGAACCATTTATATTGGAATATTTTACTAATATTGGTGAAGAGCTATTGATTCAAGTGCAAATATAAAAGCAGAGAACGCAACTCCCTTTGAAAGGGCAGGCACCTCCAGAAATTTTATTTTGAAAAACATCAAGATAACTTTTTGGTATCTCTGAAATATTAACAAAACATYAAAATGAAATGCTTTCACATTTTCATGTATCCGTCCCATTTCTTCTATCACAAACTATTCACCAACCTTATCCCAAATCCTTGGGTATTTTTAAAATTGTCCTGTAATCACTATTTATCATAATAAGTATTTTTAAATTTTTCCCACCAGTTCCAGTCTGAAGTGAAGTTCACCTGATAAGCACTTAATTTAATGTGCCTTTGTATGCATAAAGTGAGTTATAATACATATTTTTTAAGAAGTCATTAATCACACAAAAAGAAACACATACAAGCATCTCCTCTTATTTCCACCAACAGTCCAGTTTAAATACTGTATATAAAACAATACTATTGGGCTTGTTTAGCAAAGACAGATTAAGTCACTGGTTTTGTTTCCCTGCACTGAATTCCRTAAGATAACTAAACGAGCTCTAGAAGTCCACTGAAGTTTGAATTCAGAAGATAGGAGACTCTGAAACTTTTAATACAAGCACCTTCTAAAGAGCSCATATTTTATTTTAACGAAGCTGTCTAGAAAATCAGGAGGAACTATTTTACCAGTTCTTTAGTTTCTGRTTCCACTTCAAGAGAACACATAAATAGGTACTTAAGGGTCTAAAATACCCAGAGAGAAATCTCTCAAATTCTCATTACTGTAGTATCTGAGAAACTCATATTTACCACCGCATCTATAATGGAACAGTCTGGTAAGGCAGTAACACTACTTTTCTTTCATGAACTGAGTACTGGGGTACAGAAAGACTGACCACAATATTTATAAAAGTTCCAAGAGCGCACATTTCACTAAGTGAAGCTGTGATAACTAAATTATTCTTCAAAATAGTCAGATTTGTTCAAGGTCACATACAAATATTGTGACAGAACAAGGAAATGCATCTTCATGAGCCTCAGACTAGTGCCTTTATCTCTGGACCAAGCTTTTTTTCCATAATAAATGTTTATTGAATGCGAGCATGTATTTGCTGAACAGAGAATCAACTACTGAATCAAAATCTAAATCCAGATTCCTGTAAAACTAGGTCAACTACTTAGTTTTCATTATTTTGTAGTACACAGTGGCAAGAACGCAGATATATCAAATAAAATGCTCCTACGGCAAACAGAAAGTTGACACTGTGCAATAAGTAGCTAGTTTTCTTTCCTTACTGCCATCCCCAGGTGTTAYAGTACTTGCACTGTATCATAACACGTCATCTTACAGAGCACCTAAAGAGGAAGATATGAGGTCAATGCAGAGAACATAAATCATAGCATGATTAAGGATATTAGGGAAACACTTCAAAAGCGTACGCCATACAAGTGTTTGCAAGACAGAGGGAACTTTCAGAAGCAAAACCTGGCTGTTCACTTCAGCAAAGCCAGCATTGCCATGAGGTGAGTAATTGAAATTAAATTAATTTGTATATACTGGCCTTTCATAATTATGGAAACACATCTGATGAAAAAAATGTCTTTCAATCATTTCAAAGAGTATTTACTTACTGAATACTAAACCGATTTCTGGTGTTAAAGAAACTTTCRGGGATTTCTGAACATCTTTTGTGGAGGAAATTATTCAAAAAGGTTAGAAGATCTGCAAAGACCAATGATTTTGCAAACCACCAATTCAGCTTTGAATCTGACAGTCTGTAAATGTTACTATAATGCACACTGTGTGAGTATACAAGGCTGATTCACCACCAAAAAATTAACCTCTATTTGATTAAACAAGGACTGGTACAAACAGAGGGGATTTAAGCAGGTGCACCTGCTGTGTGCAACCTCCAGGTCTGACAACTCTGTCAGTTTTCTATAAAAATTTTAGAACACAAGTTTTCTGCTCCTCAGTGCTATATTAGAAAGAAAGGATACTGCCTAAAATCCAGACAAGATGTCCCTTTTGAACTTGTTCAATAATTTAATTTCTGAGAAGAGAATGTGCATGCATGTATTGCCTTAAAAAAAACAGGGACTGCAAAATAGTATACCTTCAATTATATCCCAAAGCTTGCGATACAAAAGCTTGCAATCTTCTTACTCAAAACGATGAGATGATTCAGTTCAGGAAGCATTGTTACCATTTTTAACAGAATTTTTCTTCACAAAAAATGATGGTTGTGGCTTAGGTACTAACAGGAAACTACAGATTAACTTTCATGGGAAATTTCACAGCTAATAAAAACTTCAGATCACAAAGTATGTTTTATGTTTGCCTTTATTTTGTGAGTCCATTTGCTGAAACAACTCTGCTATCTCTGGTATCATTAGATACCTTCCTTCAGAGTCTTCCCTTATGACAGTTAGCTTATTTTGTGTAGAAGTTACCAATGTAGGAGACAACTAGTCTATATCCTGGCTTTTACATTGGTTTAAAATAAGTGAAAATTGGTCAACAGAGCAGCAGCACAAATTAAGGCATGGTAACAAATCCCACTAATGCTTAGGAGAGATCCAAAACAATTATCGCTAAAACAGCTTAGAGGGATTATAAATATGCATTTCAGAAGCCAGGAGATTTAAAACCGAATGAAAGGAAGAAGCTTTTTGGAGTTGAACTCTATTACAGAAATGCAAAGTGAAGAGTTAAATAACTGTGAATAGAACATAGAGATTACTTTGCATAGAGGAAACAGTCAACAATTATTTATCTGCATTATAAGCCATTAACTGGGTCACAGTCTTGCAGGTTCAGAAAGATGTTAATGGAACAGCTGCCAGATAACAGGATGGCTGCAAAAATATGTATTTTGCCATTTGTTATGCTGATGCCTCTGTGTGCATCTGTCTCCTCAGATCAGCCTGATCCAAAGACTCACAGTTATCTTCTCAATGACTTCTGTAGCCTTTGGTGCAGGCTCTAGACAAATTCAAATCAAGACTGGTAACCTCTGGATAGACATTGCAAAATCCTGTCAAAATAGATTTAATTAGGCTTAGTAACCTGAATTTATCCTTAATATGTTAGATCTAAGTTGCGCTGTTACAGAGTTCACTGTGGTGGCTTAATACTGTGGTCTTAAAGTAGCTTTCTTTTCTGCTTAATGCAATGCCATAATCCTTTACTAAGAACATTGTCATGGCTGTATGTCRGATATAATGGTTATACACCATTAGACAAGGTCTTTTCTAATGTTAGATTTGGCAAAAGTAGGTTTTAGAGCTTTAGTAAACAGATTCAGTCATATCCTTCAGCCATGAATTCTTGGCATCAAGTTTTGTGTAAAATGTTTTTAACTTATTTTTTACTTTCTTTATATTTATCTGAGTGTTTATTATTCAGTATAGAAGGGGTAAATGAAAGAGCACTTCAGCTGTCTTACAGACTATTAAATATCAAGGAACAATGCTTACAGACACCACTACCCACATTTTCAGTATCTTTGCACTGCAATGTTTTAACTTAAYATCTGCTGTCCAATTTCAGTATTTTAACTCCATATTTTAATTTGACAGCACTTTTCCTACACCTAGAACTGCATTACCTATCACCTACTGCTGTACTGTCTTTATTATCATCATCTCTGACAGAACAGGTAATGCCGTAGTCCAAGAATGGGCAATACAATGYGAATAACAACTAAGAAGATACTGTCTTCTAGATGAGATAGCCATCATATATTAATACTACGCACACTTTTTCTAAACAACTATTTTGATAACCATGAGCAGCGTACAAAGATCCTATTTTCTTGCTTGCAGAGGTCCTCCACASGGAATGATAATACAGGGGTATCTGCTGTACAAGGAAATACAAGACAAGACAAGTGAGAATATACTGCTGATTGCCTTTTGTGCATGAGCAAGTGGATGAAAAATGTAAAAGTGAAAACCAGGACAGCATTGAGGACATCATTAGTATCCATATATTTTTCTTTCAGAGTGAAAAATAAGATGTTGTTAGAAGTTACTACACAAACTGTCCTCTAAATCATGTCGTGAGTGCCTCAGCTTGCATGCTTTGCAGTTGGGGTCCCCCAGCCACCACTAAACCACCCAACCGTCATAACTTGCTCTGCATGAAGGCCATCCCTATTCTGTCCCTTTCTTCTCCCTGACTTTCTCCAAGTCTTCAGCTATAAAGACTTGTAATTCYGGGGGGATACAGACTGCACTTTCAGTAACGCCGTACTTTTCTCTCCAGCAATGTTCACRCCTACACTAATCCCAAAAGATAGCCACTTTTCTTTCATTTTTCTCTGCAGATAATACTAGAAGTGCAAGAAATCATGGTCAGTATCACTGATGGTTCTGCATTTCCTTTTATACTAACCTAAGTTCTGCTAGGTTTGCCATACTCAGATTTATAGCTTTAATCGTAACTCCAGGAAAAAAAATGCTTAAGGTTAATTAAAAAAAAAAAAAAAAAATTGCAGTTAAGACCTGAAGTAATTCCCAACCAGTTCTATTCTGAGCTCAAGTTCTGCTTCAGCTTCTCTGGGTACTACACAAGCACACATAAGTTCCAGTGAGGTTTACTGAACAGATCAGTAGAGCATTCAAAGCTTTCCTAGTTCTAATCAGACTTTCCTGACAGTATTTTGTAAATATGTCATTTTTTTTCTTTGTTGCTAAAACAGAATCCTTCAGCACCTATTRAAGTCTCTCTTTTTTTTATTTGCTGTTTTTATCTGAAACATCCAACACTCTCCTCTGAGATTGCATATATACTTCAGCTAAAATAAAGTACTTGTATGAGTAATTATACATATATTCAGAAATTTTAGTAAGTATAAAATATGCTATTCATCTATTTAATAATAAATGTTTGTGTTAGTGAAGTTTTCCTAAATTGTATTACATCCTGCCCTTTGCAGGTAGTACACAAACAAGCACACATAAACCCATCTAAGAAGGCTTTCAGTAAGTACACGTACACTAGTGGCATTCTCCAGATGTTATCTAAAGTACAGCAACTTTTATTTTAATCAACAGAATGTTAGCAGCAAAAAGATACTWTTAAAATGTTGTTAGAATTGCCTGCTTGCAAAGGAAGCTTTGCTAAACTTTGGAAAGATTCACAACTTCATAAAAGAATATCTTCTATTCAATTTTGTCAGATTTCCCTGAAGTAGAGACCTGTAGGGTTTTTTGTTGTTTTAGGAACTTATAATAGATTATACAGCCAAAGAGTGAAGGGTCAGTTTAAAGAGAAAGCAGTAGCTGCAGAAGCTACTTAGCTTCAGTAACAAAAACTCAGACAAACAGAATTTTCAAAAACAGACTATGACCTGCATTTAGTGATACTCAAAACCTATGAGCATACAATCCTCTGGTAAATGTTTTTACAGGACAGATGTTATTGTAAACTCTTAAATTGTCTCTCCTGCCCTATGTTTTTAGCTAATGTTGCGCTCACGAATGCTTTTAATCCCTTCAAGATACTAATTCGGTCAAGGATATTCTTCATTACATTTCCCAAACAGCGGTCTATACGCAAAACAGAATCGTAAGACAGAGAGGAAAAATTGTAAAGAATTGCGCTGTTTGCCAGCAAATAAGTATATATRGGGACAGAGAGGCAAGACCAGGCAAGTTGTTCTCAGGTAGCATAGGAAGAAAAAYAAGAAGAATAAAAAAATCCTGAACTTCCAAGTTAATAGGAAAGACAGACAGAMAGACAACTACAGTCTGTCAAGTGTTCAGGGAACCTGGGAACAGCAGTAATGAGGAACACACATGAGGAACTGCATACTCCAGACAGTACAGTTTCCTTACGCTAGAGCTGCAGAGTACGGTCCTTTTCCCCATCCCTCATYCAGTGACAGACTCCTGAAGATGCCTGTAGGGAAAAGCACTGCTTTTCAACAGAGCTTTATGTCACACCTCGCCGTAGTTGTCATACTGCTGCTTTGCCGAGGAATGTAGACTCAGCCGAGGCTAGAGCCCCATCAGACTCTGTCCCTGCTGGCTAAATCTCGGGACAGCCTCTCTAGCATTTTTCTTTCTGTAAGCTCAAAGGACAGGGGAGATCCCTGAAGATAAGAGAAGCATAAGATCTCTTCCAAAAAATTCTATATTGTATAGAGGGCTACTCCTTGCTGAGTCTCTGCTTCACCAACTTACCTGTTTTAGCTGTTCAGAGAAATAAATCTTTCTAGAATTTTACTTTAGAATTGAACACAGTAGTTTTCTGTCAGTGTGTCCGGTACTTCACTTGGATTATAGCATGGTTTTATAGTAGTTGCAGTTGCTTAGAACARTGTTGGCAAAGATGCTAACTAAAATTAGGTGGCTCTTTCAGGCAACGATTGCATATTACAGTGTGCACAGAATGTTCAGCCCAAGTCCTCATTTCAAACAGGACCTCTTTTATAAGAGTAACATGCAAATTTTCTGGCTTATAACAATATCAGCACAGAGTAAGCAGTTGCCTAGACTGTGCATAGTATAAGGCCATAGAAAGCCAAGTGGAGAAAATACAGAGCTAATTTTAACTATGTTTGGAAGCCCTGTAGGAAGTCATGGCTTTTTAAAACCATGATTAAGTTAAAAGTGCTTGTCCTAGATGCTTCTGGGTAAAAGGAAAATGGCAAAACATTACAGCACCAAAGCTGCAATAGGTCCAAAATTCTTAGATATATCAGACTTCTTTATATTAGCCTATGAACACTGTAACTMTTGCTTTGATTGCTTCAAATATAATAAAGAGAATAATTAGCACTTAGAGATTTTCAGTAATTCTCATTTCAGTGTAATTAGACGTAGTGATTAAAATCTTTTCTATTGCATTGCTGTTCTTCCTTAACATCAAAAAACAATGATGCAAGTTATTTACATAATTATCTTCAGTTAAAGCAGGAGCACAACTTAACACAAGAGTTGCCATTGCTTCCAGTGGCGCTTCTACATAGCTACTGCCAAACACACTGCAGTGTTGTGCCATGAATATGTAAACAGTTTGTGTCACTTCATTATTTGTAGAATTTATTCTATTAAACAGACAACCTTTTCAAGCAACTTGCTTGTGGACACTTTCAATTCACAAATTACTCTTTGTGAGAAGATCCTCTTTATATCTCAAAGGCCAAGAACAATTCTTCAGCTATTAACTACTTCTGGACAGCCTGCCTCCTCTGTCAAGTTTCAAGCACAGATAGGACAGGGCAGTATATTGTTTTGACCATTTCTTGATTTGAGAAATAGATTTCTGCAACTTAACATATCATAAACATTTGACG
This sequence comes from Rhea americana, assembly GCF_003343005.1. Lineage (NCBI taxonomy): Eukaryota > Metazoa > Chordata > Aves > Rheiformes > Rheidae > Rhea > Rhea americana. The sequence continues at coordinate 958,785 of NW_028186845.1, read as the reverse complement.
TAGCATTAACAGTATGAGTTAGCAAGAATTCTCCTATGAACCTCACTAAAAAATTTGTTACAAAGTTTCATTTATCAACATTTACGAACATTTAGCTTCCAATTTCCTGGACCATTAATCCAAGTTTTCTTAATAAGCTGTGCCAAAAGAAGTTACCAGGAAAAAGTAATTTATGGAATGATTTTTGCTTACTAACTTTTTTTAGAACAGAAATAATGTCAGCATATGAATTATATGCCAATAAAGTAATATACTTGAATAAGTTTCTAGTCACATACTGGAAGAAAACAATTTCAGCTTAAAGAAATATGGATGAGTTCTTTACTCTTTGACTCTCACTGAGTGTAGCTAAATGACAATGATGTTCTTGATCAAGGTCTAAATTATATTTTGATTTATGTGCTCTGTATCTTCTGTTCTAGGACTGCATGATAACAAAGCATACACTGTTTCTTACGGATGTTGCTTTCTAACCACTTGATAGTACTGGTGATAATTTGTTCAGCAACTGATCTCCATCTGACTCATTTAGGATCGCAATGGTAACACATGTTTCACCCTGACAGTTAGTATAAAGTGACAAAATCGCTAAATCATAGTTAAGGTTTTGATACCTGGAAAGCTAGGGCCAAAATTGCATTCAGAAGCTTTTAACATTTTAAGAGTATGATGAGACTTACAACAGGACCTAAGCTGCCCTTTCAATCTGCAGCCATAGAGCTAATACAGCGAGAAGAAAATTGCCTGGATTTCTGCTGCAGGCTCTTTAGTGATCTTTAGCAAGCAGCCCAATCTCTGTGTATCTGCTTCTGTTCTGTAAAACAGGAGTAACAGTATTTCAYCCTTCTTTCTCATACTGTCATTAACTTTTAGTTTTACAATTTCTCAGTATTTGTACTTATTAAAGTCCCAGTTCCTGCTGCCATGAATATCAGCTGTCATGGCAGGGGGAGGGAGGTAATAATTCGATGCTTGATGTATTCTCTGATATTTCAAAACCAGCAAGAATTGGTCTGGGAGGTCAGGGAAGTCTTATACTGTGACAGTCATATAATCAGAGGTTGGCACACTTTGCCACTTCCGTGTATCTACTCTCTGGTGACTACAGGTTTTTCACAAGTATTTGAGACAGCAGTAAATTCACACGGTCTGCACTAGCATTACAAGGATGCTAGTAATAACCAAGCCAAATAATATAAAGCTGAATATTTACCAAGATTCCTGCATATGCTCTGTAGCGAGTACAACTGCATCCTTGGAAGTTCCTAAGTCAATTGGTTTAAAGATAGCTCAGTTGTATTAATACAAACTGTGATTATAATCTCTAAATTATTTGGGGCAGGGATGGATTGCTGCTGTATTTTACAAAGCATAGACAGACATGGCCCTATTCTTAGTTCCTATACCTAGTTTATACTAGGTAGAAATAATTTAGGTTGGTTGCAGATAATTCTTGGACTCTAATGTCGTTTTCCCAAAAGTTTACTTTCATAAATGTGTCAAATAAAATATGTTAGGTGCAACATGCATAGCAAAAAGAATTAATCCCTCCTCCTTTTGTCTCAGCTGATAAATTAGCATAAYATGTCCAAGATGGTATATAATTTCTCTCCTAAAGTCATTTGCAAGAACAGGCTCCATTATGAGTTTGAACAAGACTTCCAACAGGTATTGCATCAGTCAATCCTCTGTAGAGAAAATGAATCAGGAGATGACCTCATTTGTGTGAAATTTCCCCAAATTCACAAATAGAATTAAGGAAAGTATCCAGAAGAGCAATTATGCACATCCTTATGTCTCCATATTAGCAATGAAATTTTAAAACTGAGTTTAAATTTCAAGGATTTTCTGAACCCAGCCCTCTACTTTTGCTAGTACAATATTCTAATTATGGAGATAGATTTGTAATCTTTAAAAAAGAAATTCCATTTATACAGCTACACAATGGAATTTGCTCTAACAGACAGCTGTACCAGTGTAAGGGAGCATTTAAACACTGTTTTAAGARGCATTCCATACTCAGTGCTTCATTAGCAAGAAGTAAGAATAAAGCATAAGGCTGCATCTTCCTTAAGATATTTTGCAAGAAGACTCAGATTCAATAAAAGCTAAGTCTAACAGTGAAAATGAAGGCTACTGTTGGAACACCTCCAAATACTTCGTTTTARCAAACTAAGTGGCCTACTTGGGAACTGCAGCTAGATGACCTAGGGCAGAAGAGGAGGATATCTTGCCAGGACATTTTGTTAACAAAACCTGGAAAACAGCATCAATGGGAATATATTATATTAAAAAGATGGGGAAAAAATCTAAATTCTCTAGCAGCCACCTCCAAATTTAGCTTTTATTAATTAACAGTGGGTGATGATTCTAATAACTTCTACACCACTTTCTCCACTTTTTTCCAKGTATGGTATATGAACAACTGATGAAAAATAACCAGCTAAATAACAAGTGAAATGCTGTACTTAGCACACTGTCACCCTCCATTTACGGTTCAGGAAGGTCACAATGAATATATTCAGYTAAAGCAATGCATGATAAATCTCTACTCTCTTTCATCATTTGTTGAGCTCATTACTCATGATGTAACTCTGTCCTAACTTCCTTTGCATTTGAGAAAAGTTCCTTTGTATTTTACAATATTCAGGAAATTCCATAGAAGGCTGACTGTTCAATCCCACTCCTCAGTCATTATTCATTCCATTTTTAACAACAATAATTTTTCACTGGGTTTCTGTACTTTTCTAAACATCTACTGCTTATGGGCAGATTTCCAGTTTCTCAGGTATTTGAAAGCATTCACTAATTTTTCTGCAATGGCCTTTTCAACGCATGAGTGATTCRAAGTAGGTGGTTACAAATTACTAGTATTCACACAGTTAATCATAAATCACATYTACTTTTAGACTGATCACATCAATGAGCTAATCAATACGATGCTAAGTTGTAATATCATAATTTTAAAGATTTAACAGTAATCTAATTAGAATAATTGCTCAAACCTACTATGCTTGTATATCAGCCTCAAAAGCTCAAGCCTGGTCCCTCACAAGGATACCAGCTCAAAGTAGGAAGGAGAGTAGACATGAAAACTTAAGGATAAATGAGCCTTTGCCACACAGTCTTTTGCTAGTAGGGATTAGCTGGCTTTGCCTCTGGTTTAGGCTGGCTGGAAGCCACAGGACTGTGCTGGTGAAGCATTGCTCCCAACCTCATAGCATGCTGCTCCTCTATAGACTTTACTTGTTCAGACTCAGCTCTGCACTGACTGTGGCCCCACAGTGTTTTGGAGCATGGGGAAAAAAAAGAGCTTGCGTCTGGCTGCCAAATACTCTACACAAATCCACTGTCCTAGGGACAAGGATTAGATTTCAGCTCGTGTTTGCTTGTAACCATCCACATGCTTGGTATTGCATCCTACAGATTTGTAAAGGCGGAAAGCAGACAAAAGAATGGAAATGCTTAATAGTAAGGAGAAAGTCCAGAATGARGATCTTGCCATCCCTTCATAATCAACATTACGTATGCCTTGGTCAAACACGTGCTACTAGAAGCAASACAGAAACTACCGAATGAAACATAATGGCCTGAGTTCTGTGCATTAGACAGATGATCTAATTGCTGCTAAAAGAAACTGTAGCACAGCTGGCAGAGACTGGTACAGTTTGTTTCAGAAGAATAGATTGCATTTTCTCACCATACTTACAAATTGTCAAACCGCTTCCTGAGCTGATTCTTTTCTAGTGTTTGTAGGCCAAATGCAAGTATCACATGTAAGCACTCTATTCCCAGCTCTCATCTAAAAGAACACCCTTTATTGCCTGCCAAACTAATTGGTAACCAAACTACTGGTTTTAACAGGAAACAGTCTTCCTAGTCATCACTGGAAAGTCAGGATACAGCAGACTACCCACTAATAGGTTGCTAGAATGTGTGTGTTGTGTTCTAAATAAAATACTTTGGTAGAGTAAGCTAAATTAAAAGTGGGTATTTTTAATTTAAGATTTTGAACTTAAAAAAAAAAAAATCAAAGTGAGATAGAGCACCTTCTTCATAAATCTTTAAACTCTTCCTCAAGTACTTAGTTTCATGTGACTCTTGTAGCATTTCAAAAAACAGCTTTTTGTGAATTTAAACACCCTATTTTTACAAATTTAGAACAAAAAAGTAGCARCATATCATCTCACATGTCATACTCAAAGAGTAAGTTTGAAACACATAATATTCTATTTTCCATTCTGAAAACAGGCTACCACTATTTGATGATGGAAATCTTTATGAGTAGTGTACACACTTAACTTCTGACATCGTAGTTGAATGAATTAAAAACATGACAAAATGTACWGCAAAAAACAAATGGAAAATTCTGGTCTGTCCTATAAGATGCTTAGAGTCTTCACTCATCAGAAGAGCCAAAGTGGCTAAAGAGTGACTGTGATATTACTACAAAGCCTCACAGAACAGCAGTTGGTTTTGTTTTTATGCAAAAGTTTGTAATAAAGCTCTATAGCTTCTCCATTGTAATAAATACTAGGCCTACCATTTTAGGAAGCTCAGAAAACTACTGAGTAGGACAGTAGTTTCAGAGCATACTGTACGTGGCTTCAAAAATGATGGTTGCACCATGGTTGTAATACAGCAAAATGCATCCCTCCCATAATATTCTACCCATTCTAATTAACATATTTTTAAAAGCATAAGCTCATACTGTAAATCCAGGAAGAACAGCATTTCAGTTGAAAAGTTACACTTAGAGAACTTTGACCATCAGGTTCTATAAGATGGGATTGAAAACGCAAGAATGAATTTTCTCTATTCAGCCAAGCAAACTAAACTGTATTGTTCTTTCCAAAAAAACAATTCCAACTCCAGTTTAGGATCCAGCCTTTCAAAGGAAGTGAGCAGCTGGAGACTGGAAATGGGAGAAAAGGGAGAAACCAAACCATTTAGTAACAAAACAAAACCTTTTAATTCCTTCTGTCACTTTTTGTTCCCCACATTTCCTCCCCTTAGGAGCACTTAATTTATATTAATTTTTAAATGATTGTTCCCACTCCAGAATAGCCTCGGACCAGCCAAATAAAGGAGTTTAAATCAAACATCAAGCAAAAGCCAGACAGATCATTGTATTCCCCTTCAGTGCTACACTCTTGGACAACTTACTGCATAAATTAACGAGCTTGTCAATTAAGTTAGAGCCTCAGTAAACTATCTATATTAAATATGACTTGCATATGAGGGAAGACTGTCAGATCAAATGAAGGAGATTTATGTAGGACTCCTACAGTAAATTTATAATCTCCTGACTTTTGGGAGGAAAATATGACAGGTTTTTCATTACCCTTTGTTTAGAGTTCCACCCAGAAACATCCCGGAAGGGAAACATCCTGTTCTAATAATTTGTGAGATTAAGCATCACATTAATCTTCATATCACAAAATAATGAATCAAATTGCTAAAACTTTTTTTAATTATGCCTTATATTACATTGTATCTTAGCTCATCAAAATTCCTAGTTCATGATTATTATTTTTAAAACATACTTCTTCCACTTGAGCAACTATTTATCCATTAACTGAAGTCTGCCTCATCAAATCAGGCAATACAGAAAATAAATACTTCATGTTTTACCCCTATCTATGTATTTCAGGCCCTGATTCATCAACCAGTCCTGTATGTGCTTAAGTTTGTACAAATAAATGGGTTCACTGAAATAAACCAGATAACGAACATATATAAATTTAACCGAACATGTAACTTTATGAATAGGGTAAGTACTTAACAAAGGAAGACTATCACATACGGGAAACTAATGGACAAGAATTAAGGGTTTCAAGCAGACATTTTCAAGCAGATCCAAAGGACTAAAGTGTCAAAAATCCTGTTGTAGTCTGTGCATTCCAGCAGAATAAGAGAGGAGGAAAGATCTGCAGAAGAACTAGCTTGATTTGTATCATTTAAGACTCTACCTGTGGCAAAGCAAATTAATATAGCCCGCAGCAGGAGCTTTCCCAATAAGGATCAACAGATTCCCCACTGATGGAAGGATTTAATCACTCTCGCACATACACGAGATCAAAGTTAGCTGCCTACCTTCATTTTGGTTTATAGAGTGTTTCTGCTACTCTCTACTAAGGGTTTGTTATGCTTATTTTAAAGGTTCTTGCAAAACAACCCTGCAGATAAGACCCTCCATTTAACACAAGAAAGACCAACAAGACCAGAAGTATTTTTCCAGAGAAGCTTGCAGTTTATTTGATAATCTAGCTCTTGAGGAAAAGAATCCTGAATTCTAATATGATGCACAACTCCCCAAACTGATTAAAGCTGAATATCACCTTCCTATTTGTGTTCCATGTTTTACTTAATGACTACTCATGACACATGGATGGTTCTAATGAAGAACAATAAACCCTTAAAACACATATTGAGGGCGGTAATTATTGACAAAAGATTTGGATAATTTTACCATAATCATGCAAACTCCAAAGGATGTCTATCTGTCTTAAAGGCAAAGCAAAGATTTGGATGAAGTTTCAGATTGCAAGCTCATGTTTTCTTTTAAGCAGATCACCATTTCTTTTTGTGATAAATTAGTAAGATCTGCTGTCTCTCCTAGAGCTTAGTCATTATGCCAGCTCATCCACAGATATTCCAATAGAAACTAGCAGCAACTTCTTCAGCATTCCACAAACCAGTTCTGCAATWGCTTGTACTTTCTATGCAGCTCCTTTGAAAGTTGAAGGTGATGCTCATTAACCTGTGCCGCTCATTGCATATAGTGCTTCAGGCACTCATACCAAAGCGTTTCCTGTACAATACTTTCCAAGCTTCTATAAAACTTTCCTGTTTGCCTTGACCATAAAGAAATCTCTAGGGAAGTTTTGTACTATTTATTTAAAGCATTGATAGAAGTTTCTGAATTATTTAGAATTTTTACAAATAGTTAACCTCCTAAAAATGATAACTCATTAGAATAGTCTCTTTATTTCAATACATAACTCAGCAGCTCTATTGATAACTTAACAGAGCATTTTTTGCTCATTTTTTTTCTCCTCAAGGAAAGCAACGAGAGCTGCAAGAGCAAAGTGCCCTTTAACTCCATGCCTCACTTTCACATCTAGATGAACTGAATTTTTGTTGACTGTGAGCATTAATCGTGTAGTGATTTAATTTACTGGAAGACCACAGGGCACCTTCCTGCACACAAAACAGAGGCTACTTTACTTGGCTTCCCCTTGTCAAAGAAACACCTGGAAAACTGACCAAAAAAATGCTAAAGAAGATAATTTTTTTTCCTTTGATCGGCATAAGATGTTAATTGCAAATGCAGAATAATACTACATAACTGTTTTCCAAAAAGTACATAGCAAAGGAAGACTGAGAAAGAAAAGTGAGGTACAGAGGTTTTAATTTGCTAAGGCTGGAACTTAGTCAGAATGTCAGGAGAACAACTGACACTTGGAACAAGAATAAAAGTAATCTGGATTTTTTTAAGGCACATATTGAAGTGTTTGTGACTCAGCATTGACGTGTTTAGGATTTGACCTCAACTGCAATATTTCCAGTAATGTACTATTCGCATTACTTGTCAATCTTATCCTTATTCGCATTGCTGATCAATCTTATCTTGAAAGTCCTTTCTGGATGATTGCCACCCTTTTCTTAGAAGTTTTGTCATTATTCTTCTGGCCTTTTCTGWGGTATTTCTCAGAATCGCACTACAACCTGTTATTGCTGCAAGTTATGCAGAGGATTTGCACATATCTGCTGCCAAATAACTGAGAAGCTATCATAGAAAAACTATTCCATAATACATTTGTAGGTAAGGCAGCATTAGCAAAGATTTCCTCCATTAGGACCGACTTTCTTTCCTTCACAGGTACATTATTATTACAGTGGGTAAGAACTAGCTAGAGCACCGTAATTACATGTGAGGCCTAATGACTCCTCTCCTCCCTGGCTTTTCTGTACAGTATCATCCTACATAAGATCATAAGAATAGTAAAAACCAAGCATGMATTAAGAGAGACACAGATACACCTATTTTATTGTAAGAGGAGACTCTCTGCTCCGTTTGTGTCCTGCCTCACTAGTAACAACAAAACAGAACAAAAATCAGTAACAACCACCACCATAAACAGGAACAAAAAAAAAACTGAAACAAAAACTCCCAAAGCCCACCCAAATCTCATTTCACGCCTTAAAACAGCCTGGAATCGCTGCACCTCTTCCCCCGCCAGCGTGRAAGAGCCAAGGTCGGACGACAAAACCTTAAGCGCGACTGATTTGCCTTCTGCCCCGAGCGTAGGCACCGCTGCCCCACGCCGCCGCCCCGCACCGCAGGCTGAGGCGCCCGAGCTCCGCCGGCGCCGCCGCGGCCCAGYCACGCCGGGCTCGTCCTCGGCGGCGGGATTTCGCCGCGCTTACGCTCTGTAAATCCGAGCAGCTGCTTAAACCAACCCTACGCAGCAGGTCCCAAAGGCCTGCACGAAGGGCGGCCCAAGAGGCCGAAAGCTGAGGCTGCCTCGCCCGGAGGGGCTCAGCCCTTTCCCGTCTCCCCTCTCCCTGCTCCTCCCTCGCGCCCCGACAAGCCACCGCGGGCGCCGCGGGACGGAGGAGGCGAGCTCGCGCCGCTGCCCTCGCGCCGAGCCCGCGCGCTCGGTCCCCCGTCGAGGCGGCCTGCGGGGCCCTGAGGACCCCCTCCGCGAGCCGCGCGAAGGCGGCCGCCCCTGCGGGGGGCACGCGCTGCCCCGCGGCCTCGGCTTCYCTCCGGGCCGCCCTCCTCCGAGCGCGAGCCGTTCAACGGAGGGAATCGGGGCAAAAGCCTGCYGCCTCCTCAGAAAACCTCCTCCCTTCCGCGCCCGCGGGACCCCCCGCCACGTCCCTGCCCCGCTCCGCGGGCTCGGCCGCCCCCCGCCGCCACGGCGCTGGGGTGGGGGGAATAGTCAGGACAGGTTTGGAGCTTCTCTCGGTTTTACCCGTGCTTTACCGGGGAAGGCTGGCGGGCCCGCGCGCTTTCGGGCTCGCTGCGCGGCAGCGCTAGACGATCAGCGAACGCGCGCGAGGGAACCCGCTGCCCAGAGACGCGTCGTCCTGCCGCCTGCCCTTGAGACGCACACGCACCTCCCGATTTCGGGGTGGAGAGTCCCTGGGCTCGTGTTTTATAAGCCAGGATGAGGGAGAAACCTGGGCGTTTTAGCTTAGTCTTCGAGTACCGGCCTGGCAAGCCTCCCGCCAGCGTTGCCATCTGTGAGCGCTGCTCCGCAGGCACAGCGCGGGGGAGCAACTGGCCAAACTGCTGCCTAGTCGAGAAACGTCTGGCAGAAACACAGAGCAGCCTGCTGAGCCTGATCCATGTTTTGTACTCGGGAGGAGAGAACAGATGCAGTAGCTGGCTCCTAAAACTCGCAGGCAAGGTTCTTCCACCCGTTCCTCCCAGTTGACCCAGTAACTCCTTTCAGAACAGAGCTCAGATTTATTGCATCCTTTCCTGACAAAAATAAGACCTCTTCATACGTGATCTTGGGAGTTATTTAGAAACCACGCAAACCAATAGCTGCAGAACACTGCACACCTAAATGGAAACCAAGTCAGCTTTACTGGGAATTCTGCATTAGAAGTTATTGCTAAACAGCCTGGAAACCTGTAATACGGATGCCTTCAAAGCAGCCCGCTGAGCACGCGGACGTGCAGCGAACGCAGCCGTAACAGTCACACGGTCGGACGGCCTCCGGCTGAGGAGGGGCTCGGCGCCCGCCGCGCACGGAAACGCGGCCTCGGGAGCTGCAGCAGAGCTACCTTCTGGGTAGGCACGGCAGCTCTGCGCAGGAAGCGGCTCTTAGTCACGCAGTTTTATAAAACCTTCCAATTTCCAGTTCTGTATCAGAATTAAAAAAAAAAAAGAAAAAAAAAACCAAGATATTACAAGATATCCTCTTACCGCAAGGTACTACTCTACCCAAACACTCTCCTCATGCAWTTTAGAAGTTTCTATAAAGCATCTATTAATAACTAAAAAAAACCTCCATTAAAATTACCATTTTCTTCCTAGTCAAAAACATTTCTTTCTATTCTCTAGTAAAGCTACAAAAAGGGGTTGGGGGGGTACATTTTTCTGCGAATATACATTGTTACCAGTTAATGGCCTGTCTCCATAGATCAAAACTCCRTATTCAGCATGCAAAATGATCAAAATCCCCTCAGGTCATCAAAGAAAACATAGGAAGACTTTGACTTTAAGAAAGGAGAAAAACACTAAAAGGTCCATTTTAAATGAGTGAAACTGCTGTCAYGAGATCCTGAGGGACCAGGAGGGCTGGTAACAGCAGCGTGCCAAAGGTTCTTACCCCAGTTTGCTTCATTACTTCCAGACAATCTGAATTTTCTGAAGAAAATCTCATGCCATCAACCTTTCTGCCAGTTCTACCAAATGACTTCTTTCACTCTCCAGCCACATYGGTTAAGCAAAATTTTCACTCAAAAGAAGAAAAAATCCACCCAGCATATACCAAAAGTGATTTGATCACAGTCCAAATGAACTGGTTTCATTATCAGAACAGATACATGTTGTTGGCAGTCTTTCTCTAGAGGTACTCTACAGAATTATTTTAAAAGCAGATTTAAGTTTCAGTATTCTCACAAGGATAAGCTCTTCAAAATCTTAATTTGGCTGGTAGAAAAAAAAAACAAATGCTTTCTTTTGCATTATTTAACTGAAAAATAGTGAACTCAAAGATTTATATTTATTTTCTTGGGCTGAATTGCAGGCTGCCATAGTTTTCTAGTGGGTATAATATATTAGATGAGAGACACTGTCCCCAGAGTATCATCCATTTGAGTCTTCAATGAATCAATTATGTTTGAACACTGCTGAGATTTGTGCATAGTAATACTGTGTCTTCATGCATCTCCTAGGAAGTTCATGTCATAGGTTTAGGTAAGAGAGAAAAGAACCAAGATTACCCAAGTACTTTTCCTGATTTTTACTGGACATGTCCTCATAAATACTGTTTATTAGCACTACTGGGATAAAATGGGAGTGGCCAAAATGATTTGAAAGTCTGTGACTTATGCAATTGGAGCATTTTGGTTTTAAGATTAAATTATTTCCCAGTGTTCCACTTTCACCCTTACTTCAAAAACTTCAGTCAAGGGCACAGGAGGGGTTTTAGCTTTATAAATACAGTAAGAAAACTAAAGAATCTCCTTCTTGTCATTCTCCTCTTCAGCAKATATCACAATTAATTCTGCAAAACCTTTCTAATGGAGGACAGGCTGAAGTCTGGGGGAGCGGAGGAAGTGGAAGTAGGTCAGCTTTTCACCTGACTACATTGAAAGATTTACRAAGTATAGCGTTGTGAAAAGAAAATACGATGGAGGTTACCTCTACTCGTGCTATAACCATTAACTGTCACAATACAGGAAATTACTAACGGTAATATAAAATCACATCACTAGGAATAAATGAAATGGTAATTTTACTCATCAATTTTTATGTCATTTGTAAGCATTAAATTTTCAGAATCAGTCCAGACTGGCTACAGCCATCAGATTATTTTCAACAGATTTCTGATCTGTCTTTAAAGGTCTCCTGTAATTTTGACATTGAAAAGGCAGCACCTCAGTTTTGCAGACAACGCAATGCATCTTAAAGTGTTTTAAGCTCCGTACCTCTTTAYGCTCACAAGCTGTAGCCTTGTGTATTTAAAATTCTTTATTCAGTCAGTGTAACACATTAGTTACCCCAAAACTCTTTAGGTTTACCTTTAGTATATGGGACGAGCAAACATTTCCCAGGACCGACTACCCTCCAAGACAAGTCCCCCTTGCCTTCCTCCCACTGCCCGCACACAGATACACCCTCACATTTCCCTGGTGAGGGAATGTGGCAGCACARGCCAGATAGTAATCGAGCCAGGCCTGCAGGACTGCTGTACCAGCTTGAGCACGCTGTGGCATGCTCCTCCTGCCTAGGCTAGCCATGGCCCTCAATGTCTTCAGAAGGGCCATGGAGCAACGCAGAGAGGCATGCCATCTCTGGTGTCCCTTTCCAACATTTGGCTAGGGTATGGACTTTGCTGTTTCTGGTGTCACTAGAACAGTAAAAATCATAACAGTGAATCACTGAGTAATTTAGGTCAGAAAGCATTTCTGAAGTCAGCTGGTCCAATCATCCACTCAAAGCAAGGTCAACTTCAAAATTATATCTACTGCATTTAAGAAAAGGTTGAACAAGTGCAGGTTTGTCTTCTTCCAGCTGAGGCAAATTGAGAAAAATGATGCAACTAAGAAACACCATCTGAACACAAAACTAGGAGATATTGCATGTGTTACAATTATGAGCTCAACAGAAATGTAAAGGAACAGAAAGTAGCCTGTGACCATTCGTTGTACCTATTGGGCTGAATCTTACCACACGCTATGGCAAAGCTGAGAATCACACAAGACAGACTTGAAAACATACTACTAAAATCAAGAAAACTGGATTGCAGTAGATAGAGGCACTTTGCTTACTGAAGTCTTTTGGACCAAGGAATTAGAAATAACATTTAAATAATGGTCAGAAAAAACACTACAAGGTTACAGACAATAAAACATAATAGTGAATAATATATGAGAATATTTGCTGCATTTGATATTTATTTTACATCAGAGTAGATCTGAGCTTATGATTTCACTTCTCTGATGGACTAGTTTAATTCAAATTTAATTCCTAAAGTCTTACTGATCACCAGTAAATCTCTTGGCACTCGTTAAGCATGTCTCTACTAAGTAGAACATTTGCTATCATTGTCCCCAGTAAGCAACGGTCATTACTATTCACTCATATTATGCTAGAGCAGCTCCCTGGCAGATGTCCTAGTAAAATAGCCATCCCAATTCATTACATTTCCCATTAAAGGAATAAATAATATATTCACTATTGAAATTGAATCAAAATATTGGAAGATTCATAAAAGTCCTCCCACCTCATTCAGGGAAAGAGGAGATAGACATTATTATAAGCACTTTACAATATATCGCAAGACTTTTGTTAGCAACACATCAGTGTCACAGCCGAGTTATGATATTCCAAAACACCAACCTTTATAGCTGCAAAAGTAACCACAATTTCAATAAACTAGGACACGTCAAGGTCTGTAAAACAATAGGGTGAAAGGAACACACTACAAGCCTCTCTTTTCTTTCCCATCCCTACCATACACTAATCTTATATTTCAAGATTAATGAATGTGAGGGCACACAACACTCCTAACAGTATTTCAACGGTCTTCAATTAATTTAACTTTAAAGACAGAACTCTAATATATTACCTGTTTACCTTAATGAAATACATGGGTGGTAATATTTATGGTGGATTAAACAGCAACTACATGTGGTTCCTAACCACATTAGCAGACACCTAACACAGACTTACTGGACACAATCATGAAGCTGAAACTTCAGTGGTCTAATCTTGCAAAGTGCAATGGCTCCCAGTTCTCCTGGAAAATAATGAAACTTGAGAACAATCACCTTTTAATAGGAAGGTCTGGAATACCTTGGCAGGACAGGTCCTTTGGTAAATGTCATTACTGTTGCTAGTCCAAAAGCATAACACAGTTGCATGATCCAGTGCAACATACTCTGGGTGACCCTGCTTGAGCAGGAGGGGTTGGACTAGATGATCCTCAGAGGTCCCTTCCAACCTCAACCATTCTGTGAGTGTGTAATTGTGTGAGCATAAGTTGTTTTTCTGTTGTGACACACACTTTTTCATTTTGAAAAAGTCATAGGAGGAAGAGTCACTGAAGAATGATACAGTGACTATAAACCTAATGCAAACAAGCCTTAGAGCAGCCACGTGACATTAGACCATTTCTTTCCTTCCCCATGTTTCCCTCTTTCCTCCTTTTACTTTATCTTTTTTATATTGAGGTGCATATTTCAAACAGTGATCAGCAGCAAAATACCCCACAGTGATTTTGGACTATGTTCCACTAATAGCAATAGAATTTAGAAAGCATTATTTTCTGAAACAAGTGTCATAGCATTGGGCACTTGGAAGCAGCAATCGGAGTATAAAAATTTACAAGAAACCATGTTTGATCTTTCCATTAGGATTAATTGTATCTAGTGTAACAGAGTCATAAAGAAGCCCCAGAGAGAAAATCTCCCCTATAATTAATTGTGGCATTAGACTAATAAAGTAATGCATATTTCTATTAACAAATCTGAGTGCAAACAGAATTGATTTTGAGTTTTATTTGATGTAAACACAGCTTACTATCTTAATTAATTCTTCTTGTTTTTTTTTCTAGACTATATCTATCTCAAATAAAGCAACTTTATCAAAACATAACCAGCATTTTAATTTTTTGTAGCCTTAATATGATGGAGGAACTAAAGATGAGTGCAAGAATATATGTTACTATTGCTAGCTTATAACTGGGACCCTATTAGCAATTTCTGTATCAGCTCAAGAGCTGACTACAAAACAGATCAATTTGTAGCAAAGAAAGGTCTTAATGCTATGATCCATAACTAACATATGGATAGATGTTTACGACCAGCAGGTTAGCCCCAGGCAAGCTGCATCTCAGCCGAATACGCAATTTATCATTCCGTTCCTCTCCCTTATCCTGAATAGACCCACACAATTATTTGTAACAATCTTTTCAGAATTTGCTGCTGAGTTTGCTAAAAGGGATTCAAAAAGACATCTTTCTTTCTCTTCTTGCCATCATTCCTTCTGTTTTCTTTCCCTCCCCATCAATCTTACAGGTGCAGGAACAACTGTACAGGAGAAGGTCAATGGGCCACCTAACTCAACATCCTGTTTCAAATCACATTGTGTTTCAAATTTCTCAGAAGAACATAGTCCCAAAGCTGATAATCCTTTTGGTGGAAGAGTCAGTTGTTTCAGACTAATAAAATGCAARTTCTTTTTATTCTTCTATTTGACAGTCCAAAATAAATTTTTTCTAACTATATAAACAAGCAATTCCTTTCAAAATCCAATCTGAACACTGTCTCAGTCCTTTTGTCCTCAATTTAATAAAGTACAAATGAGCAGAAAAATATCTTAAGCATATATTTAAATGCAGAAGATAACACTCAAAATCAGCAGGACTGAAGCCTATACTTAAGTACTTTCCTGAATCAGGTTCTGAATCATATACTACATTATTTAATCAAGGAATTTCATTTGCATTCCAATGTTTCACTAAATTTACAGCACACTTTATATTTTCTAATCATGAGGATGAGGACTACTTGTATTGCTTTATAACATGTTCACTTACAAAATTTCTTTGCCTTTGTGAAATGTCCTRAAGAAGTATGGTTTTAAATCTTGCATCACTTTTCTGCTGCACTCCAAATTTCCTCTTTTGACCAGTCCTGGAACAGGATAGCAGATTCCAAGGAAAAGTTTGCTATTTTCAATGTCATTCTCATTTCCTCTCTTCATCTCAGAGAGTTGATGAAAAACCTCCACAGAAGTAGACAGTTCTTCCCTTCACAAAAAAATCTATGCTGTAACAATAATAAAATGACCCCTTTCTAGTAGCAGCACTTTGTAAAGATTTAACATTAAAAAAGCCGGAAAGAAAAGATAACACTATGCCTTCAGACAACAAACAATTTTTATTTCCTTTGAAACACTGACTGAAAATCACAAGGTATTGGTACCTGCAGGATACATCCTTACACGAACACCTCTTACCTTCCCATAACTTTTAGTAGTGCATATAAAAGCAGAAATTCATACAGGATCTCTTTTTCGATATTTGAACCTAAGTGACTGCAAAACTTCCTTTACTCCTGTTGTCCCGAGGGCTTTTCTGTTATGACGTAAACATCATAAATTTCTCCCACTACTTTGCCAAGGATTTAAGCAAAGAAAATTCAATAGAATAGGAAGCAGCAGGGAGACAAGTCAGCAGTGCTGCTGGGATTATGGGCTGGGAACAGCTCAYGGGCAGCAGAAGATATTAAAAATAAAGCAGATAATAAAAATAAAAAGCTAATGCTATCTGAAAATTATAACCCACTTAAAAGAACTAATTAATTGTAATTAAGAGATGATGTATGTAACAGACTGAAATTACACAAATAAATAAACCGATTTTAAACATTGGGATTGTTATGTTAAACTTATTAAATACAAAAAGGCTAATTACAGACTAGCTGAACTGAGTTATAGGATCAAGTATGAGAGCTGGGGGTCATTGGAAGTGGTTTATTCTATAACTACTTTATTGGATGTAATGCCTTGTTTTGAGGAGGAGGCTGGATTGATGACTTCCAAAGGTCTCTTTCAAACCAGATACTTTGTGATTCTTATAGTATCCAACATAAATGGACTAAAGGAAACACAGGCCACAACTCAAGGCTATATTTTAACTAATTTTTTTAAACGTAAATAGATCTTCCTATGTATTTTTTAAAAATTCACAGAAAAAATAAGTATAGAACTGAACATCTAAGGCAATGCATTATGATTTTTCATATGGATTACTGAAGTGCAGTAAGAAATGTTAKTCTGCTAATCCAAAACAAGTATGGCACCATTATCACTCCTGTAATTCACCTTTCAAATTGCTTTAGTTGAAAGTTACTACGTACATATGGTTCAACAAAGAATTTTTTTTAAGTGAATACCACTGCGTCTTTATTGCTCCTTTCCTTTAGACACATACTGAGTGTATGTAACATTTTTCTGCATGTATTTTCTCATGTTTCTACTGAAATGGCTAATGAACGGAGAGAAGAAAAAGCAATAGGAGGATACAAGGGAGGATGCAAGTACTGTGGCTCTGTTAGATTCCATATTTTTAAAGCATAGCCATTTTTAAAGCAGGCAATGGCACGTAGTGCCTAGACATGTGCCACCTCCAACAAGCACGAGTCCAGTACCAGAATACCTGTCAGTACGGCCCTGTGCAAGCAAGCAGGGCTTATTGTGCCCACTTCATTGCCTTCATGCACCCTGAGTCCAGAAAACTGCAAAAGAATTCAGAGAACAATCCAAGCAGCAGGTACRTAAGGCATCACAGTCCAGATAAACAGATTCGGCATATTCTTTATGGTGAACAGTATTTAATGGCATTTCAAGCACAATTCACTAATTTAGAATAAAATTTGTTTCCAGTAATTTGCCTTAAAATCACCCAATGCTTGCCCAGCACTGTTATGATGGTCTACTTCAGGAACTGCAAGAGTAGCAGATCCATCATCAAGCTGAACCACAAATACGTTGCCTCCATTTTCTCCGCACAATCTTCCTTTGATTGTTACTGTACCATTTTTATCCTTATTTTTGAAAGTTTAACAAATAAGGTTTTTTTTTCATTCAGCTAAACATGCTACTATTTCGAGATCTTAAGGCTACTTTGAGAAAGCTGCATATATTCTGCTGGACAGCAGAGGATTCTTTGGCAGGAAGTTTTATCCACCAAGGATGGCATCATCCTGCTTAAAGCCAGAAGTACACTTACATCATCTAGTATGTTCTAGATCATCTGTGTATTCTATCTTTTTACCCCTAGAGGTGAAGCTAAGGGCTTTACAGGATCAAATTTGTAGAAATTGCTATCCATTTCCTCCTTTCTCAACTCCTGTTTTTTTAAACTGATGCAGAAAAGACAAAGGCATGATCATATGAGTGTTAGCACTTCTAGTAAAGCAGTTTTAAAATGTTACCTGCTGTCATTTGAGAGGCAGTAGCTGAGGCTGTTCACTTTTCATTTACTGCAATAAAAATTACATTTATTTGCATAAAACTATAGAGTAACTACCTGGTATGCATTGCATTGCCTTTTTGGCACTAGTTTTTTATTCTCATAATTGAGGGAAAGAAATTATTTAATCTCAGAGATTCATCTTAAAAACTGTTTGTTTTGAAGGCATTCAGCTTAATATACATAACAAAAGCACTGGACTGTCTTGCAAGGGGAAATAATTTCTTGAGTAGTTTTATCAAACATGACAAGGAAGCATCTCTGAATCCTTTACTTCATTACCATTTCAGATGCAAAAAGAGATAGAAGTCTGAAATGTACAATCCTCAAGCACTTCCTCTCACTCAAAATCAGAGGACAGAATTAATTTAAGATCAAAGTTGCACTTTAGCATTGTTGTATGATAAGAAGATCTAAATGAAGAATAAAAGGAAATTTGTTGTCAAAGGGCTGCATAATGGGGAAGCATCTCTCCCAAAGACTAGTAGCAATTGGCATTTTAATACCTTTTCACTTAAAAGACCTCAAAGCATCTCCTCAAGTGTACAGATGATGTAATTTAGGGACAGAGTAAAAGTCTGAGAAATATCTTAGAAGTTTTGTTCTGGATGTTTTTATTAGGGAAAAAAAAAAGAAATTTTCTTATAATTTTTCCGTAGTTCTCAATGAAACGCTGAAATCAAAACACTTTGCATTCTAGGAATGCAGATAAAATGTCCCAGAAAATAGATTGTAGCACAGAATGAAAATGGTAAATAGACAGTATTATAAATATCTTAGGACCTCAGCTTCAGCTCTTCCACCAGCTCTACCTCTAACTAGAACCTTTGGTATATACATAGATCTAAACTGATTTGCACTGCTACTTTCTTGAGAGAGGTCAAGACTGATCTGTTTTTCTTCCATTTCATTTAGTTAAATAGCACCTTCACAGTGATAAATACAACAGAAAGTTTCAAGATAATCAATGCAGAAATGTTCTGTTCAATAAAACAGGCTTCCAGGGTTGTGAAACAGATTTGTACAACACATACGCCATCAGTCTAGGTATTCCTAGGGGCAAGCAAAACCCATCAGCTAAGTGATTAAAAAAAAAAAAAAAAAAAAAAGAAAAAAAAAAAAAAAAAAACAGTTAAAAGTAGTTCTTTCTAAGCCACTTGCAAGCTGGTCTACAAGCAGGCTTGTTTCTCTTCCAGGAGTCACTACACCTTGAAAACCAAACCAACACTCCAGGTTTCAGAGAAGTTTCCCCGAGCATGCACCAACCAGAGGTGCAACACAAGGAAGATGCTGAGTAACCCAAACGAAAAGATCTAGCTTTCTCCCTTTGACTAGTACCTACTCAAGAAGTTCTAACATTTGGAAGTCAGAGGGCAAACAGCTACGCTATTTGGTGCAAGTTGGAAATTAAATGATACTGCRCATTTCAGAGGCACCTAAGTAATTAAAGGCCAGAACAACAAAGCAACCAGGGTTATTGGATTATAAAAACCTAGGGGCTAAAACCAAAGCTGTAAGGAGAAATGACTTTTAACTCTCCCATGTAATAACCAAAATAAAGCACACTTGTAGTTTTTCATTCAGAAGAGCCCGGAAGTCATGCACATTAAAAGAATTCATTTTTAAGTTTTTCTGTAACTACTCACAACACCTTAAGATAGAGCAGGACTGGAACCACACGAATACAGAATACAAGATTCCTAAAGAGGAGATCTTTCATCACTTTGTTCATGCTAATTTACATTCATATAGATATTTCAGCATACAATTACCAGAACATTTCATGGCTAATTGATAACTGATTCTGAAGCAAGTGTTTGCAATGATATCATCGAAAAACTACAGTCAGAGTCACAGACATGGCATTAGGCTATCTACAAATGTAACTCAACTTTATCATGCATAGAGAGAGCTGTGAAAGGGAACCTTGAGGTTTCCCAGTATTTAAGGTATTTTGCAACTCTTAACATAACAATACTTTTTGGTAGCTAGCAGAATAGTTTTACTTGTTTGGAATGTAAACCTGTAATACTTTCAGGTTTTGCTTTCCTAGATGGATTCTCCTGCAGAATTCATAAGGTTAATTTATCCTTTAACTCTACAATACTAAAGCTGTCAGTAAATGTTGTTTTTTCTTCAACAGTTTCACAACCAGTACTGACAGCAATTATGTCACCTATGCTTTGCATAGGTTAAAATAGATCGTTTCCTTCATTTATAAATTCAATACAGATCCAAGACATCAACTTATATTTAATTTCACGTACTCTCTCAAACCGAATTGATAGCAAAGCTGTTTCTCCATGACAAAAGTTAAGAGTTTTATAAAAATGTATTCTCTGTTCAGGTTACAGCAAGTTCTATCCAAGTGAAAAGTCCTACATTGCACTAAATTTCAGCAAGACATTTTTTGTCTCCTCATGTAATTAGCTCCTCTTTCTCAACTGTGAAAATCAACCATCGCAACAAACCATCCTAACTTTGTACACACCCTTGTGAGCACAGCTGTAAAAGGTCATGTCTTGGCAGCAACTGCATCTGTGCCAAGTCTTGGTAAGCGGAGGAGGAAAGGGAAAAGGGTTGGCGTGAAAACAAGACACTTGCCAAAAACTTCGGGCACCTTTACCAGCCTCTGTTTCCCCGATTCTTCCGACTTGCACTAAGTGCTGTCTGCCAAGCCTTCAACTCATGTTAAATGAAATAGGCACTAGAAAACAAGAGTTATCATTTGCGTTGAAGTGATGCTTGAAGCCTTCCTCTGGAAACAGAGATTGTGAAATTGATACTGTACATATTAAAGAAAGAAAGCCTAGACAGTAGCAGATAAAAGGCAGGGGACAGAAGGCAGATGCTCATTTTACAGCTGGAAAACAATCACTAAAGGATTAAATTATTTGCCTAAAGTCATGCTTGAGACTGTGGTAAAGCTGATAACAGAACTCTTATTTGGATTTCTAGGATAGCTGTTAAGCAGCTACACAAAGCTGTTCTTTCACTATTTTTTGGAGAGGTATTCTTCATATATTATTTACTTAGCATATGAAAAGTGGAGGAATAACACAGTGCATATGTGAAATGAATAAATCAACTCCATTCCAAGGTGCCAGAGATAATAGCTTGGATCTTCCACATGTTTGATAATGAAGTGCTAGAATCACAGTCAATCAGAAAATAAYTCTTTGAAGTTTAATGTAATAACAACAGTCAAGCTCTACTCTCCTCCCTAAGCAATTATCCAGACATCTTGGGATATCAGGGACCACTTAGTAGGAAGATAGCTATTGAAATTACTACAGAGCTGTATTTATATAATCAAAGAAGTTCCATCAGCAGTAGCTTTACCGGTAAATATACAGAAGGGTCCACTTTTTTTTCTTTTCTTTCTTTCTTTCTTTCTCTCTCTTTTTTTTTTTTTTTTTTTTTTTTTTTTTTTTTTTTTTTTTTTTTTTTTTTTTTTTTAATGGGATTTCCCTTATCTTTCAATGAAGATGGATGAGAAACAGCATCTAACAACTCTTCACCTTGATTTAGGTAACAATAAAGCTAAAGCATCCTTTTAAATGCAGAGTCAAAGTGGAAATTCATGTCATCACCTTATTGAAATGGCTCATGGTAGTCCCTACCATTGCATCTCAGCATCTAATACATACCAGCAGTTATACCTGGTGGGTGCAACTGTGGGACAAAATACTGATCCTCCACCTCACATTGTGGAGGCATAAAAGACACAAAACAAATATTCCCTCACTGCTAGAATTCATTTAATTTAGTCCCCACATTCCTCTCACTCCAGCCAACAATGAGAAAACTAACATTTCATTGGAGCCAGTTCCCACCCTCCCAGGAAGGGAACCATTCTCCATGGGATAGGTCACACTGTCACAAGATGTCAAATACTAAATAGTTACCAGCTGCTGCAAAACAGATCCAACTTGAACTCACAAACTARAGAAAAAATGTTCTGAATATTATTGCCAGTAAACGGAGCTATGCAATTTAAACTCTTCAGTTCATGTATTTCTACGGGAATTGGGGAGGATGAAGTATTTGCCACCCTTTCCCAGTCACYAGACTCCAAATGGTGTGGGAGTTTTATTATTTTTATTAAGAAAACTGAAGAAGTGTCTATAATTATTTATATAGTTTTAGAAAATGAAAATTGAACCAACTTCTAATTACACAGCCTTATATGAAAACTTCGAAAGGATGCCAAACAAATTCTTCTTACAAATCATTAAGTTATTTAAAGTCTTCTAAAGAGCTAACTCTACTGCCAAAATACATTCCTTGCCACAAACTAACAGTAGCTGTGATAGATTAAATCACAGGAAACAGAAGACAGGGCTCTGGGAACAGAGCTGGGGTCCTGAAGCAGCTACAGACCAACTGCTAGCACYGGGGCAGGATGAACTCCAGATCACAGAGAAGCTGTGTAACTTCCCTCCCTTAATATACATATATATATATAGAACTTGGACTGGTTTTGTTTGCCAGATAATTACTATTTTTAAAGGAACTTACAGAGATCAGTATGATAAATACCTGTGACAATATTCTAGGTTGCTTAAATCTAAGAATCTTTCCTGCCACTCTCTTTGAATGGATTATCAGTGTTTATCCTAATGTTAAAGAATAAATTTGTTTTTGTTTTTAAAGAATATGTAAACAGTATTGTCAGGTATTTATCATAATAATAATAATCAGATACTTCATTTTTTTGAAAACTCATAAAGCAGAAACTGAAGTCAAGGGGTCAGCCATTGGTGCTATACTGGTACAGTGCTTTCCAGTGGCAGCCTGCTCAAAGGTTGGACCGGTTAGTGCCATGCCYGCATCTGTTTAAAGTGATTAGTCTTAGGGATATCTAGGCTCCCAGAGCATCAGACAAAGGATAATTTGGGAATGTGAAAGCAAAGCCTTTTGAAGCAACTATAAAAAGTACACCCTGTTTTTCATTAAAGACCCTATGGTGATTTCATTTTCCTAACTCATGGAAAGTCTAAACAAAATCTCTATAAATACAATTCTTAAAACATCCTATCTAGTAAATCAGTGATTCAGGAAATCATTTATGGCAGGAACAAATCTAAAATTTAAAACATGCATTCAAAATACTTTCAAATGCTTGCAAACATCTGATGAGAACATTAAAGTTCATCTATTGATTAAAATCTTGACTCTAAATTACCCGCTTTCTGCAAAAATAAATGTCAAAGCTCCTCCATATTCATTCAAAAGGCAAAATTCAGAATTTTATACATCTATACGCTCATAGATATTTTATCTCACAGATAATATACAGTACTGATCAGTAATATTTAATCAGATAAGCACTTAAGTCAGGTACCGACTACATTCGAAATCAAATATATAACTTTCATTTTAAAAACAAATAATGCATTAACTAATTATTAGTGTGTTCTATTTATTGCTCTAAGGTTAACCATTAACCTTCTTTCACCCTGTGCCTGTTAAAGTCGACAGTAACTTGATTTGAGTAAGAACAGAGGTACTACTTGAACATCRCATTGTTGAAGGAGAAACAATAATAATAATGAACACAAAGTATCTTCATTAAAAAGCAAATACACTAGATAGAGCATGAGATAGAATATATATACACAGAAACTATAATTACCAAAATACTGACACATTCAAATTGTTTAAGTTGCCAGAAAGGCTACTAATCAGAGATTCAATAGGCAGAAGAAAATCCATTCCTGAACACTATCTATCGCGTATCATATGCCTGCATCCARTCTGGGATTCTGAGGGAGATTAGAGTTTTCCTAGCTGTCTTCTGGGCTGACTAACTGCAATAAATATTCTTCAGAGTACAACTTGGTATTTCAGGCACAGGATTTAGTGTAGTCGGTTTTGCTGCCAAGGTATATTTGTCGTGTATTTACTTTTCCTCTGCCCATCGCTGTTAAAGGATTGTGAGTAGTTAAACAGAACAAAGGAAAAACAGCCAGAAATTTTGTATGATTTAATTAAAGGAAGAAATCAAAGAGATAAGAGCCAGCAAAGGAAGCTTAAATGAAAAATTTACTACCTTTGAAAGTAACTCCCTGTGTAGGTAATAAAATACCTGGCACTGGGGGTTCACTGTGAAATGAATCATACATCTTCTGCTGCATACTGTTCACTTCACATCTCTTCTACACTACCCTCTGAATAAAACCACCACCTTCAACAGCTGCAGCTAGATCTTGGTTTAGGCTGAATAATATTTCTTTAATATTTATCTCATCTTTCTATTAATCCATGAGAGCTGTCTAGACTCAGCCTGCCAGATCAGAATTCTGGCTGCAATTTCCTCACGTTCTTCTAAGTCACTGATGACAGAGAAAAYAGGATTTCTGTGCCCTCTAGATGGAGGCAGGCTGGGCTACTCTTGCTGATCCTCACCTACAAACCATTTATCATTTTATGATACTTAATCATAGTTCTTAGCTGACTCCAATAAAAGAAAAAAGTAAATATTAAAGTCATTTTAATCAAACTGGCCTGGGAAAGCAAAATTCAATTTTTTAAAGAAAAAAGAATATTATAAACATTGAGAAATCACATTTTATTATTTGTTTTAGTTGAGATGGGGCCTAACACTTGGACAGAAAGACATTAGGGCCTTGTTACCCCTGACATTGTGCCACCAGAGGGAAAAAAAAAAAACAGTCTTTGTTCAACAGCATGCATAATGCAGACTTTAAAAAAAATATATATATATATATTCAGCACAAGCCTGATTTATGGCCAGCTSGGGTTTTCGTATTGATTTATACAGGAGGCAGAATAGGAACTAGTGAAGAAAAAAGGTGGGCTAGCGACTAGTGTAGTATTCTGAGATATGTAAACACCTGGTTCGGTTCCTCAGTGCACTACAGATTTAAGTCTTCTAGACTTTCTGCAATCTTTCCAAAGTGGACATAATCACTCTGTCAGACATTTCCTGAGGAAAGATACTAGAAGAACTGCGGGGTGCTCCAACTTTGATCATTAAAACTGTATGTAAATAGAAAAACAAATATCATCACACATCAAYGCATTAGACATCTAGTTCCATTACTAGCTCACTGTACAAATTCAGCCATTTAACTTATATACAACTGTTTTTGTTCATGTACAAAACAGAGTAGCCACTTATCTTCCCAGTATGTASAAAGAGGAGCTTGCAAAAAGATTTTAGGTTAAATGCTTTACTCATGAGCGACTTCACCAGTCCTTCCCAAAGGAGGCTGTAGAACAAACTCTTCTGACCTGAAACAAAAGTTTCTGAAATTGCTCAAKTTTCCTTTCCAGTTTCCCTACTCCAGAAATAACATGCTTTGATATGTACTCTGAAATATAATAGTCAACATAACTCCTTTCATGCTCTAAATCTAAAAATATTTGCACAGCTTTACACTCTYGCTTTTCCTGACCAACAGCTCCATATATGCATGCATGATATATAGAATTCTGTATGATCATCTGCATGATGTCCCCTAATAAGGATTTTGGCTGCTGCTTTATTTATCAAACACCAGTATCAATACATACAGGCTTTTATTTTTACATTTTTGGATCAGGCAATGCACTGTGAAAGAACTTTGTACTAATTCAACTATTTTATGACTTAACATCACTGTTTGTACCTAGACTCTGTATCTTTAAACACTCATCCTTCTAACCCAGCTAAACAAGGGGAAAGGAAAACAAACAAACAAACAAACACCCAACCAGAATAATGAAACAATTAGCCTAAAGTTACGGATTAATCCCTTCTCTCTTTTCTCTACATATTTGTTTGGAAGGGAATTTTGGTAATTTTAACCTTCTTCTAGCAATAAAAAAAGATAAATGAAGTGTAATTACAGAACGGATGAAATCCTGGGCCAATCATTACAGCAGGAATCTCAGAGCATTTAGTAGTACCATGATTTCAGCTGTCAAACTCATGGAAACACTGTGTCATGGTGTGAACTTAATGGCAATCCAAGAGGCTTCAGTTCCTTCACAGATGCTTCCTGGATCTCACTTTGAAAACATTCCTCTACAATTCTATTCMGTCTCTCTCTGTATGAAAATCACACCTATATTCATCCAATGTTTATACGTATTATTTTAGACATTTTTCCTGACAAAAAAATCCCTTGATGCCAATGGAAGTGTTTAGCATTGGCCTTTTATGGGTTGGCTTCTTGTGGAATCAACCTGAAATTCTTCATCAATATCAAATAAAAATTGCATGAAAAGCACTTATGTTTTTTAAGGTTTCTTATTTTACCGATAAATGCGTGTCCAATGAGATCTCCATTATATATAGGCTGAAAGACAAGACAAGCAATTGGAGAGAACTGAAGAGCTAATATGTACCTGACAAGGCTATAATCAAAGCCAAAGAGAAAACCAAAAGCTGGGAAGAGCAACCAATATTACAAATATCTGAGAAAAATCATGCTGTATTTCAATTACTGTCCCTAAGTCATTTGCACAAAGGATTGAAACAGAATGCTTGTAAAAATCCATATTTGCTTTACAAGTGCTTAACAAATCTTTAGTTAAAAATCAGGCTTCGACTGCATTTCTTATAATATATTAGAAAAATTGATTTTTAAACAAGTTAATCTTGTTTCTTCTAAAAGTTTTCTCTCTATTATAAAAGGATCATTGAACCCTCTTGTTTCCCACTGAGCTCTATTCCATTGGCTTCTTAGTTCTGTTCTTTCTTTTAAAAAACCTTTTTTCTTCATTATTCCTCTRCTGGAGTGCACAGAGGACACAGTCACCTCCTCTTTACACAAGCAAAGCTTCAGTAAGCATTAATGAAAAAGCAGTAGGAACACTGGGGTAAGCGTTCAGGATCGACTCCCCCAAATTACCTGAACTTTTTGTTAGTATTTAAAAGTTCATTTAAAGATGGGGAAAATATCTATGTATTATTGGTACACTAGCTATCCACAGGTGCCTTACAGGTTAGGACAGCACTAAACATCAGTCTYATTTTGCACCGATAGATCTATCCCGATATCCTCTTCTGTACCTGTTAACTTTGCTTAGGRTTTGGGTTTTCTTCCAAACTAAATCCAGCAATGTGGTTTCTGATCTCAAGTTTTTATTTACAACTTCAAGACTAAGCTACTGCTTTCCAAAAAAGTTAACTTTAAGGATTACAGTTTCTCTAAGCAGAAAACAAGCAGGAAGAATTCTGTGCAGAAACTAATACCTTGTATTAAATAACTCCAAAATGAAGCTGAATCTTATAAAACTGTATACAAAAATCCAGTGTAGCAGAAAGTGCTAGGATATTTTCTCTGTGTTAGAAATTAATATGGGAAATTATGTAAGCAGGTGAACAGAATGAACTGTTCACTTGTCTGTTGGATAAAATTTCAATAATTCCTGAAAGTCACAATTCAGAGTAGCTGGTTACTCATGCTTGGGTAGCTTATACTTTTGTTCAAGTTCAGCTTAGATGTATGGGATTCTTCCTCATTTAGAGGTCTGTGTTTTCTGAAGTATCTTTATTTATAGGTTTCTGACCAGTTCTAGAGGTTTACATACATTTTTGTAGTATTCTGAATGAGCGAGCAGAGCACAAAGACTGTGATTTAGTGTTGTGTTTTCTAGAACAGAGGGATGCAACGTATGGTCTACCGCTGCCAGCGCAGAGATGTTTATGAGTAGCACTTGTGTCGGTCGGCAGGGRGGAGGAGGCGGCACCTGTCCAGAGGAGCAGCTTTCAGAGGAACAGAGCACCACAAGTTTACTCACGAGCGCTGGCACTCGGTGCTTTGCCCATTTAAAAAGTTAATTTCAGTTTGTATAGATGCCTCTCTAAAAGCTAGCATGAGAGTTTGAGTAGATTAAAGGTCAAAGTTTGAGACTGCAAAGACTGACAAGTTTGGTTTACTAGCYTGTTCTTTAAGGCCCACAAAGCTAAAATGGAGATAAATATTTAAGGTTGCTCCTGGRGTAAGCAGTCATGCAAGGCATGGTGCTGCTCATCCTGAAAGCTCAGGGTGTGCAGGACTGAATACCAAGCAGTGGTATTTTAGAACTTTATTCTAAACCTAATCTTTTTGCCTGCAATCCCTACACATGCTCGATACTAATTGTCATTTGCCTCTGCTGATGCTTGTCATCACCCTGGGCCTGAAAGATTTCCAGCACCCTCCCCCCCCTAAAAAAAACCCAAACTATTCTGTCTGCACTTGAATTCTGTCAGGTAAGGAGGGCTGTAGAGTTTAGGTGAATAACAACTTACCACATAGTGAAGTGATCCCTGGGGCAGTATGGCTTTGTCACCGTTCTTCCCCTTCACATCTTCCCCAGCACCCAACCTGCGAATGCTACGGCAAGATGCTGACACACTGCTGTTGCAGTCTGAGATGGCTCCGCTACGAAGGTCCCTTTCATTCTGCAGTGTATCTCCTACCTCCTTCTCTTGGCAAGGTAGAGCACAGTGGCAAGCACAGGTAAGTGCATTATACACTCACTAGCTACATGGCATAGAGAGGACAGCACAAGCACTTTGCTGCAAATACCCTAAGCAGTAGAAACAGAGGGAACCCAGTAAAGTATCTGAATGATCAGAATCAAAATTCTTTTCCAGGAGGCTATGGCTTGCTTTCTTTTAAGCCTCTTTTCTCTTCTCCATTCCTTCAGCCTGCACTTTCCAGCCCAAAAGTAATCCCTCTCTCAGATTTTGTAATGATTTATTACTTGGCTTGCAATTATTGGCTTACAAGAAAGATGAAATAAGCCACATAACATGCAAGTACATCTGATGTATCCTGCTTCTGTCATATTTATGCTAAGCTAGGAAAATACCCACTTCTAGATAATACTCTTTGCTTATGAAAATACAAATCACTGATCTTGATAAAACTATTCCAGTGAAAATAGGAAAAGGATGATAATAATTTAACTTTTAAGAAACTAGCTTTTAGAGAATTATATTCTATTTCCCTCTCTCCCCACAGTTGTGAATGGCAACATTAACTACAATTACAATGGGGAACATGTTAGGTGAAAAGGGCTGTGCAAAGCRGCAGCCAAGGTTTGTTACTGAGGAAATGTCCATTAGAACACACCCAGACAAAAGTCTGGTATTCTTCTGTTACCAAGAAGCATGCAAGTAGCACAGAAAATGTTCTGAGGAGCAATGGTTTCCCAGATAGGCAACCCTACAGGCTACCCTGCTGCAGCACCAACGCACGGGGTCAGACCATACGTGGTGATCGTGAGCAGTCACAGTGCCTTCTGCTGTTTATAACCGCAGATATTTTAACACATTAAGTGAAAACAGAGATTTTTTTTTATCTGAAATCTGATTGGATTATACATATCATACCTCATTGGTTATACACTCTTCTCTATCCAACAGACTGACAAGGGGATAGGACTAGAAAATCCAGTTAGATTCATATGGGCAACTTTAAAGTATTCCTAATGAGTGTTTTCTTTTTCTTTTTTTTTTTTCTTTTTTTTTTTCTTGTTAATGCAGCAAATAGTGGTCACCCCTGGAGCTGGCCTTAATTAGCTTTGGATGAGATGCAATGTAAACCTCAAAACGAAATAGCTGATGGAACAAAAGTTTTCTTCTTTCCATTCTTGCCATGTTTTCCAGCTGTGTCCACTCTTTCACACTCAGATTTACCCAGCAAAGCCACTTACTGCTGCTCTTTTATGCAGCAGCAGTTTCTTTTGTTTTACGGTAGGACCCTTCAGGGCTATAATCAGTATTCGTTCAGACTGTACCATGCCTGTAGGCTTAAAGTCCTCCTCATCCACAGATCTGAGCAGAATGTCTCTGGAGGAGGGAACAACCTCCCTGCCAGCAGGAAGACAGCACAGAKAAGGGGCTACAGCCGCTGTCTGCACTCTCTCTCGTTGCTTTTCCCGTTGGTGGCAGGGATTCGGATTTTCAAACCTGATCAGAAGAATTCCCTCCTGCTTCGGCCCATATATGTCTGCAGAGCAACGGACCCCTAAACTTGTCAGGCCGCTTGCCATATCGTGGTTATGATACATCACGGAGTTACTGGCATACTAAATGAGCCCTCCGAAGGCTGCTTCATTTCATCCTCTCCAACCACCTCCTCCTCCCCTTTGAAAATGTTAACTTTAATCTTCACAAAGAAATCCTCCACCTACAACTAATTACACACTGGCCATCTTAAGGTGAATTTTAGTGATGTCAGATCACTTGTTAGTGTGTAACGAGTTATCAATGAAAAATCTAGAGCCTGCCCTGGAATAGGCCAGACTAGACCGTTCTGACTTTTTCTTCTGGCTTGTTACTGCATTATCTACAAAAAAATAAAACAGTAGCTTCAGGTAAAATAAATAAAAGCATAAATATTTTAAATGCTTATTTAAAGCAAGGCTTCAATACCTGTATGAAGATATTTAAAAAAAAACAGCTTTGTCTTCTGAAGTGCGGCAAAACAAACAGCTCCAAATAAACTATTAAAACACTGTATTTCAATTCCCACCTCAGTAAAAAAGATTGGGAAAATCATTTCTACAGCCTGTTAGAAATATTATTAAATTTGAAACCTAAAATTCCGCGGTTGCCTAATGAACACTGCCGCGCCGCTGCAAACGCGCGAGGAGAAGCAGCCGGCAAGGCACGGCTCACCAGCCCGTCCCCTTCCGTCGCGCGTCGCCCCGGCCGTGACGCCCCGAGGTGCCCGCGGGGTGTACGGGGACATCCACGCTGCACCTAAAGGATTACAGATGATTCAAAGAAGAGTTTACTCCCCCCTGTTGATCTCTATGAGCACAGGAATGAGGAGGCTGCCTGGTTATTTCTAATTTAAACTTTGCTACTGCGTAAGGGTATTAAAAAGTTTGATTACAGCATTGGATTAATTCACAGCAACATAGTTCCAGACATTGTTGTGTATTTTATAGTCATTTTGGAATCCTGGTGCTTTACAGCTTTCTGCTGCAAAAATTTCCTAATTAAAATAGAAAACATAGCTCACCACATAATACTTTTAAAATGAATGTACAATTTTAATGTTATTGTTGCTTCCAAAATGGGTCTCTTTGGAATATACAACAGTTGCGATTTTCAGAGGAGTAAGAAGAAAATACATAATATGGACGTTGTGGCTAACAAATGGTATGGCTCTGCCAGTTTTACATATACAAACCAAGAAGGCTGCAGCAGAATTACGGTTAGTGTTTTTAAAAGAATGCTCACAGCCAGAAACCTCATCGACATTACATGTTCCAGCTAGTAAACAGTTCTGGAATGGCTATTGCGTATTAATGGAGTAATCACCAGAAATAAAAGATATAGCTCAGGAAGCAGAGATCTGGGGACTTGATCACAGGACCTTAATGCCAAAGGCAAACATTTGTTTATATGAGGAGCAGCACTGTCTCCCACCAAAAGCACTGAAACAGCAGCTCCCATCCAAATCTGAGGGCTGCCAGCTTTTGGACCGAGTCCAGAGAGAAGYGCTGCGCCCGCGGAGCAAGGACGTTTGGGCAGCACCGGCTCGGGGGTCCACAGCACGCTCCTGCTCAGCAAGTCCGCGCACACGCACCCCCCGCTTCCGAAGGAAGCGCTTCCCGCAAGCCACAGACCCAGTCCTGACCGTAATTAAATCGGCATAACAGCGTCAAGCACTAACATTGCCGTGGTTTATAAAAATCAAGGCAATAAGACACTGTTACCACACTACTCTTCATTTAAATCCTCTGCAAGGGCACTTTCCTGGGCCAGTCCGCAGCAAACAGATCAACTGTATCCTGTGCTTAAGGGAGCCAGTAAGAAGCCCCAAAGCCTCAAATAGCTAAATGCCAAAAGCCTCGTCATCTTCCCGCAGCCTTTACAGCCTTGCCGGCTGGGTTACCCACGCTCAGCATTGCTTTTCTCAAATTAATCAGACGCTGGGTGTTTTACAGACAAAAATGCAAATGCAGGTTTTAGATACAGAGAGGAGATGCTCTGAATTTCATAATAGGAAGACAGGGGGAAAGAAGAAGAGAGTGAGGCCAAGAAGATGCTGGCATTGTAAGTCTTCTCTAGAGATAAGCTAGCCCAATACAGAAGAAAAAGATTGATTCTCAAATCAAACACAAAAGCATTTTGGTTCGCTTGCTTTCGCATACAAAAAAGAACGCTTTCCTTTCTACGGCTGTCACGTCTTCTGTTGCTCCCAATGCCATCTTAATTGCTAAGGGGAGTGAACTAGTTTTGGAATTACTACGCAACTTCAATGTGTGACACAAGTTCAGATCCCCAGCCAAGGCACCAGCGCACATGAAAACAGAACTGAAGAGAAAAATAAAGACAAATAAATTAGAGGCTCTTACCAGGCATTTTCTGTAGAAAAGCAGCATGGCCCCACAGACACACCAGAGCACTGGGCCTCAGGACACCCCTGCTCTCGAATGACCATGGCCATGATCATTCAAGAGGACCTATTAAAACTGCTTTGGCTGCACTTTGCTTGTATGTGATACAGGATTTTTACTTAATTTGTAAAGGGCTTTATGATCTCCAGCTGAAAGAGCTTGCTCTTCTTTTAACTAAGCCTGAATCTTGTCAGAGCTCTAGTTCTCAACCTCTAAGCACACACACAAAAAGCCAGTATTTTACTAAATATATTTGGTGATATATAAACTGAGAAATGACCCATACTCTTCCATGGATCACTTTATAAGCAAGTGCTTATAGATACTCTACTATGCAGTGCTCCCTGTGGGCTGAGTAGGAACAGACAGTTGAAAGAAATAAAAGTAAGTATGTTTATATTTTGATAGTGTTTGTTATGCAGCTTTGTTAAAACATCTGTAACAACCTTTGTAAAAACATATCCTGGATTCTAATTTGCATTACAAACACTGTACTAAGTGCATCCTTGTAATAACTTCAGAGGTGTTGACAACTTATGCCAAAGATGCACGATTAAGGGTAGTTTACATTTGCCTATGTTGTTATTAAGATTCTATTCAAGAAAAACTGAGAACTTCCTTGCAAGATTTTGTTGAAAGTTAATATAGAATTAAAGTAGCCCCCTGGCCAATGCAACACTGTACTGCACAGAAAAAACTAAGCATAAAAATTTATCTTATTAACTGAAACCAGCAAGAATAGCCTATAAACATCTCAGCATACATTTGCATTTTACAGTGGGAGTTTCGCTGATGTTCTTGTGTTTCACATTATGTTCACGTCTGAACCAACGCATCCCAGAAGGCAGGCTCAGTTCAGGTGTTACAATGTCACATAAAGTTAATGCAGTGAAGACTTCCAAGGCCTCCACAGATGCTACTCTTCAACTCGTCATAGGCAGAGTACACACTACAGAATAACCACGAATGAAATAAGGGACATAGAACAGAGACGCCCGTTCTGTAGCTTGTAAGAGCCTCACACTTACTCTCCAAGGGAGCATTTAYCTAATTCATTTCTTTTATATTCAGGAACGACAGAAATCAGCAGGAGTCTTTTCAATAATAGCGATGGGGTTTGAATTAGTCCTCCTTCTTCACAATGAAATTTAGCCTGTCAATTCCCTTCAGTAGTATTTCGTACGATCCACAAACTCAGTGTGTTATCTGGAACACCAAGGTTCTTATTAGGATATGGAAACACTGAAGATGCAAATCTTGAGCCTAATTTAGCAAAGCACTTAAGTGCATACTCATAGGCTTAACATTAAGTAACTCCATTACTGTCAGCTGGATTTCAAACTAAGCATATTTTTAAATATTTTGCTGGAAGCACTAGTACCATCATTGTTCGGAAACCAGCTAAGACAGATGAACTATTTCTTCACACTATCACAAAAGGATCAGTGAGAGAAAAGAAATTGTGACTGGATTTAGAGTAGGAGAGAGACGTGCTGTCAGGGCAGATAGCATTATTTGCTTTCACTGTAACATTTCCTTTGAGATACTGCTGTCACCCCAGGTATTTTTTTATATCTTGCAGTCTTTATTCCTGCTTTTATTTTATTCTATTTTTTATAATAACCACATCCCCTATCCCCTCATCTGCTCTTCTTTATATATTCCCCCACAGTCTTTGCCTAATATTCTACCCTTCTTTTCCTGAGAACCAGGCAAGGAAAAAGCAATGTACAATTTGCACTGTGGCAGGCCTTCAGCTTCTAAGCTTCCTGATATAAATTTTGTTTGTTGAATGCCTCAACCTCATTATATTTGCCTGCCTTTATTGATTCTGGGTATCTGACAGCTGTTGGTTACAGAAGCTGGCCTATGTCGCAGCCTCCTAGAGCGTACATTCCTGCTCTGTCACATAAACTACTGGGACTGCTGTAAGATTTTTCTCTCATTTACACTTTCTGGATATTCTGTAGTTGCAGTCAGTTCTTAAATATAGCTTTCATCCTAGCATTAAAGGCTAACATTGTTTTCTAATATGTCCCATTTCCCTAGAGTCTAAACGCTTTACTAAAATCAATTAACCTTCATTTGAGATAGCATCAACTCCCCTCTACATCTGGAGAAGGGCATCAGGAAACTGAGGAAGTGTAACAGGACCTTTCCTAGTAGCAGGAAGCATAAGGCAAAGCCAGTGTCCTCGGCTCAGCAGATCAAGGGCGTTGCCCCCATGCAAGACTGTCTTCTTCACAGTACCTGTTGTGAGGAATCTGGAGAAGAACAAGCATCCCAGCTGAGGCATTCACCTCAGCATTCAACTGAACTTTTAGCTTTCCACCAAAAGAAGCTTTACTATGTGTCTCTTAGAAAAGCAGAGATCATCAGTGCAGGGACTGCAAATTCTGATCTATAAGGGTCAGAAACTTTCACTAGGAAAGATAGGTGGTTTAGTACCATCCACTTGTAGGTACCTCRCTTAGGTGCCTATAACAGGATCTACATCCCCTTGACATTTAGTGAGAGAAGTGGTAGCTCTTCCCTTTGCAGTGGCCTTCAACTGACCATGTTAAATTGATTGTGTCCTTAGGTGCTCCACGTCTCAGTTAACTGCTGAACAGAAAAGAAAAGCCGTACGAGAAAGGGATTATGCTTGGTATTTTTTAAGCCATTGGTCAGAAATTCAGGGAGAGGGGTGAAAACAAAGCAAATAGGCACATGATGCATCTCTGTAGCAAGGACAGAATTCAAAAGTCACCATGAGGGCAGTCAGTGTGAGTGAATATAACCAGGAGCCTCTCTAGGCATAAGTAAGATCTTTCAACAAGGTAGAATAAAGCCTGCACCACGATGGGTTAAGTTCTTGTAAGGYGTGCACATTACCTAGGTATCTCAGCCATAACACGATCTCCTGTCGACCTGAATTCCCCTCAGCACTTTGCATTTTTGGATTTTGTTTACTTAAAATCATTAGAACTCAAGGTAGAAAAAAAAAAAGCTTCTAAAGCCCTAAACTTCTTGAAAGGTCAACTAAATGAGGCAAAAACAGGCCTTGCAGGATTCACTTCTGAGGCTAAGCCTGAATACCTTAAATTAGGAAAACTCCGACACCTCATTTTATGTGGAAAAAATCATTTGAAATTGATGGAGTTTCAGGCATTTAGATGAAAGAACTTGATTTATAAACATAAAAGCTTCTGTCCTCTTCTTAAACAATGTAATCCAGATAATACACAAAAGGATTCTCACAGATAATCAAATCACTTCAGCCTGTAAACAAGGAAAGTATGGCAGAGATGCTCAATTCTTAAAGACTAAGGGTTGAAGTACAAAAATCTACTTTTCTATTTTAGAAGAGTGTGTTATTTTAGATCCAGAAACGTCACTGCAAACCTATCTTTGATCATCTAGTTCTTCCCAACTCCTATGCAGGAGTTCACGGACAAAGTTCCTTATATAGGCTGTATATTTTCCACATTTCTTACACTCACACACTAATACCCCAAAATGAGCACAGGGCTGGTTAAACTAAGAGATGACAGATAAACTTAAAATGAACATTTTACAGAAATCAGACGTGTTTAAAATCATTGAAGTTAATGAGGTGAGAGCTGCATACACTAATTTTAATTCATTCTTAGTACTCAGGCAATACAAGAGAAACTGCTTAAAATCAAATGGCAGTATCCATGAATCATGGTGAATTACATAAAATCTAGCGTAACACTAAAATAGAGAACGACTACAAAGAAAGCTAGGAATTATTAGTAAGTATATTGCAATTAAAATCATATTCTTCCTTTCATTAACAACTGTAAGAAAAGATGTTCAAAATTATGAAAGAATATTCGTTTATATAGTAAAAAAGGCTGCACATTTTTTCCCCACAGTAAATAGACAGTAGTCTATTTTCCTTAGAGTAAAAGGACTTAAATTTGTTATTCTGTTATTTGTCAGTCTTTATAGCATCTTAGTGTTGCTCTGTTAAAAAAAAAGGGAGGGGTAGCAAAGTTTATAGGACCTCCTAGTATATCTTTCTTTCTAGATATTAAAGGCCTATATGGGACTCTATTCTACAGGACAGTATTATCTTCAATACTTGATCACACATGCAGTTTAACTAATGAATCTTCTGTCTGAAGACCTCATTATATTAGGAGATAGAGCTCATGTGCCAGATTCCATCATGATATCAATATTTTAAGAAACTCTTAGTCAAAGTAAGAAGCAGACATGTAATAAAACCATGCTTTTATTTTCTCTGAATGCCATTTACTCCAGCACCTTAAAATGAAGTGGAAAAGGACAGTTCACATCGTATGCAAGTGCCAACTATCAGGATAGAAGAAAGCAAGCATCACTTGTGTCCTGGATCTGAAAAAAGGGGGATAAAATATTCTGTAAAACTGGATCTCATTCACAGAAGAAAATCAGCTCTTTCTCCAATCTTTAATGGTTTAAGTTTGTTTTAGTCCTGTTTTATCACAGCAGCTTTGCTAAATCTTTCAGAAAAGGGGGTGGGAGGGGGGAAGACTCAGTAATCCAAATTCAGAATAAACTATATCACTTAACTAAAAGATGTTCAAGACTCCTTTCAAAGATAAACCAAAACTACATTAGCAGCAGCAGCTGAGCTGGATCTGAGTTCATTTTTATTTATTTTCAAGTTTGGTGACCTATCTTTGTGGCTAAACTGTAAGATCTGGGACTGGATGAACTTTAAAAGGCTTCACGATCTTTTCTTGCCTTCCAAAGACTCATCCACATGGATTGCTTTCTTTCTATTTTCTGCCCTTTTGAATATAACTTGGAAATGATAAACATAGGCCGACTGTATAAAACAGGTGGCAAAAGTCAGAGATTTAATAGTCCGTCAGAAAGACCCGGATGTGGCTGTCAAGTGAAAAACTCCACAAAGAGATGATATTTTCATGTGGACTATTCATAAATACCGTATTAAAAAGACTAAGACATCATCTGCATAACAACACTGCAAATCAAGTATTTTTTTTTTTTTTTCCTAAACTGATACACACTGCCAGGTAACATGTGCAGTTTCAAGCTGCTTTAAAACATGCATAAAATGTGCTTTACATTGTAGAGGAAAACAGACTTGCATTAAGCATCCCACATTATGTGTAAGTAATTTGCAGCAATGCATTAAAATGCAGTTAAAGTTAACTGCTACCTGACATTTCAAAATGTATGAAGTAACACATGATTTTTCTATTTTCCCTCTCTTCTGCTCCTTTCTTCCTACACAGAGTGAGAAGGCAAATAACTCTTCAGTTGGGTATCACTATATCATTTGATGAAGACCTCACACTAGGCCAGCAGACAGAGCAGAAGACTGTAGATGTGCTAACTTTTAGCCATTGCAAGTAGCTTCTTCAGAGTTTTAATGGCCAGGTTCATCTCCTCATAGCATGAGACCAGCATAAAAGCCAAATAAAAAGCAAACAAAAGATAAATACACAAAGCACGATCAAAACTCAGCTGTTTAAAGCCAGTCAGCCTGCCTTGTTTTCCTGTGCAATTTATTTTACTGCCTTCTGCACTAACACTAAACCGCTACATCATTCAGCTGAAAGGGTGAATTTGGGATCTATTCAGCCCTCAGAATCAATGCCCAGAGCACTGCAATTACAGAAACAAATGGTTTTCAATAACTTACCTTTACCATAAAAATTCAGTAGACTAAAATTTTACCTAAGTCTGCAATATAAATAAGTATGTATAATGGATTCAGATACGCAAGAGGCTGTGGACTTCTCTCCTGCATAGGCATTTAGCATCTTCACCATGGAAGCAACTGAAAAGGGGAAATGAGACTTGTTACACTTTTTTCTGACATTATATGCAATGATATAATTGGGGGTTGGGGGAAAGAGGAAAAAAGATAATTTAGAGGTTAGTCAAACCCTTTCTGTTCTGGTAAACAGCCTGGAATGGTCTTCTAGGATCATTGCAGTTCTCATCCCTGGCATCACAGGGATGAATCTCAGCATTGATGCACCACAACGCCCACCGCTGTTTGATAAGTCTAACAATAGTTCTGCTGGTATATCTGAAAATACGATGTTTTGCATATTTCTGTATTATCCTGTGATTTGTTCAGACTTTTTCATCACATTTTATCTGATGCTGATATCAGGACTTTCTTATATGGACTTTTAACTTGCAGAACATTGTCACCTAACCATATTTATATATTAATCTTGGAGCACTCATGTAGATCCACAGTAAAATTAAGGTTTTTAAATGTACCTCCAAGTAAACCCAAAACTAAGAGCATAAAAAGCTATTCCAAACACACGAAGATCTGATGTGCAGAAAATGAGATTGCATGTTTACTTGTTTTGAAATCTTGCATGAGATACATGGAGAATGAGATTTGTCATGCCATCTACAAATGACTTGAATTCAAGGTTATTTTTTCTGCACAGGAGAGACAAGCTGGCTGGTACTGCTGTCAGTATGTAATACAAATGTGCTAATCTGCATAAGCAACTATTTCATCTGTAGCTTCTACCATGCTTAGGAATAAACACTCTGCAGTTTATAGACCTACAAGAAATTACTTTCCCATCACCATGAAGTTCTTCAGCCAGTTAGTAAGAATTTTCACATTCTAAGGTGACAGAAATATATATCATACACGCAGCATAACCTAGAAATTGGATCACAGGGATCTGGACTAAGACCACAAGCTATTTACAGCAGAAAAGGAAAAGTTTGGTCATGGCTACTTTACCTCCCCTCTCGCCTTACCTGTAAGGACCTGCTTCACGGTCAAGAAGGCTTCCTTTCAGTTCTTGGTGTATGTACAAACATTATCAACTAGCACCCAAAAGTGGCAGCAGTGCAAATATTACTTAGCTGAGCTTATTAAATTAACTATGTTGGAGCACCCACTAATCTGCAAACGTAAGAAGAACAGCAATAACATGCAACAACAAATCTCATCCTGTACATTTGAGAGGAAGGTTTGGGAGCTCATAATTTGCTTAACTTACATTTCTTAAACATAATAAATCCCTTGTTATTTCCATGGGAGCAGAAATATTCCCATCCACAATGATTCTAGTATTTTTTCCTAAACAAATATTTTTCTTTTTTTGAAATTTTAATTGAAAAGAGAACCTGCGCCTTCTGGTACAGACTCAGTCGAAACAGGGCTTCTCGTTGTACTCTGTAAACTAAAAATCAATTGCTAACACTTTTATGAATATGAAACATTTCTTTACAAGCTATATTGGGTTGCTGCTGGTGGCTAAAAAATTGGTATAACATTGCTTGTGTTTCCTGTTTAGATGAGTGCTAAATCTCCTCTGGCTCAGATGTGCTGCATGCATATTTCTCCCGATCCTGGCAACATGCTGCTTTGAATTTTTCACAGACTAATGAAATATAGCAAAATGATTCTTTTCAAAAGAAACACAAACCAAAAATACAGCTTGAGGAAATTTATTTTTAAAATGCAGAATAAAAGGAGAAAGATCTTCCTAGAAAAATCCTGCCTTACACAGCAACATCACAAGCTGCTTTAAAGAAAAATGTAAGAAACTTGGAGAAAAAAAGAAATTATGGAAAAAGATTTCTGAAAATCAATCTTGTAATTCCCTGTTGGTTGTTATTTGGCTAATGCCATAAMTCTTTGGACACTAAATTTCCCCTTAAAACAAAAAGATTCTCCACCCAAAGGACTGGGACATTTAAATTAATACGAACCAACTTCTGTTAACTACATCCTTTCTGAGAAAATTTGGCATGTTTATTATATAGATGCAAAAAGATTTCCTATTTTTTAATCTTCTGGATTTACCTACTATGTGCATGTACCACAAAAGGAGAAATATGGTCTCTTACTTACTATTCATTGTTATTCATTACCTCCTACACCATTGCCATTAATCTTCTTAACTACCAATTACAGCTAGATTTGTGATGATCTAAAGCTGAAAAAAGTAGTTCAGTGTTCTCCAAAATTTTCACATAGTTAACTTTTATTGTATTTTATTACGTTACATTTTTTTTTTTACTTTTACTAGAATTCCTTCAAGAACCACTTTCTCCTCAAAGGTGGCTAGAGAACAAGCCCACAGTTTGTAATGCCCTATAGAACAGCTCCTGTTGGAGAAATACATCTGGGGCCAGTTTCTTAACTGTTGTGACTTCATTGGATTGAAAATAACTTTAAGCATTCGTTTTTTTAAAAATGCTCGCTGGAGTTACAGAAGAAAGAGAAACTTGACATTAGTATGTATATTGACATTTAACTTGGGTGTTAATGAGTTCTATCAAGTCAAAGCCTGAAATAGCCCATGAGCTTTCCTAGAATATGTTTCAATGAATGAACGTGAACAATTTCTATTGAAGGAAGGACTTCTGCAAGCTCATTTAAAACTTACCTTCAGGCTCTGAACACTGCTAAACATGAGATGGAGATTTACGTCAACTGCTGCTATGATCAGCAGTATGGAGGATACAAAAACTTCAATTCTCCCTTTACATCTGCAAGCAAAACCAAAAGTCTGGTTGTTACAGATCTTTTACAGATCTGTTACAGATGAGCCAATGGAATGGAAGAGCTGAACGTTTCTTTGCCATGTGTTCATTCAGACATCCACAGATCTACTCCCAGTTTAGAAACAGCATTAACAGACCAGAATCCTGCAGACCACAATCTCCCATTCAGAGAAAGAAATAGAGAACTGAGTTGCATATGAAGCATGAAGTTTTCTATTATATTCAGTCTTGGATGACAAATATTCTATAGTTATATCTGCTATAAAAATACCTTCAAACAAATGAATAGACAAGCGATACAATCTTTATAGTGATATCATTAAAGAGACTGATTGCAGCCCAACTTCTCAATTTCTTTAGCAACACTTTGAAAGAACTATGCAATCTCTGAAAGTCCCATTATTCAGCACAGCAGTGTGGTAGAAAAGCTCTTGAATGCCCTAGAAACATGAACGGTCTTGAACGCCCAAGAGGGAAAGCTACTGATGCTTGACCTTTTCCACCTAGGGTTCCTTCACACACTGTTATCTAAACCTTTGCAAAAGGCTGATCTCATAAAGATTGGATTCTCTGCAATATTAATAAGAGATTCTATGATCCAACAGGGCTGTCGTAAGGGGACTACTAACTGCGCCTTTGAAATGGGTCCCTGAAAATGAAATGGCAATGTTCTTCAGCATACAGTGAGTGCGACACACAGCCACCTAAGCATGCCTACAAACTATATGCATTTCAATCCTTTGGAAGGATAACCAGAGGCAGAGTCATACCTCACAGAAGCATTCCCACAAGTTGTCACAAATATTGTGTTATTAACCCAAGGATTAGCAAAGAGAAGCATCTTATGAACAACATGTGAATAGTTCTTACTGAAAACCTCCAGCTTCGATATCCTCTTGGGAATAGGGCTTCTAAAGGCCATCTTCTCACTATGCAGAAGCCTTCTTGTAGCAGAATAATGGGAAAGATTCCTTTAAGGGAGGATCAACTGTTTGTGATGACCTTCTCAAGCTGAAAAACACATATGCTGGAAACTCTGACAGGTCCCCTTCTTTCTCCCTTGATGGAGAACAACATGTTTCATTCTATTCATTTCTATTAGTACTGTTCCTTTTAAAGTGACAAATGAATAAATAAACAACATCTGGGTTTAGAGTAGCCATCTGGGAATGCTTTGGAAGTGAAGTGTAGAATGGCCCCCAGAGAATGCTCAAAAGGCAGAGAAATTTGAATAAAAAGTAACTGCAGATGCACAGCACTAAAGAAAGAGGCTCTCCCCTATCCACGTGATTAGCCGTGAACCCATCATTCACACAACATCAATTCACATTGGATTGACAGTTGCCTTTTACTAATGCTGACAGAAGTGCAGGTACAAGATTTATACGTCTCCAATACTGACTAGTAAAAACAACTTAACATAGGCACATCGCCCCCCCCCCCACTAGCTGCCCTCTGTCAATTATTTTTGAATACAGCTCTTAGATGCACGTTAAAGCTTTTTATACCAGCGCTTTGAACAGCAATTCATTATGTAGTTTATTAGACCTAAAGTGCAGTTTAATGCTGATCTTACGATTCTTCCCCAGCTG
Organism: Rhea americana; assembly: GCF_003343005.1. Taxonomy (NCBI): domain Eukaryota; kingdom Metazoa; phylum Chordata; class Aves; order Rheiformes; family Rheidae; genus Rhea; species Rhea americana. The sequence continues at coordinate 916,583 of NW_028186845.1, read as the reverse complement.
CAAGCTTGCATTCGCTCTCTCCTGTGCTAGCACCAGCACAGCATGTTGGGCCCTGCAGCCAGCTTAATCAAGAACTTGAGTAAGCTGAATACTAATAGTTTTTTTGCTTAAGGCCAGATCAGTTTCCTGAACTGGCTGATTGCTTAGCAGCACAAAAGTTAGTGCTGAGATAAGGGAGGGGATCAGATCGTGGTGCAGGTACCCTATGCCATTCTCAGCAACATCACAGACTTAGATTATCCAAACCTCTTTGGAAAGCATCCTGCATGAGTGCCGTGTTCAAAACCAAAGCCTCTTGAATCTCCCTGACTCTTTGTTTAAGACCCAGATGATGTGTTAAAACTGCATCAAGATTATTTTTGCTTACTTTGTGTTATATCTGCATTTACAAGCTTCACAGCTAAATTAAATTATAAATTATACTTGGGTAAGAGAGGAGAATGAACCTTATCAAGTAAATAAATACAACAAACAAAAAAAAAAAAAAAAAAAAAAAAAAAAAAAAAAAAAAAAACACCCAAACAGGTTCATCTGCCTATTTCACTAGATGATCAGTTCAAAATACTCTTGGTGCAAATTGAGATAGGTTCTGAATCACCATCCATTATCAGTCTGCCTGGAACCATAGCTAGCAACTGTCTTAAGATACAGGTAGGAAAACAATATTTAGAAGTTAAACCTGCTAACAGGAATTTCATTCAGATAACTTGATGTAAATGTTAATTTCGAGCCTCAGAACCACAAGATTAGGTTATTTCTTATCTGACTTATTTTCAGCTGCTATCAGGAGGTAACTGGCTACATTCTTCCCCAACTGTTACCTGTTTTTGCGTTCTCAGTATCTGGCTGATAGGATCTGTTCCCTTCCCACTTGTACCATAGTAATGATCATGATGTCAGTGCTAAATATCTAGTGCTAAATTCATTCAAATTGGTTAATGAGCCAAGAATTTCATTGAGGCTCTTACTTTTTTACCCAAGGAGAGGTTTTTTWAAAATTAAGAAAATGTTAAAGTTGTCCAAAAAGATATGAAAAAAGCAGATATTCCTCCTTGATTCAAACACATTTCATTATTGTTGTGAAGTGGATCAGTATGAGTGAATGAAAACTAATTGGAGTGGAGGAAGAGCAAAACAACGCATCATTCATTGCCACAGCTGAACGACAGATTCAGAAAAAGAAGCTACTTCAGAAGTGCAAAATATGAAGAGACTGGTTCTACACAGACGTGCCCAGGTCAGAGCTCCTCACGACAAGGCCCACATCTATCTTCTGCAGTATATCAAGCGCAACATTGCCCCAGACCACGATCAGGTCTTCTAGCTGCTACCACAACGCACCAAGAGTAGCAAGGGAATTCCCTGCTGCCCTGCCCTTGTGTGGTCAACCACATCAACACAAAGTCAATAAAGAAGCAAGGATCTCCCATTTCTTCTGGCAACATTTCTTTTGCCTGTGCTGCTCCAGTGTTTTGAGGATTATTTTAATTTTAACTGTGATAATTTCTTGATCTGGGTTGCCAAGCAGTCCCACCAGAGCGGTCTCACATAACTCAGGATGACAGAGAGCAACAGGCACCAGGAGCTGCTTTGGACAAGATGAACGCAATCTCAGTTCTACCGTGAAGCTCTAGGTCACTTTGCTTTATATTCACCACATCTTGTAACCACCACAGTGCTGGCTGTAAGATTAAAAATCTGTTCTGGTTCCTTCAACTTCAATAGTTTTCTTGTTTTCTTTAACAAAGAAAATGTTATTAGAAAATTAGGAGGCTTTTCTCCTATTCTATCCTGCATTCAGTGTACTAAATTTTACATAACAGATATAAAACCCACGTAGAAGTAGTACGTAGTTACATACTAGAACTTGTTAGAATAAAAACCATAATCTAGCTACAGATAAACTAAGTAGTTTTGTTGATTATGCTTAATTCCAACGAGTAAATGCTCATCAAGCTGGTCAAACTGCAACATTTCCTTCTTGAAAACGTCTCTACAAATATCTACAAGGTTTTAACCAAGCTACAAAGAAAATAAGCTACAAGTCTCCACTGGGTTCAGATAGGACTGCATTACATCTGGTGTCACTGTAACAAGTGTGCTACAACTGTGATTTGTATAAGCATTTAATTGGCCAGCACTATCTGAGTATTTTAAAAGAGACTTTTGATCTGGACAGCTCTCCTGCAGATTTTACTTCCCACTGTCCACGTGAAGCAAGCGAATACACCAGAGACAACCACAAGGCTTTGCTGACTTCATTATAATCATGTTTCCCCCCAGCCTTACACCCCACAGATGTATTTCTACCATTACTGAAAGGAACGATAAAACTCTAGTGACTGATCTTAAGTGATCGTAAAAGTTTGTAATTTGACATTTTCCACTGTGGTTTATTTTAAAGTCAAATTACGACATTTCAAAGATTTTGCTAAACTTTATCTTATTTTCTAAAAAACACGTTATACACAAGCGAGTAAGAACTTTCCTTGATCTTAGCACTATGGAACTAATATGGTAAGTCAGGCGTACGTGATAACTCTCTGAAGGATAAAACCTAATTTCAAGAGAGGCAACATTTAAGTTTTACAGTGGGATCAGTTGTTCTGTATTATTTGTCTAAATAGCTATGCAATATTTAACAGCTTAGGCAGAAAAAAAAAGGGGGGGGGGAAACCAAAACAAGGGTATATTAAGTCCATCTGAAGAGCAATGTGTTGTTATCAGTTGGGTTTCAATTTTTCCACAGCTTATGCAGTTACACAGGCTGGTTTCATAGTTCATTTTATATGCAAGTTATATATTCATGTGTTTATATTTTTTTTATAAGTTACATATATATACACACACACACACACACATATATATATATATATATACACACACACACACACCCCAAATAGAAAATAGATTTCACTTTTGTCCTCCTGACTGCATTATAGCACCTAGCCATTTAATCGACATGCTGCCAAACTCTTAACAGGTCTCCCTCATAAAAGATGAAATTTAAGGTAGAGGCATTCAGCATCTTTCCAATATCAGATACTTAGGCAATAATACCCTACTACTATGAAGAACCGGAGAAGACAGACTAATTTTCGTTCGTGGGTATAAAGAATAGATGAGAACAGAAGAGATCGGTTGCTGTTAAGCATGACCTCAGCTAATCCAGCACAGCTCTGCTGCTCCTGCCCTTCTTCCTTGCCAGCCAATGCCTAGATATTTCACAGAGCTTTTATATGGCTCTTTAACAGAAATACTAGTGGTTTGTCTCCATTTAGACTCTAAAATCAGCTTTTGTAGTCTGTCCAAAAGTACTGGTACACCCTTACAAACAGGTTCCATCATCTTGGCAGATAAAATTACCTTGCATTAGGCCAGCACCCCTGGAAAGAAACTACTATTTTTGCTGTCTGCTACATATTTATTTTCCGAGTCAAAAGTTGGTTTAGTTTAATAATCAAGAGACTGCCAGGAAGTAAGTCATGTTCTATGGAAACGCGTGTCCAGGTGGAACCGTGCTGGGCTACTTGTTAATTTACATGCACAAGTTTAAAGAGGAAGACCAGAGCCCAGTCCTTCACCAGCGCATCTGCAGTTGGCTACACTCCTCCTGCACTGTCACCCGTGCCAAACATAGCCTGGAATACTGTCATTATAGTTTAATCTAAACCAATTGGTTTGGGTTTTTTGTTTTGTTTTGAATAATTTATTGCTTTTTCTCGTTTGCAAAAGAATAACTCACAAAGTAAATGAAAGCAATAGCAAGAAAGAATTTATTCCAACAGCACTTCATGGGCTCTTAAAACACTTCAACACTTCAAACTTTAGCCCCATATTTGAAGGATGCTGATTTAGATTTAAGCCAACGTACCCATTACTAACTCTAACTAAAAACAATGTTATATTTACATCAATCAGATCTTGTGTGATACACAGACTGTCACTACAAAAAGCAAATACATTTTTTGAAATTTCAGTTACAAGCTGATGGAAACAAAGTTCCAAGAAATAGAATGAGTTTTCAATTATATTATTTTTACTGCTCCTGGGAAATTGCAAGTTTTGTAATTTATTAGAAACTAAAATGCTACCTGTGTTAAGATTAGCTGTGCTTAGGAGACTCCTGATCACTGTCAGCAAATGCTAAAAAGTTAAAAGTAATGAGAGAAATATTTTAAGATGCCACTACAAGGTAGCACAGTGTGAGACTGAATATAAGAACTAAGATTGAATACAAGGACTTGAACTCAATTCCAGCCTCTAGAAGTTTGCTGGAGATGAAATCCAGTAATGTGCAGACATCTGTCATGAAGTGTACACACCTTTTACATTCCCAAATAGCTCAAAGAAAAAGTTAAATCATGGCCCACTGCACTGTATACGTACTCGGTATCTGGGTACTCTGTATACAGAGAACTAAATTTTGCTCCAGCTTAGTATTGATGGTCTGTGTTTCTGCTCCCCCTGCCCAAATATAAGCACCAAATCAAGATAACACAACATTTCCATGGGCCACATTAACAAGCATTTGGAGATCACTGAGGAGGATCACTGAGTGTATAACTAGAAGTAATGTCAAGAAAAGGAAGCAAATATTTACGGTGAGTACCTGGAAAAATTGCCTAAGTTCTGTATGACTATGAAACAGACTCCAGGAGAAAACAGTGGGTGGGAGCTCTCCATCAAGACTTAATTAACAGGACAGAACAACAGGGAAAAAAAAATCAGATGGAATAATATTCTGCAGAGAGGAATAACTAATTTGATTCAACTCCTTCTTCCTTCTCTGATGTGTGTATCCAACAGAGCATGAAAAGGCTGGTGGTTCTGGCTTGGAAGCATTTCTTAATTTGCCTGTTAGGTAGCTACACGTACGAAAGGATAAGTCGGGAATGCTCTATCCAGTTAACTGCAAAGTTTCCAGAAGAGGAAGAGGTGACAGCGGACAGAGCACTGCTGCTTCTGTCAAAGCCTGCGGCTGGGAAAAGGGAGGAGGAAGGAAGCCCTCTTTCATTTATAAAGCTCAACTGCATCTTTCTATGCAAATATACATATTCATAAGAACTTTAAGAGACAGCATAATGCAGATCATTTTAAATATTACTAATCCATGACATATGCACCTAATAATGTCAGACAAACAGAGAAAACGAAGTCTCTTCTTCAGGAGCAGATGTCCTTGAAATTCCCTCAAATACTTAAATTCCATTCTCATACTTTGCCTTATCAACTCTGTCTCACAGAGCCAAGAAATGCATTTTTCAGAGATTATTGATGTGCCATAGAGCATAAATCTAAAGGGGATACTGTCAAATTCATATGGTTAGAAATAAATAGGGTGATTTCTACAGCGATGAAGTCACTAAAACAGATGTGATACTTTTATCAGTGGCTACACACACACACACACACATCTATATATGCATACACAAACATATATATATATATATATATGTGTGTGTGGTTTATCAGTACAATTACAGGTAGGGAAGATTATATTTATCTTTGTTTTCCTGTGAATTGGAAAATAAGGAAATTATTTGTCTTCTAAAAGACTTGAATTGAGTAGAAAGTGAAGACCTACCTGTTTTGATAAGTAAACTATTTTTTTTCACTCTGAAATAGCAAGATAGGAACAGTAAACAGCTACAAATTACATCATTAGCTTATGCAAATCAAATTCATTTAAAAACAAATTCATATTTAGATATTATTATTTTTCCAATTCAAACAATAGATATGCATGTATCTCTAGTGCTTACTAAAGCATACAGTCACAACCTTACCCAAATATTCCTTTAACACTTTGTGCATCTCAGAGAATGGCTTACATTGTGTAGCAAGGTGGGAAAGGGGACTTGTCCCTCATCAGCAAAACCACTGCATTTGGCCAATAGCAAATTTAATTTTATAGGCTAACTTTAGCCACTATCTCAGGAGCAATTTTCATTCGAGTAGAATCATCAGTCAGCATAGCCTACCTTTCTCCATAGCCAGGCAGACTATGTAACGTTCTCTTCTTCTATCGCTCAGCATAAAATTTGGGATAACTGTTTGTGAATGGAACGTTTTCCCTATCCTCTGCACTTCAAAACGTAGGATGCTAAGGTCTACTTCTTGGAATAGATAACAGAAAGTCAGAAGAGCCTGCAGACTTGCTGCTTTTGCTTGTCCAGCGGCTCCTTTACCATAGCACATCTAAACATCTTACGAGCACTCTGCTGCTGTGTTGCTTTCATGCTTTAAATTATTGCTATTTCTTCCCTTCTTCCAAGTGGATGTATGTGGATGTAACTTAACCGGGAGAAACTGCACCCCAGAGATTCACCTCAGATTCATCTTTCTGACGGTGACAGCATAATCCATGAACAGAAAGCTCAGAGGAAGACAGATAAGGAAATTATCTTTTGCTAGTGAAGGATGGGCTAGTAATCTTGCTGTGCCAATATATAGTGGCATCGTACAAGACTGCCACTGCAATCCCAAAACCGAAACAGTATGGGTAGTTAATAGCACAAAGGGTGAAAGGGAATGGTATTGCCAGCTGTCATTCCTTCTTGCCAATCGTCCTTCTTCCTCAGAAGTACTCCATAGTGGGCACTAAGGTAATACAGCGAGGGCCATATGTGCAATCAAACAGATGCACTCGCCTGTTTGGTTTTATTCCATAAACTATTAATAGAAATTTTCAGGTGTAGGTTCCTCACCAGCTCTTCCAAATGTGCATTTATTGATGCAATTAATGCCTAAACAAAGATATCATCACAGTCTGCTTAAAACCAGCAAAACCCAACACAAGATTTTTTGTAACTGACTTACCAAAGTTGAGAAACTTATCTGGTGAAGAAAATCATCTGAAAGAAAAACTCCCCCAATTCCCTTTCAGTAAAATAGTGACAAATACTAGATTACTAGATGTCTACATCAGAAATATTTCAGTAGGGATACTAGTGTCAGAAATCTTGGTTTCCCATCATTCAAAGGTGGGAAAGGTGGGCACTAATAACTTAGGAAATTCCTGTGCTATGTAAGGTTCCTCCTCCGTTTCCAGATCAGTATGGCTCAAGACTATTGAGATACCCCAGATCTAGCTAATGGCAAAAATGATTTATGCAGAAAGGTATTGTTACATTTCCCTGGAATGCTTTTGTAAGGCTGCCCGTGCAGATGTGTGTTCGTTACATCATTTTACGTATCAGAAGTTGGCAGTGTTAAAGAAGTTTGCCTCTAGATCAGAACATCAGTCACTTCCCAGACATTCAAGACTTGTTTGCCCCTTGGGCACAGTCGATGGAAATATGACTGATGGCAGTAAAACTGCTTGCAGAAGTGTGTTATTGCGAGCACACAATAACAGAGTTGTCTGTCTCCCCACAGGCGTTTGCCATACATACCAAGATGATTGCCATGAGCAATTCACTTCTCAAGAGGAACCTAAATTCCTTCCAGACCCCTGTTGGGAGCTGTTCCGCCACGCACTCACTTTGACATGAGCAGGCCTCATTTCACAGGATCACAGGATAGCTGAGATTGGAAGGGACCTCTGGAGATCATCCAGTCCAACACTCTGTTCAAAGCAGGGTTAACTAAAGCAAGTTGCTCAGGACACTGTCCAGCCTCTGGCAAGGATTGCTTGCTGTTACACCTTAGATTTAGTATATTGTTCTGTTTCCCCATATGGAATCTCTATCTAGAAATTTTTTATGGTGAGATGGCTTTGCATTTTCCCACTGCTAGTCCAGCACTGGATTATGCATCTGCTGAAGTCCCCCACAGGGAATAAGTGGAAGGAAAGCCCTGAATATACATGGAGGTAGGGAAGGAAAGAGGGTAATAAAGCATACACAAGTCTGCCGTCTCAGTGGCCTGCCCTGCCAATACGCAGTAGAAGACGCCTAGTGGGATCACCTTAGAAGAACTGATTTTATGGCTCTGATCATCAGACGGCTAACCATGATGCTGTAAAACCTTTTCCCTTCTACAGGAATTATGTGCTGCTCAGGCAGGGGTATCCACACATCATTGGTTTTATATTCCTCATTCAAGCTGACTACATCAATTCCTGCTGTACAAATTTCTAGCATCCCTCTTACGCTCCCTCTGTTCTGATACTTAGAGATTTTATTTGATTTCTTATTGTCATGTTTAATTCCACACTGTCAGGTTTATTTTGTCTTAATTGCAAGAATTTCTGTGTAAATAGCTTCATTGCATCCTTCATTTTGGGGAATGTACAGTTTTAAAGTAATTTTTGTCTGTAGAGAAGTTAAACTTTATATCAAACCTGCTATAGAACACACTTCTAAGGGAAGACTTCATGCTGAAAATCAGTTGCTACATATTCACACAAGACAGACCTCTATACTGAAAATCAAAATATTTAAAGTGAAGATACCTGAAGCACAGATACACTTAAAATGCTAATTTTTGTAAAGGAAGCTCAAAAATATATATGAAGTAGCTTTGTACTATATGATCCACTCAAATTTTATAGCCCTCACAGCTTTCATACACCCATATCAAAATGGTTTGTCCCTTTGGGACACTCATTTTTCCAGGGCAAATTATCAGCTGGTGCAGGCCAAGGAAGTGCCTTTGACTTTAGTGCCTAAAGAATGATTTCAGTGGAGACAGTAATTCACACTGCTTCAGACTAAAGCAAGAGACCACCCATTAGCCTACGTCCAGCCATGGAAATACAGCGGATTACACAGATTGCTGCAGGCTCTGACAAGCATTAATTATACTGCAATGTCTGGACCAGGGCAGATCAAAGAGCCACTAAACTTAGAGCTCTGTCTCCAACAGCAAATGCCTAAGGAAGGCTACAAGAACAAGGCAAATGCAGGGTGATACTTCTCTACACGCCCTCCCAGCTTTCAGCAATTTGCAGCTCAGTCTGTTTCTAAACCAGAGGTGGTATCTTTTAACAGCCTCAGATGGACTTGTTTTCTGTATTTTTTTCCTCATCCATTGAAAATATTTTACATTTCCAAAATTGCTTCTAGCTAATAATCAAAGTTCTTTAGAACACTGCATGAACTTCCCAAGCATTCTGTAGAACAGATACACTTATTTTACAGATTAGTAAACAGAGGATGATCAGGATGAAAACTTGAAGATCAGAACTGTGAACACCAGGGACTTCTATGTCTTTCATATCGATGTCAGGAAAAAAAAAAAAAAAAAAAAACTACAATCAAATATGACCAAGTTATCACCTTGCAGAACAGGCAGAGTCCAGATTTCAGCCTTCTTCACATCAAACACATGCTGAGGCTCACAGCACATTAGATACAAAGTAGTCTGCTAATCAGAACAGAACTGGTTCATGGAAAAGAATTTATTCAACACATTTTCAACTAATACATCTTAAGACCAAACTCAATCCTTACTCAAGACAGATGTTTTTGGATCCTAAATGGAAGTTATGTACTATGAAAAGAGTAAGGAACCACACTCTATTACACTGAAGAGGAGCTCTAAGATGTGAGGTATTGGTGTTCAGGATTTTGGTCTTCCTGACTACGTTTTCCTTCAGCATTTAATGGTATTTGAGAACAGATGTTTGAAATTAATTTGCTTTATTTATGATTAAAGTACTTTTCCAACTTGCAGTTTTTGTAAACAATATATTAATATTAATTTCTAAACTTCTTTCTAGATCAGTTAAGCTACATCAACAAACTTGACACTAATGGTAGCAGAGCTATGAAATACATGTGTTGAATATTTTATAATGTTGATATAATATCTGGAAATTAAATAAAATTAGTTAAGCTGCAACTGGATACAGAAGTAGGCCATATCCTGTATATTTTAACTCATTTTTCCACTAATTAGAGCAAGAGGGTATGCTTAGTTAGGCTTATAATTAAGCAATAATACCCTAGTGGTTCAGTAAGCACTACTGCTAGTTTGTTAATTAATAGCTTCATGAAATCTAATGGTAGCTCTCTTATCACTTTGATCAACCCGTTATTGATCTCATAACAGTATGGACATATCTGGAGAAGTTACCAATGGTTACCAATTGCACCCACATAATCTAATTTAAAACAGAACCTCATCACTATATTTTTCTAAGAGAAAACGAGCATGCTTATGGCATGGCATTTTCAACCATCCACAGCACTGTATAATTCTATCAGAATACAGTAAGTTCCTGAAAGGTGGTATGAAGACAGGTAATCTGCAAAAGCAGAATAAAGCATACTGGATTAAATTAATTCTTCCTGGAAATATTATATTCAGAGACTATAAAGACTTGAAAGGCCTGTCATACCAACCAGATTCTCTCCTTATCAATAAAAATGACTACCTACTACACAGACTTCAGCTGGGCAAGTATGGATGTTTGGCTCCCGTTTCTGGACTATACCGTCTTTTACGTGTTGTGTAGAATGGAGTTTCTTGGGCACTGTTCATAGAAGATGCATTTTTAAATGCTGTCCGAGAAAATACAAAGAACACTCCAGTAAAGCTCATGGAATCTCTCCCTCGGTGCTCAAGGGACCGCTAAGCCCATCCTGAACCCCAGGACAGTGAACACTGAGCTTTACAAGTTTCCTTGATAACAAGGCTAAAATTAACAGAGTCAGTACAATTTTCTTTATGATTACTCCAGCAGCAGAAATAAATACAAGTCAGGCATCTCTCAGAATGAGATTGATGCACTTGATTTTGAAGAATAATTTAGTTTCAGTTAATGAAGCCTGCAATTTTTAAATAGCACCCTCATGGCATTAAGTGGTGCAAAAAACTTAATGTGTTTAATTTTTTTAAATTATAATGGTTCCAGAATATTTCATCATTGAATGATTCATTGAACACTGCCAGATTTAAATATCTGGCAAACATTTCGTCTTACGAAGAATTACAGTCTTACTAAACCCTGAACATAGCAGGCCAAAGATAATCATTAATTTTTTCTTCTGTTCCAGAGTGATTTGTCATTAAATATTAATCTGTACCCTAAGGCAACCAAAATGCCTGGCCTTAGGTAGTTAAAAAAAAAAAAAAGTTTCAATTTTTTTTTCAAGCTCTGGGCAGTCTCCAGGAGTTGATAGGAAAGTCAGGAAAATCTCTATTATCCTCTCCTGCCAGCCTTGGTAATGAAAACCACATTTCGTCCAACGCAGAGTTCCCTCCCTGATGTCTCCGCCGCAGCACGCGGCCGRGGAGCTTTCCGAGGAGCGCTGCAGCGAGCGAGTGCAGCACATTAGCGCCGGATTATGAAACCCATAAACTCTTGTTCCTTTCGGCCAGGGCAACCCCAGGGAACCCCTCCGCTGCTCCGTCAGAGCAACTGCTTCCTACCGCCTGCTTCAGCTTTAATCTTTCCCCGTGGGCTTTGCCTAAGCAGCTCAGATTAAGCCTTTATCATTCCATCCACACAGCCTCGATTCATCTCCTGTATTTCCACCTAGGGAATTCTAATAACTCCCTTACCAGCTTTTTCAATCAAAGGAATTCCTTCAAATCCCACACAGATTATCTGGACAAGCCACTTGGTCCACCAAGACAAGTCAAATAAATCTTTTTTTTTTTTCCTCTCCCCCAGACAAAACCTCCAGCTTTCCATCACAGCTGCCCCACCGCATACACTGCTCCACGTTTTATTAAACCAGCTCTGCCCTATCCCTGGGCTGCACGATTTGCCTCTGTTTTTAAGCCAACCACTGCATGAGAGTTTATCAGAACAGAAGCAATTTTTAAATCTTCCTCTTGGAGGAAGGCACACGTTCAGTTTTTCCAGGACTGCTGAAGGAACTGTCCTTACGCCTTTACGGAGACGAGTACCGGGCCACGTTCCCAGGGAACCTTCACACCACCACGCGTCAACGACCTCGCTCGACGGTACTTGTAGAAGAGAGGAGCACCCTTAAGCCGGGACACCGCCGCCGGCCTGCTGGCTGCGCGCTCCCGCCGCGAGCCCCTCGGCCGGGCCCAACCTCCCGCCCGGGAAAGCCGAGCCCGGCTCGCTTGGCGGAGAGAGGCGCCGGGCGCGGAGGCGGCGGCAGACGGCACGCGCCCTGCCCCTAACCTTCCGCGAAGCGTTAGCCTTGCTGCTTCGCGCAGGCGGCACGGCCGACGGCGAGGAGGGAGCCAGGCCCGCCGGCGAAGCGGCGGCCTGCCCGGGCCCGCGCGCTCGGAGGGACGCGCTGCGGCGGGGGCGCCGGCTCGCAGAGCTCAGAGGCCACGAGGAACGGCACGGTTCCCTCGCCGCCGTTTCGAAGATCGCCTCGCGTCCCAAAATACAGTTTCATATTTCTCTTATTGGGCGAAAGGGGATAATGGTATAAAACTCCATACACCCCGGTAGATACGTAATTCACACGGCCATTTCCTAACCATACTAAAGACCAGCTACAGCTCGCAGCACGCGTACGGATGAAGAAAATGCCACAGTACAGGTGGCGAGCTGAATTACAAAGCACTATATTCCCTACACCGAGTGGGAAAAGGCAGGCTGAAAATTAAAGGGGAATTCAGCTGCTATGGTCCATTTATTCCTTTGTCTTTCCGAGGCTGCAAACGAGCCGCGCGCAACGCCAACCCGCTTAGTCACAGCGATCCCAGCTAAGGAAGCGACCGGCAACTAGAAGATTAAATGCTCCACATCTTGTTACCAAATACACACACCAACCCACTCCTTCAAATAATTGTTTAAAAGGCAGATTAAAGACCTTTCGCATAATCGCTACATTTGGTTCCAGGATCAACACAGCCAGTTGCTAACGCATTACTTGTATTAGGAGTTAGAGTCTCTATCCTGGGGCTTGCTGTAAAAGAAAATAAATTACATGGCATACAAAGATCACAAAGAAAAACAGTTAAGAGACCAAACGTTGAGCTTTAGACTGTGGAAATCCTGCAGTGACGCTACAAATTTTAGATTACACTATTTGAAGAGAGATGCATTATGAAATGAGGTTTTTGGTTTTTTCTTTTTCCTGCTTAAATCCAAGGTAAAAAATAGCAAAAGAAAAACAATGTTGCAGGAATTGTAAAAAGCAGAATATTTCAGCCCAATTGGTAGGAACATTTAGCTCTGGCCAAGGACAGTTAATTCTAAGGCCCCATCTAAAAATCAGTAAGAGCTGGAACAAAAGCAACCATAATTATATTAAAAGTGCCTCATTAATGTAGCGTTAAGCATCAGAATATAGTAAGGAGGAGGGGCAAGAATTAATAGTTTTATTGTAAAAATAAATTGCTCTGTCGTCCTTTTTGTATCTCTAAGGCTTCCACTAGTAATTGAGCTAGCTAAATGTATGCTTTGTTAGATGAAAACGTGGCCAGGCCTTTAGCTTCTTTTTTATCTGACAGCTTACTAGAGTAAAGCTTGCTTTATAAAAATGAACACTGCAAAGGAAAATTAAGTTGGAAGAATGGGGTGGATTTACTGGGGATCACATCATGTTAGTTTTTTTTTTTTTGGTAAGACCTTTTCAAAGGAGGTCAATCAGTGCTTTTTTTTTTTTCACCCCTTTTCTTAAGTTTTAATTGAATCCATGTAATCAGATTTCCTACACAGAGAACATAACATTTATCACTGATACACAATGAAATCAATACATGTTGCTGTGCCTCTGTTGCACCATGTGGCTGATTTTATARTGACTGGCACAAGGCAATATAATACTTCATTCCTCTTCAGTGATTTTTCTTTTTTTTTATGTGTTATAGGATATCAGACTTCACACTGGTACTTTTACTCTAAGGCTTTGTGAAGATTAAAAAAAGATACATACTATACGAAGGGTTAGCTGTCTTTCCACACTGATGCTGATCAACACCCATCTTTTCTACTGATCGATGATGCTGTGGGTAAGATTTGGTCAGCCTCAGGCACTTAGTGCCCTACATATATCCAAACAAATTCACCCACAGAAATTGCAAGTATAAATCATATTCTGTAAAAGGGGTGCTGACTGAAAATACTCAGTACTGAGTTCTTCTATACCTGATGTGTTGTGTGGTAGTGCACATCTGTCCCAAATAAGCCCAATTATTACAGTTCTCACCACCAACCATGTTTACATTGATATAAATGGCAATCTCAAATGCCAAGCACTTAAGGCAGGCTCTCAAGACACTTCTTATCGGTTATAAAAATGTAAAAAGAAAAAAAGAAAAAGGATGACCATTTTTTATGTGGTTACTGTCTCCTTTTTGGGGCAGGGAGTAGGACTGAGAAGGGAATGAGCGATACTCATCATATCGGTGCCAAAAGATGAAGTGCTGTTAAGCAGTAAATACTTGTGCTGTAATACATGAAACAACTTAATTTGCCTTCCCTGCAGTATCATATACACGCATAGAGAAACAGTATTAGCACTGAATTAGAAGAGCAGTAGGTGATAAAAGTTCATTGTAGATACAAACGACATTTGCCCACTCCACTAAGAACCTCTTGAGTTGTGACGAAATTTTTCTTTAGAAAACCTATAATGGGAGCAGGAGGCTATAGAGAAGAGAAAACTCTCCAGCATGAAGTTATGTTAATGACCATCGGTCTCATTCTGAAATTCCTCAAAGAAGGCAAGCTCAGTCATCTACAGAGATTTAAAGCCAAGTGAGCAATCCTTGATATTGATTTTAATTTGCATTTTAAATAAAATACATCCTCTCTGCAAAGATACCAAAGCTCCATTCTCACTTTTAAACCTAGTTTTCATTAATTTCCTGAATATGATACTAAATACATTTATTCTTATTTCAATAAATAATACACTAAATAATTCAATTTAAGCTGTTACTACTTGAACCATCGTTACCTGTACCAGGATTAAYGCTAAGTTTTTGTTCTTCAAGCAGAACTTGTCATGACTCCAGTGAAAGGAGCTGACTATGCTCCAGTTGTTTGATATTTATATTAGATAAAGTCTAATAAGACTAACAAGCTCCACAAAACATTCAGATCTCTCTTCTTCCCCAGTGGGCACAACAAGAGAAAACAATATCCCAGAACAAATTCCAGAACAGCTCTCATTGGGGGGGGGGGGGAATGTCTTCCTTACACTATAAAATTAACAGTTTTCTTAGGCTAACATCTAATAGCCCCCTACATATTGCTTTGATAATAATTTCAATAATTATATAATAATTTAATATTTAAGAATTATTTAATAAAAATAATTTTAATTGCTAATAAACCCCTTCATGTACTTCAAGTGAGCATGGAATGCTAAAGGAATCAATGGCATAACTTAGAGTCTAGCAGACAGGTGTGTGCTTAAGCAGTCTAATAAATCTTTGATGAGTTAGAAGTGGGTGGTTTAATGTCTTTGAGTCAAACTGAAGAGAGCGCTTTTACAGATGTGTATTTTTGCTTCCAATTTAATTTGATGGTAACTCCTTATGTCATCCAATTCAGCACTTTTCTCAGACACATAACTCAAGGTAATGTGGACCAAGAGTTAAATTATATGCTGGGTRTTAAGAATATACTCTTCATTGGCTTTTGAATTTGCCATCTGCAGTTTGACTCAGTCTTCTGAATCTCTGTTTGGAGAAAGGTGTATCCTTTAGCAAATACRGTGTCTACTCATGTCCCTGTTTACTCCTCTGCTTTCTAGAACACTTACAATCTTTTCAATCATCTTTCAATCTATATCACCATACCCTTGCAAGCATTAATTGAAAATAATTTCAATTAGTTAATAAAATYAATAACTATGTAAAATGGAATTGAGCCAGAATACAGGAAATAGCAGCATCCTTCTTGTGTAAAGTGTACAGTGTACATGCTAACACAAAACAAAATTCTGTCTATCCTATCAGAAGAACAGCCCCAGAAACAAATGCCCTCAACAATTACTGAGACATTGGCTGGGTTCTGAGCTCAAAGAGGAAATATTTTCAAAATTATCCAGAGGAGAGGAGTGGGAATCAGTCATGCCTGACATACAGAATACAACTCTCCTCCCAAATGGAGGCCAAGAAACATTTTCAGGTAACCATCCATGGCAAATTATCTAGCTACTTCACAAGGCTTCTACACAGAGCAGATCTAATAAGGCTTTTCTTTGAGACAGCCTACTTAATGACTGATGTGAGCTACACTCTGCATATTCAGYGTCACGTTACTCCAAAACGTGCATTTACAACGCGGTCCTTTCCTATCCTGCCACAGGAAAAGTCACTGGCCATGCTCTTCACCAGAGAAGGAACTGCCACATTCCTGTGGTGCCTGCTTCATCTCCARAAACGATAGCTGGTCCTGCACACAGACAGCAGCAGCTGCACTACGGCGAGAGCTCCACAAGAGCAGAGAACACCTTGATTATTGTTGATGCTACTGAACATCGGTGACGAGGTAGCCATCACATCATGGAAATGGAAGACAAAGTTGCGATGTAGAAACCAAATCTGATGAGTTTCCAACGYGCTCAGACTGCAGTTACTCCATGCTACCCGCCAAACCACCGTCTCTGTGCACCTCGCAGATTCTGAAAAGAAGCTTTGCCACTTCAGCATTAGAAATACAGGACTGACCCCCATGAAACCTAGCTGCTAGTTTAAAGTTACAAGAGAAATCTGTTGGAGACTTGAGACACTTTCTCCCGAGTTGTATTCTTGTGCTATGAACTTTGGGCTACTCTCTGCCTCTTATTTGTAGGCGACTCCTTTCAACAACTCAAAACCAGTGACCCCTTCACTTTCAGTTGCTATAAAACTTTATGTWTTTCTAGCTTTCTCGTTCAGCTCAGCTTGTTTCGCTGTTTCATCTTTCACAATTGTGAAAGATGAAGGTAAAATCAAAGTGAGGTGGAAGAACAGAAGCCTGGTGCCGCTGTTAGGAGTTCGGCCCTGCAAAGCACCAAACACTGGAAGCTGCTCAACGCCTTGCAGAGACGCAGCTTTGCGTTCTTTGACTTCCACCCATACGTTGTTATTTTTAGACTTGTTACTGCCTGTCTGCCGCAGTGTCATCATGATGCAGTCCCTGAAGACTCTCTATTCTTTTCCTACCCTAGCACAATGACACTACAAAGAAAAACAATTTTAATCACATCTTGATTCTGAGCTGTCTCCCATTGGCAATAGTGTTTCTTATTTCTCTATGGCTATAGCAAAAATACGCAGGCGCGTGTGTTTGTGTGCGCGCGTAGCAACAATGGTGAAGAAAAGTGTTTATCTATAATCCTTCAYGTTTCTTAATCATTATTGACAAGAATTTTAACTGGCTAATTTTTAGTTTTATCAAAACATGAAATTATGACTGCAATGACTTCATTGATTTTCCAGGCTTCCCCCCCCGCCTCCCCGGGGAGGTGCTGCTTTCAAAAAAACATGAAAGAAAATCACGTATTTCAAACCCAAATATAACTGCTGACATCTTCCTATTGTTACCCTGAAATGAGAACTCTCTAGTTTACTCCTTGCCATCTGAACATCGATTAACTTAGATTTTTATATGAAGCCTTTTATATGAACCCCAAAGGAACTCCAGATGCTGAGCTATATGTGAGCTATTCAATTCCCCTTTAAATAAAGGGCAGAGGTAGGGGGCAGGCCTCTTGCTTAAGATTATCTGCAATTGATTTATGTTTCAAGATTTAAAGAACAAAAACTGATATCCGTCCAGATCATTTTAAATGGATTTTAATTRGCCTTGAAATAAAACACATGGAAAATTGTAAGGTATTATAAGGTAAGAAAAGAATCTAGGCTCACATTCTGTGGGGATGAATTGGAAGAATAGCTCTGTTTGGGAACAGTAAATACAGTGGCTTCATCACTACATTTCTGCGATGCTCAAAGAACCAAATTTTAGCTATCAGTGCTGATGCACCAGATCAGTTCTCTATATAACACAGTATGGTTTTCAGAATAAATCATATTTATCATAAAATCAGTGGTGCCCAGTGAAGTCAATACCAAAGACTTTTGAGATCTACTTTCTCTTCTTCAKTTGGTACATTTGGATAAATAATTTCATAGATGGCTAATAACCTAGGGTTTGTCCATTTGACTCATAACTCAGTTATTTTTTTCTTCCTGTATTAAGATTTTAACAAAGACATGACTCTGCCATTTTAAATTATTTTGAGGGATAACATAGGAAACAGAAACCAATAGTGTCATCCAGTGCAGAAATTTTAACTTTTTGCCTTCTCCTGGACAACACTGACAAATGGCAGAAAACAATTTGACAAATTTACTAACTGAATYGCTATTTACACTGTAGCTAACAAAACACTTCCCTACTTTAAAGTTATGAATTACCTTAAATATTTGGGCAAAGTCTCATTTTGGATAAAAACTTTGGCGGTAATTAACTAATCTGAATCCTGCTCTTGGCTAGCTTTTAAATACTTATGCTAATTAGAAACAGAAGTTTAAATGGTTAGAGTAAGAAGTTAAAGTCTTGAAAGTTCAACTAAGTTATTCTAGGTTYTCTCTCTGTTCTGTGCTGTTGGAATGACAGCAAAACAAGTTGCAGCTGAAGGAAAGGAAGTGTTTCAGACATATGGACTAATGGGAGACAGTTTAGAGACAAGGAAACCAAAATAGGTGGCAGAAATTCAGAGACCTAGGAGAAAGAAGAGGTGTTAAATCTCTGCAGAGACTCTTATTTAGGCTGTTGGCACTCCTGTTGATTTTATTATGAGAAAGTTTTAGACAYATATAGCACTAGCATCATTTAGTTCCAGAAGCAACACCCCAAAGAACCTGGTTTCCAGCTCCATCTAAATCTCACCAATATACAAAGAGATTAAAACATTACTGGGCTTCATTAACTCATTGAAAAACACTCCAAACCTAAATACTAAACATCATTCCAACACTTYGGAAAGCACAACGAGTTTGTGTTGTTTTACATCATGAACACAACCGCCTGATCTTTTAGGMATGAGTGTTCAGACATAGAACTTGTATACATACATAAAAATGTTCCCCAAAGCAGAACATGATTTAGGAAAACACCTCCAAAACTCCTCTCCCAAAATAAGCTGGGAACATGGTATAAAGATCTGTGAGCTCTTTGGGTAAGGATCACATYTGCAGATTTGTTACCTGCAGATCACCAATTTGTTACAGGAAATGGGTCTGCCTAAGCCTCCATTTCTGCTATTATTCATCCAGCCTCTGCCAACAGGTCTTGGAAGAAAGAGTAGCTACAACCATAGGAACCAACACCTTGAGTTCCTGTTTCCAAYAGCAACCAGTTACAGGAGTACACTAAAGAAACATGGTAGAAATGAGAGAAAACATGGAAGGAGATCAAATAAAGGAAAGTTGGATAAAACATAGTTCATCACCTAAGGCAACCATCTCAAATATACAGCTCAGTGGAAAAGATGCTGGGGAGGCTGCAACAGCAAAAGAAATGAAAGACTGTGAAAGGACAGTAAATTAGATACAAAGTCCAGTTACACAACAGCAGAAAATGTCCTAAGAATTCAGGGCTGGACAGTGCAGTTTCAACCACRTCAGATCCTCGCTCTCTCTCCAGCCTGCTGTAAGCACTCAGTTTCATTATCCTCATTATCATTATTATTATTCATTATCACAGAGGTGCTGAAAGACTGTAAGCAGCTCAAGAAAGAAAAGAGAAAAAAAAATTATCAGGGACCTGAAAGAATTTATTTATGAACAATAAAGCACTGCTGCTGGGCATAAAAGCCTTTATCTAATTGAAAGTAAACACCAAGGAGAACAAATAATTATTTACTATGGAGCACAAAGCGATATGAGCAATTACGAAAGGTCTAGGGTGACTAAAATGGACCACGTTCACCACCTTCKCTGCAGCTGTTCTCCTCAAAAGAATCTGTGGAAGCTCTGTCATTTGGGACACTTGAAAAGCAGGTTAGGGGAACGGACTGGAATACCGCAGGATGCTTCCTCCCCCCAACCCCTTTCCCTCCACCAATTTCTTTTCTCTAAAGAGGCATCAGCTGCATTTTCTTCTATTAAATAACTACTTCTACCCCATTTAATTAGTGCAAAAGGAAATGTATGTGGAAACTTATTTGTCCAACAGGGTCTATAATAGACAACTCTAGTTGCCTTTTTTGTTTGTTTGTTTGTTTGTTTTTTAAAAAAAAGGTTTGATTCATTCATTCATTTCTRCTTGTGCTAAAGCTTTACAAATTGAGTGTTTAGATAAACTAAATCTGTGTCTGAAATTATATCATAAACAACATTTCAATCATTTAGTGTTGTTATCCTCTAAGTTAAAGGACAGCTGAGGCAAGTTCTGTTGAAGAGCTATTTCTAGCTCTCCATTTTTGATAAAGTTGGTTTAATCTCCAACTCACAATGTAATGTCTTGTGACTATTAATTAACAATTGATTTTTTTTTAAATGACTAGAAGATAACTGGTTTCAGCTCTTCTCAGCACAAAGAGGTTTGTTTTCATTTATTGGAAGGCCTCTTCAATGATTTTCTGATGCTGGCCATAGACTTGTCCTCTGGTACATTAGTGAATTTTCCTGTTCCTTATCTGGGCAAGAGTTTCTTGATGAACAGTCTCTGTGTGGTTAAATATACTTTAGTTTCAACAGACACGTGTAATTTTTTCTGTTCCCTTATAGCTTCCCCTTGAAGCTCTAGTCTAGAGCATTCAATGCCCTGTATCCCACACACACTGAGAAGCAGATATGGTAAATGTTGCATTGGGATAAAGCTGTATCAGAGGTGGCTACACTTACCAGCTTGGGCTTACTCTCAGGTATGTCCCTGCCTGTTACCCAGCTGCTGTTTTCTCCCAGATAGCAGAAAGAGTGGAGGAAGTGATTCATTCTGTTAATGAAATGACYAGCCAAGCAAGCCCTAGAGCAGACCACAAGATAGCCAAAGAGGAGGGCTTATCTGCTATCCGCAGCTGCCCCAACTTCCAGCGAGTAATTCCTGCAATGACCACCTGCCTGGGGGATTAACTCAGCAGAGATGGCCACAGCCCAGGCTCAGTGACCGCTCCAGCCAGCGGCCATGGACCAGATGAGTGACCAGCAGACACCACGTGTCCCCTGGGAGGACGCTACCACCTGCCACTCCCAGYAGAGTTGGCCAAGAGCTTTTCTTCACTGCTCCCTTGGACGGCAGGGGAAGGGGGCTGCAGGCACAGCTCCT
The DNA here is from genome assembly GCF_003343005.1 of Rhea americana. NCBI lineage: Eukaryota > Metazoa > Chordata > Aves > Rheiformes > Rheidae > Rhea > Rhea americana. Next base: position 895,489 of record NW_028186845.1, on the reverse strand, counting down.
TCTATGCTCTGTGCCAAGCTTCACAACAGTGTCACCGTAAACACAGGGAAACAGAGCTGATACCACCTTATCTGGAGGTGAATCTGGCATTATGTATTGCCTGAAGCTATAGGCTATCTGCAAGAGGTACAAATCACTGACTGGTATTTTAGTACTGGTTCCTCTTCACTGCTCTGCAAAAGCAGATGGATGGTTTTTAATTGATTTTTTGAAAACATAAATAGAAAAAGCTCAATCATTTTCTGGTTACTGTTCAGTGTTTACGTTTTAAAGAGAATACGAGTTTAGCTTTGATGCAGCCTTCACTTGAAACTGAATCTCATCTCTATTTATGATTAAATTATTTAATATCTTTTGCATAGACCCAATTATTGCTGCTTTGTTCTAAAAATGTTCTAAAATGCTCCCAGCTGTCTAAAATGCTCCCAACTGTATTTGTTTTTTTTATATAAAAAATTGGCTCAACTGTCTGCCCTGCCATCTACTGTCCTCACCTTTTCATCAAAAATTGAATTTAGTTTTAATGCCAAAAACATTGCTTTGCRTGTCATCTCTTTACTCTTAAAGAGCACGTATCCCTCTGTGGTATCTTTTGAAACTAAATTTTCAGGCAAAAATTCTATGAGCTGGTGAATCTGATGTAGTCATTTCCTAGCAGCCAAGTCTTGTCAGCTTCCACTTTAGAGTCATCGACTTGTACGTGGCACCACGATGGTGAAGCACGTCGTTTTAGTTAATTCTCAACTATGCCACTCGCAATAGCTGCCATTCAAATAGCCACAATACGGAGTAGGTATTGTCTTGGAAAAGCTTCAAGACAAATATGTCTGTCCTGCCTTTTGCTTGCTGGTGTATCTCTGCATCCATGAGTCCTCAAGGAGGGACTAGTAGTTAAAAGAAGGCCCACAGAGACAGCAATGAACAGTTGAACAAMCTCCTTTCAGAGCACAGAGGATACGAAGGAGAGAAGCCTCCTTCCCAATGGGCTCTAAGAAAAAGCAACACAAACCAGTGGAGCCTGAAGCAGCGGGATTATAAGTAAATTTTTGCAGGCTAAGCAAGACCTGTAACGAGCACGCATCTTTAACTGGGGACAGGAACATGGTGGCTTTTTTCCTTTTCTTCTGAGACTATACTACTAAAAGCCACAGGAGAGCTTTTTTCACTGTGAAAGTAAGTGGGATGCTATGAGGAATGAATCACTAACACAACTATTCCTCAATTAACCAAAATTAAAAGCCCAAAGGTATTTCTTGGGGGGGGGGGGGGGGGGGGGGAATCAAATCTCTCAGTTCTGCCTAGCTGATCCTTCTACAACCAGTCCAGTTATCCTAATCTTGAATACACACCCCTGCCTTTGGTGCTTGATTTTAAATAGAGTCACAATATCCTTCTACACATAAAAGTAATTAAGCATACGTTTCCATGATGAGACCAAAGTAGCTCAATATCCCTTTTTCCAGTCTCTATCGACAGTTTTTATAAAAGACCATCATACTGAATAGTATAAGCTTCCWGAGAGACAATAAAAGTTGCTACACTGATTTTCAGTCAATAGGCCAAAGTCAAAGTGAATCAAATGTCTTAGATGCAAACAGCTGCCTGCATCAGGCTGAAGAGAGATATCGGAAGTTCKCACGCATATTGCTGTGTCCAAAACYCCYTTCCCTCTCCTTGGTCTGTTTTCTGTTATTTTGACATAATGCTAATAACATCATTCACAGTAAAAGGAAATCAAAAGCTGGTGATTCATATTGCAACTTGTAGTGATAATCCTTCTGATAAATCGACATCTGCTTTATATTCCTTAGCTATTTTGCTCAGGGAGGTGGTGCAGTCTCCATCCTTGTAGATCAGACTGGCTAAAGTCATGAGTAAACTGGTTTGACTCTGAAGGGTCATAGTTGACCCTTCTTTGGGCAGGAGGCAGGACTAAAGACCTCCTGAGGTTCCTTCCAACCAGAACTATTCCATGGACTTATGTGCTTCACCTCATTGTCCACATCCCTTTTTAACTGAAGCTTTTGCCTGACCTTTGACATCCACATGCATCAGATCCTAAACACTTTCTTAGCATTTTGACTAAGGGGATCCAAGATCTTTTAAAATACTTGCTGAAAGAGCTTTTCTAAATAAACAGGAATAACTTTGTTTACAAAGATTTGGAAGGCAAGATTGGCAGGATTATTATTATTATTTAATTTATTTTTTAAAAAGAGAAAGCGACCCTGAGAGGTTAATTTTTCCTAAATTAAACTACAGCATTTCAGGAGTTAAATGTAGCTACTTAGAGCCATTTGACAGAAAATGAACTAAATTATAGAGAGAATTTTTGAAATAAGGAGGTTCACTTACGGACAAATGATATTTAGGAGTATAGTGGGAAGCAAAACAGAATCAAAAGTAGTAATAGTCCAGCTTTTTTCAGGTGCAGCTAGAAGCAGCACTATCTATCATTAGGCAACATTTTYGATTAATCTGCTTCAAGGAGAGCAGGGAAGATAGCCAGGGAGGGTCACATTATGCAAAACGTTTTTTCAGCTAAGTTGGTTGTCCTCTGTTTGTTCAGTATGTTCCGGGCTGGCTCAAGATGCATGATGCAAAGACATCGAAAGTAGGTTTCATATATAATATAGAAACGTCTCCTCCCAGGGGACCCACGCTACATAATCAGATATTTTTCCTAACCAACAAAAAAAAACGATCAGACAAAACGTCTGCTCTGGAAGTAAGCAGTAGTTGCAGTGTGCAAAGCTCCAAAAAAGTTATTAACTTCACAAGAAAGTATGCCATAARCTAAAGTTAATCTCAGAAGATTGGAACATCTTTTACATGAAGAATTGCAGAACAAAACATACAAAATTAGTAGAGTGGTAATCCTATGCATTAACTGGAGCTCCTTATATTTTGACACTATCCCCCTTTCCTCCCCAAAACAAGTAATTCCATTAACAGCATTATTAGCTCTCCTTTAAAAAGCTAATTACACCTAACTCCACTCATAATGTTTAATTACTGGTTTATGCACTGTGCGTGGTTTCTAACATGATGAGAAACTACTCAGACAAAATTAGACAAAGGCTAACATAAACGTATTCTCATTTCAAACTATTTTCACAGACAGAAGTGGAGCTGGAGGAAGAGAAGCAGCAGCATGAAGATACGACTGCATTTCCGTAAGCGTTCAACATCTGTTCTCTTCGGCCACTACCTCCCCCATGCCCAAACATGCACGGGTGCTCTGTGTCTTGGAGAAACACGGCAAACTAAAACAGTGACTGTGTTTAAGAGTTTCATAATGYGCCAAGAGATGAATGAAACTATTTTCATTGCCTCTGAAAGAGCACAACATGAAACCTGAAGCAAAAGGCTGGAGGAGAATCATAAGGGGGTACATTAAGCCAAGCCAATACTGCTGTTTTCAAGGGGCTCTGCAGTACTACCATAATAAAAATCTGCTACCTAAAATGTGTACACAACAGACGGATAATAAGTTTTACCTCATTATCTCACAGCAAAATGATGGGGGGTTTAATTTAAATTGTTGCCTATAAAAATAAAAATGGAACAATTAGCACTCCTACAAATTTAAGTTGTTTCTACATCTATATAGGAACTGATATTGGGACAAAGTTTGAACAGCATGGGAACAGCGTTATTCTGTGAGGAGGAGCATAATGTGTATCCAGGAGATGGGTGGAGAAGAGGGGTTCTGCAGGAAGTATTTAATAATACTAAATAATAATATAACAGAGGAGAAAGGCATCATTCAGAAACTCTGCCCCATCAGTACTTTCTCACATTCTTCTCGTTTGCAGTCATGAGCAATGGTAAGTTTTCCTTTCCACACTCACCAGGGTTGTATAAAAACTACCTCATCAGCAACGAACAAGCTTCAACCCCAAATTACTACTTTTCTGTCTTGGTTTAAAGGATAACATAGACATAGCTAGACTGCTCATTATTTCAGAGTGTGATCCAACGTTCATTCGTATCACCAAGAAGATCCCAGCACACTTCTGTGGACGTCAGGACATGCCCTTAGATCAGTACCTAACTGCTATTTTCACAGATCAATTGTATTTACCTCTTACTGTTATTTTCCAAATAATAGATTTTTCAGAGTTGCATTATGTTTCAGTCCTTTACTTAACACTCATTTCTTAATGTCTCCCCTCTGCTTGTTTTACTGTGCTGTCTTAACTTGGCAGAGTCATTTTGTATCTTCAGATTTATATCCCCAAGCAATTTTGCTCTTTTTGGTAGATGCTCCGTTTTTTTTCCTGCTCTTGGTTCTTCCATCTCTCTCGCATTTCTCTCCTGATCATAGCCTGATCTTTGTAATGTCCCCTCTCAAAATGGCTTACTGCAGTCCTGCTTTTCTTGGACAACCACTCTTAAACCTAGGCAGACTAAGATTTGACCTTACTCCAGAAAGGCACCTTCGCAGAAGACAGTGTTATCTGTCTCTTTCAGCAGCATGAGATGTTTGAGGTGAATACTTGTTACGCCAAAATGCATTTTCATAGGAAGACTGACTTAGGAAGCAATACCATTCTTATCAAGACTTTGATAAAATCTTTAGGGCAATTGCTTATGCAAGTGTTACCTCTTTTGCTCGTGATTTAAAATAGGGGAGATGGTGCACCATAGTTAAAGAACATTTTGCTTATCTCGTTCTTTGTCACAGCATACAACATCCCTTTCCTCYGCATCTCTGTCCTTTCACAGATGCATCAGTATAAACACTTTCATTGACGGGTAGGAAACAAGGGAGTTGAACTTCATGCATCACAGCATCAAATTAACAAAGACGGGTCATGAATTATACAGATAGTTTGTCATTCATTTCCTTTAGACTGTATAACTAATTAAAAGCTGTACTTTTCATGCAAATTCTGTAATTACTCTGACATATGCTACCCAAGCATTCCATCCCTGGCTAATACTATGCTCCATTAGAGAGAAAGTTAATGGTGGTCTGTGGTTCTGACATTAGTCTGAACCATAAAAACTAATAGCTGAAACTTCTTGTTATTGGTGATCGTCTTCTGTGACCTCTCGTCTACATTTGTTAAAAACACACATCCTCCTCCGTGAGAAGGAGTGAGCCCATTTGAAAGGCAGTCTCATCTTAGGCCATTCCACGAAAAAAGATCCTTCTGCCTATTAAAAAAAATATAATGAAGAGAAATTGCAGAAACAAAGCTACTGATCTGAGACCTCAGACAGTTCACCTTCCCTCGTATCTAAGCATCTCACAGTATTGCGTGGGAAACTGGAAAGTATGTTCACTACATTACAGACAGGAGATAGAGTTAGTTATAACCACACAAACTGAAGTGTTTCTGCAGTAACCCATTGCCTCCGACAATCATTGGCTACATCAATGATCATCAGTTAACCCTTAACTGCACAAACACAACCTGCTCTTAAGATCAAGGTTTGAAAGGCTGAGGTATAAACACAGTACAGGAAAAGAGGGATTTAGGCTGGAGGTGACTTTTTTTTCTTTTTTTTTTTTTTTTTTCTTTTCTTAATAGATGCCTCTAAAGTAACCTGTCAAGACTCTTTTTCCTTTTACTTTTTCTAAACTTACTACATGCATTGCTGAAGAACTAAAAGCTCACTTCCCCTTTTATCACTACTTCTTTGTTAAAAGATCATTATTTCTCCACCAAAAGCAAATTTAACTTTGTTTTATACATAAATGAGGCACTTGAGGCTCCCAGATGCCAAAAGTTAGTGCTTTTCAGAAAACTAGTTTCAACATTAACCTATCAGCAGCATTATTAATTTACGTGGAAACACTACATTGCAYATGCAAACTTCTCATGCACCTGTARGAACAATTGGACAAAGAACATCAAAAGATATCTGTATTTTAGCCCTTTTAATCCTTTACTATCATTTCTATCGTGCAATTTTCCTACAGATGTATGTAAAGATATCATCTCCTTAGTGTCAAAGGAGGATGCAGACTTTCTGTTGCCTCCTTTTATTTATTAGCTGAAAGACAGACATTTGATAATTGTCAAAGGACAGAGTAATTGGGATTTTCCAAGATGCCTAAGGGAACTGGTGTTCATCAACCACTGAATTTCAAATTGAACTGGGCTTCTAATTCTTTAGGTATTAGAAGAACAAAGAATGAAATTTTCAGTAAATGGCTTGGGCACAGAAAGGCACATTCCCCATCACATGCACTTGTGCAGTCAATGGTTAGCACTGAGTGCCATGGCTGAGTAAAAATGCAAGCAAATGAGAAACTTACTCAAACAGAACAGTCATGAGGTTCTGCATTATTTAGAATCTACTGGTTTTTAATAAGTTTAACTTTTAATAAGTTTAGTAACAAACACAAAATAGCTTTCAAACTTTGGGAGTTGTCTGGAGTCTTTTTTCCTCCTTCAGATATTGCAAAGGATACAATCTTCTCCTCTCTTTATGCATAACTTTTCCTSAAAAATATGAGTCTTCAGAAAATACAGAAGCAGCAACAACTCTGATTAATGCCTAATTGGATGGGCTATTCCTAACTGCTCTGTAGCCAGTGTGAAAATCTACATCCAAGCAAAGAGGGTGCCAGTTAACAATACTGTACGTCCTTTTTGCAGGATCAAGACATTGCTTCCCTATTCAGATTTTATGTATGTATGAGAGCTTCAGGACAAGCAGCCAGCTTTTACTGTCTTCATACAACACTTTCCACAGTGTGATTGCAACTGATATTTAAATGTCTAATTTTTAAGTGTAATGCAACCAACAGCCCATCATGATCACTAATCCTGAAAGAAAATATCTTGAGGGTGCAAGACAATCAGGAGCCCCCTCTTATGCCTGGAAGCTGGCAGAACACAATTAGGCACCAGCAAGTCATTTAGACTCATTAAGGGCCTTGCCAAAGCTAGTGACAGTCACACTCTACCTGACCTTAACCAAATCACTTAATGCACTCACCTCTCTTTGCCTTAGTTCCCAAGTGTAACATGGGGATAAAACTCATTCTAGTTCACAGGGACACTGTGCAAGTCAACTTTTCCAAAACACAGYGAAAGCTTCCAATGTGCTGCTAAGTTTGTTCAGAAATACAGCATCATAGGCTATTTCTGCTCAAGTTTATTTCCTAGTTGTTTATTTTTAAGGAATAACGCCTAAGTGAATTATAAACACTTTGACATTCACTTCAGTTATTACCTTCTACCACTTATTCTGTTGACTGCTCCTCATTACTCAACTTCCATCAGTGAATGTGATTGCCTGTCATTGCTCCTTGGCACTTGGAGAAGTCACCTACCCWTCTAATTCATTTTTGCAAGTTGCCAGTTTTGATTACTTGTCTCAAAACATCATTTTTGTTGTTCTGTCACTCACAGTTCATCRTGAACTCAAACGCTGGAAAGCATGCCTCGTTTGTTTGTTTGTTTAATAGGCAACCGTTGCTTTACGCTATAGGATGACTATCACAGGGCACTGACCAACCCAGACTCCCAGATAGGAAGTCTTCATTTTTGGCGAGCATCCAGCGGTTCAGTACAACAATCAGCACCAATCCACGAGCAGGGTAGCATGATGTAGCTGGGGCTAGAAACAGAACTGGGATAACATGCATTCCTCATGTGATAGATAAATTCAAAAGAAAACTCATGCAAGTTTAAAAAAGCGTGCATCTGTTTGACGCACTGACAAAATAGTTGATCTTCAACGTAAGGCTGTTCAAGAAGTGAGTGATCTTTTTTACGCCATTGTAAACTTTCCTTGTTTTTTCCTTGCAATAACTGAGAAAAACAGACAGAGAGGATTCTTCCTCTGGCTTGCTGAGATTTCACATAACTTCAAAACACTTCCATTTATTATGGACATAATCCATATGTCCACATGSACATGGATTTTTCTCCTCAATAGTCCAGCCAAGGCTTAGCCCACAAGCGAGATAGGATTTTAGTCTTGCAAATCAATTATGTTCCCAACACATCCTCATCACATCAGTTACACACCAAATAAGAACAAGAACTCCTTCCTGCGTCAGAACGGTACATAATTTATCATTTCTCTCATGGCAAGCTAATCTACAAAACTCAGTTTTTAAAAGTTGATGAAGCTTGTTATCCCCAGAGAGATTTAACCTCTCATGGAAGAGTAGAGGGGATTGGTAACACTTCAGATATACTGTACAATTCCTTGATGTATGTTTTCAGAATGACACGCCATTTGTCAAAGTCATTTAGAGGAATGTTACCAAAGACTGAYTCCTTCACTGCATTTTGGAGATGTTGTCCCATGATTTGAGCAAACTGCTGACATAGAAGAAGCCAGGTGGGATACTAAGTTATTCATTCCTGAAATACATGATCTGTGTAGTTGGAAAAAAAAAATAAAAAATTTTAAAAACCACCATACAGAGTAGCTTTATATCTGTGGCATGAAGTTTCTCATGTATTTGCATCTTGTCAATGCAGTGTAGGACAACTTCCAACTCTGAAATGCAAATGAACTGCACACAGTTTCTGCTTTCAGTATATTAATTACAAAGAAACAGAAGATTGGTGGTGTTCCTGGGGCTTTTRCAGAGATTTTTGTACAATTGTTCCAGTGAAATTTTGGACTTAGGACTGCTTTATGGTCAGGTAGACATTTCACAGATGGCCTAAATGAATTCCACTTCTCTCTCCCATTGAGYATTTGGATTTACAGGGTTTTGTTCGATTTAGTTCATATGATAAGCTGAATTTAAAGCCAAAGCTCTGAATGTGATGCTGACAAAAGATAAATATATCCTTTAAATTGGCAGTGAAAAGGGCTACTTCCTGGAAAAGCAAAAAAATTCAATCCCAGAGCATGTGTTAGCTTCGGACACAAGGGGAATTCATAAAGAGGAAATGAAAATAAGAGTTGGAAATGCTAACCAAAATCAGATTGTTTCTATCTAACCTTCCTCTGCATTACATGTCCCCGTATTTCCTGTACAGAAAGGCATTTCTACAGGGGAGGAAGAAATTACCTGGTACACAGATGCACACGCAAAGAAGCTTGCAAGAGCGTTATTAAAGTCAAAAGCCAAACATCCAGGTGTTAGGAAATGCCAGAACCAATGTTATTTATACAGCCGTAGTTAAACCATCTTGTAGCAAGGCATTGCGCCAGTGTCTCCAGCGATCTGACCCCACACCATTTTTCCACAGGACTCCAGCTTCATTCAGGGCACAGAAGAGGCAGCATTTAGTTTGACAGATACGTAACCTCTGTCCCGGGCTGCCTAACATTTGACCCTTTTTGCAGCACCACAGGTAAATCCCAGTTTGAAACCAGAATTCCCTTTTCCTCGTCAGCTTTTCAGTAGCACTTCTTACAGGATTTTTGTGAAGATAACTCTACCGTGCTGACAAGAAATAGAGGCAGCGCTATTCCTATTTCACAGACGGGGAATGCAGGCACAGAGACAAGTGTTCTGCTAAATTTAGCAGAATGTGGGTCACTTAAGAGCCAATATTTTCAGAATATGTATTATTCAGGCAGCACTTAGCTATACGCAAAGACTTGCGCATCACAGTGAAGTTCCTGCAATTTACAGAAGTTTGAACGACTTCCCATTAAATGTTTCCAAACTGCARGTTTCTGATGGAAAACTGCACCTTGTTTCCCACAGGAAACGAAATGTATACAGTTGTGCCGTCCGTCCACTCATGCTGGAGGGGATCCTCCAGCTAACTTCTGAACCTGCTGGCYGGTTTCAGACAGAATCGGCAGAGGAAAAGCTCTCTAAGCGAATGCCTCTAAGCTTAATAAAAACTGTCTGCTAAGTAGAGAGACACACAAATTACAGTATCTAATGAGAGAAAGGAAGGTGCACCTCTCCGCCGTTCCTGGTCAAGCTCCCTGGCCTGCAGCGCGTGAGAAAACTGACRGTTTTAAGGCATTCTAACACACAAGCATGTGGAGCTAATATCCACGCCGTCCTCTGAGGAGCTGCGTTCTAGTCTGACGATACAAACACAGAAGTAAAAGACTAAGGCGATCTCACAGACAYGCAGCAACGAGCACGGCCCTCACCGCAGGGCCGTGCTGCGCCGCGAGCCGAACGTCGCTCCGCGCTCCCACGGCCAGAAGCGGTGCTTGGACCTCCACAAGTCCCAGCRCAATTTCTGATGATATTCTCATTCTCTGCTGACAGGACACTACAACAAAGTGATGATTCGACTTACTCAAGAATAAATTCCCTGTCTTAAAACAGGAAGCGTATCTCAGTCTTTTCCAAAGGCCAACAGAATATACTGTAACTCGAAAGAGGGGAAAGAAAACGGGGTTTTGAGAAAACAGCTCCTCAGCACAGCAAAACTTTTAAACAAACAGAAGCTACATCATCTTTATTTGCACAGCTCTCCCCAAATCTCCAGCAGCCAGCCCTCACTTGAGGGACCGGCACTCACTAACACCTGAGTTCAGTTCTATTTTCTTTCCAGATCCCCAGTGCTTAAACCACTTTTCGTTCAGTCTGTCTTAACCTCAAGATGACGACCACCAATCTTGCTTCTGCCTTCTTTAGCACAGCAACCCCCTCCTCACCTTCTACCTTCTTCTTTCAGACCCCCTCTGCAGTCAACTATAGTTTTATACTCTCTGCTATTCATCTGAACTGAAACCCTGCTAATTTTCCTCTTCATTACTGAACTAGATTGTACRGGAATAATTGGGTAGCATTGACTATGTGATGCAAATTATGTGCTGTGCTTTTACCCGAGCCATCTGCACAGGGAACATGCGAGAGGCCTGCTGTGGAATTTACACACCAGGCAAGGAAAAAGGTATCATTTCCATCAGCTTAGAGTTGTGTAAGGCATGCTGAATGCATTTTTAAAGAGAACATGGCTGTGAGCACAGCAAGAACTGGCTGCTTTTACTATAAAGAGTATACTCTATAAAGAGTATTCTATAAAGAGTATTTCTAGATAAGGGTGATACGTTGTTATGAAAATTAAGGAAATGCATCCAAAAAATAAATGGTAATGGTACAGCAGTAAATTCACACTCTGTCATCTCACAGAGTTCTAGCAACTGTACAGAAAATAAAGCCTAYAGAGTGGCCAAGGAGATGCCAGCCTTGAAAACAATGACGTGCTGATTACTGCTACTAGAAATCTGCCCTCATTTCAATCCTTTTCACATTCCCCACCCAGAAGCTGCAAATTAAATGCTTGTGCATCTCATAGTCCCCTGTCTTTGTCTAGCAAACCCRTATGACTGGGCTGAGCCCATGCTTAGTTCAGCAGTTTCTTCCACACAAACTGATAACTGCATGCAAGTGCAATGAGAAAGCTGACTGCTGTATCCAAAAGCTATAGGAGCTTTGCAGGTCTGATCTTCCCATTTGTAGAACTCAATGAAAGTTGTGCTTCTGACTAGTGTTGCAAGAGAAGAAAAATAAAGAAAAATTTGGCAAGAGAAAGCATAAAAAAGTAGTCAGAGAATCTTGRTTTACAAAAAGCAAAGGGCCTTTAGAAGGATGGGTTTTGCTTTCCAACAGCTTCCTTAGGTGACAGCTGCTTTCTACTGTGCAACTGCAGGATACCACTGCGTCTGTAAATTCACCTATGCGATCTAAGTCAAGAGTGGACCAAAACTCTTCTGACATAGAATCCACAAATAATGTACATGTATTGGATTCAAACATGTCTACTGAAACGCACTATAGAGGRGCAATTCCTTTGGGATCCGGCAACTGCTAAACCCCCGGAGGGCTCCCGTTACTGCCCACTCCTCTTCTTGTTTCTGTCCTCACACTTTCACCCTGGTCTAGCTTTTTAGAGATGCTATTAGCTAATATCTCCACAAGAGTTCAGTATTGTAAATACGAGGATTGTAGGTAAAGGGAAGCGGGAGTGCTGGCACGAGGATGCGCAGATTGGAAAGGTACCAAGGAGGAGCTAATTTTCTCTGTAACAGACCTCACAGATCCTGTATAAGACAGCAGATGATATACTTGCTAGAAATAGTCAGCAAATAGCACTTCAGTCTTATCTCCAGACCTGCTACAGTATTCCCACATAGAACGGGTTCCATGTAAGCAAGCCTGTGCATACAAATAATTAAAGCTAGACATCCTGGCTTTTACATTACAGAGTAAGGCCTTTGCTGATTAAAGCAGCATGTACCTGTGACAAAGGGGACAAATCTATTTTTCTCCTACCCACAGCTATTAAAAATGATTTTTAAGAACCTCCTTTAAAATGACAAATTACAAACAGCATGGACGAGGAAACTATAATTCTTCCTTCCCCCATGACACATGGCTCTCCTCAGAAATGTTTCTATTTCTGCACATGAAAGTTCCTCCAGTATGCACAAGGAGAAACATCTGCTTCTGATAGTGCACAGACAGCAATATTTGTATCTCTGATGGCTAATAAATGCAACCSAGGTTTTGTTCAGAATATTAACATTGCCAGGAAAAGCAATGTCTGCGCAAGCTGTTTCAGCCGCGCATGTCCAGAACCCAGCGGTATTGCAACTAGGCAGATGATAGTTCACATCAGTTTTGCACTGGAGTTCTGTTCCTTTGTTTTACAGCACTCCCTGCATACAGATCTTTTCAGGCAAAGACGAAGATAACAAAATCTGGAAGAGCATTCTGAAAGCAGATTTTTGCTCTGGAAGCAAACTGAGCAGCATAATGAAYGGCCATGGTAGTCTCTCACAATCATCATTCACCAACATAAAACAGGTCTTGGGGATTGTACTCACCAATCATGCTCTTTCAAAGTTATACTGTTATCTGTTAGCCAATCGTCTTGGATAAACTCCAGTTGGCTTTAAAATTAAATATATTGCCTCTYGAGGTCAAGATTGAATTTGTCTTCACCTCCACGCTGGTTTACTGAGTGCTTCTTGTTGTGCCGTGTTTCACAGCTGCATGCCAAGGTTTACTGGAGGCACAGGGGAAGATCATACAGGTTAAGCAGGACAGATGGGCAAATAAGAGTGTTAATGTCATTGCCCTCTGGTCCCAGAAAATGATAGAACAGACCCAAACTGGAAAAGATTCACTCAAATCAATGGACGAACATTTGGAGTGCTGTAAGGCAACTAAGACTCACTCACTCTGTTTTTGGCCTTCTGTGGTCAGCCTAACAGGCCTGTAGCTAAGAATTTGACCCTTTATACTGTAGGAAAACAGTATTAATTACTCTGAAAGTAAAGAGAACTCGCCTTTTAGGTTATGTAATCCATGTTGCCGCTGTCCTATGTAACTACTCAGCGCTAAACAACACATAATTGAATGAAAGCTGCAACGCAGGGCAGGGAAACTGCTGAAAAAATTAATACCACCAATCAATGATATTGATTTACTTATTCAGTATTCCAGGTAGAGCTGGCCATTTTAAGTTATTATCCTCAGAAGTCAATGTATTCAAATCCTATGCAAAAACAAAGGGAAAAAGTCAGAGAACATAATTTGCAACATTTGCAGCTGAGAAAGGAGACACTGAACAAACAGTGTGTATTGAGGAAAAAATCCTGTTGAAAAAGGAATGGAGAAAGAGGAGCATACACGAACATTTGCTAGCATACTGTAGAAAGTATAATGCATTGAATATACTATTTACACAATCTTTTCATTTTGCCTGATATTATTCAAAATCTAAAAGTGGAATTTCAGYTGTGCATGTGTCTATAGATACATCTAAAATACACGCATACACACATATGTGTATATATAAAACAATTTCAAAAGAACAACTGGTGGGTCTTGGAGGACTTTAAAGTATGAAGTGATACAACTCCTATCTGTATGTAAAGTTAAGGTAACAATATTGTCAGTTAAGGATAGAATAGCAATTTGCATTATTATCCACTGTAATGTAAATTGTTATTTTTACCAGCAAATACACAGCTTGCTTTATACTCAGTGTCAGGATGAATGTTAAATCACAGCTGATGAATAATTCATAGGCATTATATAATGCAACRGCTCATTGTAGGATTCATGCTTGAAGAATGACTTCTCCTGGTTAGACGCTGTTTAGATTCTGGGCCAGAAAACACTCTGCCATGACCTGTCTGCAATGAGATCATGATTTGCAGATGAAAGGGTTGGTTTATTGTTTGTATTAAAAAAAGTTATTGAGTTTTTATTACACAGACACATCTACAAAAATCTAAATAAACAAATATACAAATTCAGCCAGCATGCTCCATCCACTAGGTTGACTGCAGAGTAACAACTGGGCAAGGCAAAGTTAAGGCCAGTACACGCCAAATACTATGCAAAATGTAGTGCAATGGGGAGAACATCACATTTRGCATTAGGAAATTTGGGTTCATTCCCAACTCTGCCAATTGCCTGGGACATCACAGAAACACAGCGAAGTGATTTCCCCCAGTGTTCTTGATTGGGAAAAACAGGAAACAAAGATTGCAACCTTCCCAAGACAGAAATTGAGTCATGGTGTTTTCATAACTAGACCACATACTTGACTGGGATCTTCTCTCCAAAGTGGAACAAAGATACCTGGCTTCTACCATAGATAGGCAGAGAGAGGTGAGGATAAATGGCCTGTGGCTCTTCATGAATCCTGTGTTACAGCTGGATGAGAACATTATTCACAAATAAAGAGCAGGAATCTCAAGAGCTTCACGGAATTAAACGTAAGTGATTATATATACTTTTTTCCAAATGCTAGGGGAGCTTGTTTGAAGATGTCATTCAAAAACAAAACTTGCAAGAACATATTTTTCTTACTACGTTTCCCGACCCCCTCCCCGCTTTTTTTTTTTTCTTTCCTCTGTCCTTTCCAGCTCTAAGTAGCTCTACTAATCAGAGATCTCCCCAGAATTGATAAGGAGGGAGGCAAAGAGAACAGAGCAAGAACTTAACACGGTTTTTAAATCTTGCTCTATATGTTCTCATAACTATGTATGTGCTCAGATAACATCTAGCATTATGGGTGAATTCAGTCTCAGAGGAAAAAGTTATAACTGATACGTGCTGAAGGAACATATACTCTTTGATCAGGTCATTCTATACTGAGCTCTTAAACTCAAGTTCTTCTTGCATCTTCCTTCCATACTGCCCATTAAACATGATCTTTATCTAGAAGTCTAAACTGTATAGTACCTTCAACACCCTTATTTTTTATGGGTAATAATGTATCTGTCAATGGGATGTATGGATAGAAAGAATATTACATGGCAATCTGCACACTCTCCATAAAAATGGAAGTGAATTCAGAACCCAGGCTGTGTTTTAACACAGCCTCTGTCACAAATATTCTGAACTCCTTTTCTCACATCGGCAAAACAGCATATTTCCAGTTTCTGTTCCACACTGCATGGTTTAAGGGGCCAATGTTCAAATGACAGTTTCTAATTTGAAGAGACTACTTATCACAGAAGGGGAAGTGATTTCTCTCTAACTTTATTGATGGCCATGAAAATATATATAATTCCTTAGAGTTCCACACAATTCTGGTTCTGTAGAAGTTTTCATTTAATTCATGTTACTTTGTTTTTTGTTTCTCTAGCAATGCTATATGATATAAACAACCCCTGAGCTCACTCTCAGAAACCAGTCTACGCAGTCCAGAAGTGCAGCAARTGGAAATACCTGGAAGTATTAGAGCAGTGTTAGTAGCTGAGAATAGGGGGCCCTYGGCAGGATCAGTAGGTCCAGAAGCAGCAGCAGTGCCGTGACACAGCTGCTCAGCTGTGGTTCTGCAACACTCGGTGCTAGACTACACATCTTTCAGATGTGAGAGCACAAGGCTGTGAGGTGCRACTAAGGACCATTAGAGGATGAAAGCATCCCCAGACCTTCCTAGAGCAGTCATCAGTGTGCACAGACACTACTGTGAAGAGTGTGAGTGCTCTCCAGCTGTTCCAAGCAGACATCACAGCAGATGCATATAGCACACCCACCAGTACAAGCTAGAACATCGGTGAGCAACGGCGATTATTGCTACGCCTTTGCTAGTTAAGTTATATTCGGCCCAGGTATGCTACCTATATTCTTTTCACAACAGATTTGCAAGTCTGATGAGCACTCTGTAAGGTCAGAGCCATGACAACTAAAAAATCAAAATGCTGAGTAGTATTTCTACTTTGGCTCTACTAGTATTTCTACTTACGTTAACAATTACAGTAATATTTCATTTAATGGAGGTCCCTAAGCTATTCAGTCTGTGCTTGCAAGCATCCTATTTTTGTAAGTGGTTATGACTAGCTGATGGCATCTTTATTATCAAAATATGCTGCCACCTTCTTAGGGAAAGGAGCATGAGTGCAAAAAATAATTACTCATTAAAAAAATCCAACCTGAAYTTATTAATAATGCTATGCTGTTACAGATCTTCCAGTTACACAAGAGACTGCAGCATACATTCGTATCATGGGTTCCCTAGCTTTGTTGGTAGTAAGTCACCTCAAAATTTGAATACAAGTTAGATGCATTATAATATGCAATCCTCATGTGATCAAGCAGCTTTTTGGCTGTTGCTACTCTAGAGAGAGAGGGAAAGACCACGGATGGATACAGTTATGAAATGAAGAGCATACTGCTTAGATTCAGCAATATCGTGCTGTCATTTTTACACAGTGCTCCTTTCAGTTTTGCCACAATGACAAAACGTAATTGCCTGACTATAAATATGCCCAAATAAAAGAAGGTATACAAAAACTACTTAGAGACCAATGACAATAGTGAAAAAACACCCAGCTCTAGACAAACTGGCCCCTGATTTTTATAAACCATGTAGCTTACCCTTCAGGGAACAAATCACCCAGATCTCCCAACTAAGCAGAATTAAACAGTATTAGAGTACAGACAAGACTCCTACAACACTACTTAAGCACTCTCTGGAACGGATAATTCTCTACAGTTGATACAAGAGCTAGATGCCCAAGCCTGGCTGTTCTGTATGCTGTGCTAATGATGCTGTTCCCCACTGGACAGGATATAAAAACTTGTGATGCCCATTACGATCTCTAATTACTTTCTCCCAACAGAAGATGCATCAAGCCAGCATACTTTATGATGGGATTTATACAGACTGTGACGAATAGGTCAATAATAATGTACAACTTCCTTCTAACCTTAGAAATTTAAGATATTTACCTGCTACTTGACTATCTATGTTTCCTTTGCATGTTCCTTTGCATGTGTTAGCTGCTGTAGCTGCTRTACAGCATTGCAAATAGCAACTAAGTAGCTGTCAGGCTTTGCCTGAAAAGTGACAGCATTTTGATAGCAAAATCACCCCCCATATATTACAGTGCAGAATGTGTTTTGAGAGTCCTTAGGAATATGGCATGCTAGCAYAGACCACAGTGAGAGCAAGTTCTGTGAATGATTTAAGTCATTCCATATCCAGTGACACAGGATAGTGGAGCGGGGGGAAGGTTAACAAGTCTGATCTATTTGCTGTTGATTAGCGTTTGTACCTTTCGGTGCAGAGTCCTAACGCAAAGCAAGATCTCTTTTTGGAGGAAATGCATTTCTTAAGATGTCACTTAGTTTTTGGGGTTCTTTGTGGTCTCTGTGCTCCTTGTGCTGCACTCAGATATGATGTCCTTCCTTTTGCYGTTGAAAGTTATCCCATACTTTGTCTAAGAACAATCTACAAAGCCAAGTGTAGCAAGAATGRAAGTTTAAAGAAAAGCAGTTAAAAAACTTAAGAGAATTTTCCGATGTCACCTTTTGGGGACCTTTTTCATTTGGGATATTATACATGGACCTGAAGGGGTAAGCTGAACACTATGCAGTACTATCTAGTGATGCTTAGAAGTACAGTAGGCTTACCAGTGCTTCTTGGGGAGCTGTAAAGTACAARTGTCTTAATGAAATATCATCTTTGTTCATGTTTGTGTTAGTCTGAAATTCTGTGTGCTTATCCAGTAATTCTCTGTAGCTAGTAATAAGCTTGGTGTAAATCTGTTCTGGCTAAATCAAGTTATTATAAGACAGGGAAATTAATAGTTTTACAATTCACTTCCTGCCTATATTTTAAGATTTTGCTGCCAAATTTTACATACTTGTTTCCTGAATGCTGACAAGCAGAACAACTTGTATTGATTCGCAGTATTCATTCTCCATATGACATCACTGACAGCTTCATTACATGGTATGCTAATTTTTTTCCATGTGGTCACCCTTAACAAGATTAAATACATGCTGTATTTTCAAGCCATTTACTTGAAAGAAATTGTGGTTAGATTGTCATCACATCAAGGTTATTTAACCTAAGTAGAAAAAAGAGTAATTCTGAAAGAGAGGTCACCTACTGATAATAAGAAAGTATATTACTCATATAATTTTTGTGACACGTTAAAGTGGTATTCTATTTTCAATCTTATGCCATTCAAATTATCCTGAGGCGCTTTGCATATTTATGGAACACGCACTTACGACAATTCATTTCCTCTTTGAAATCAGAATTCTGATCCCACTTAAGTCAATGGGAGCCTTGCCATCTACTTTAATGAAATCAAGATTTGGTTCTTACTATAACTGAGATACCTCCATAATACTCTGAACAACCATCATAAATTATCGCAGACTGCTGCCCCTGTTGGAAATTGCTAATACAATCAGCAGGTTGGAGGTGCAAAGGAAGCAACAAAGAGATTACAATTGTGAAAGAGAGTTACAGTGACACTCTGCACCATATAAATACCATTTTACCCATATTATGGTGTTAATCTGCATGACTTTCCTGGATCTATCTTCGCTAATTAAAGTTGTTTAATATACAACATGCAAGCATAGAATAATACTTTATTGCAAATAAATATGCTGCTACAATCAGCACATTTTCAGGCAATTCATACGTAAGTGTCACTGTTAATGCATTATGCATACAAAGAAACATTACACCTTTCTCAAAGGCTTTTTTTCTCCTTTTTGTAATGCTTATGCTTGAAAGTTCAACATGATCATAATTTGGCTAACTGGGAGACAAAAAGGTGAAAGAGGTACAAATAATGGATTGTGCCAAACAGGAGGGAAAAAAAAAAAAAACATAGCTMATAAGCAATACAGTGTTCATTAATAGCTGCTTCCTAAAGGACTCCCACTAGCCTGCAGAGAATCTCACGCTCTTTTTTCCAAGGAGGTTGGTGTGCAGTTGATGTACTGACTTTCACACAACTCAAGTGTTCCAATAACAATTACTCGTAACTAACCTCCTTCAGCTCATCCTCTGATAGGCACGAGACATTCACTAAATAAGCATTTATCACGCGTCTCTAACAAACGCTACACAAACGTTTTAGACTTTGCTGACCTAAGCAGGAAAGTACTCTATTTCACATGCAGAAATTTCCACATACATACATCACMTTTGTAAACGGGACTGAAATCAGTCCTCTGAAAACTTGATAATGTCACTGCAAATATTTAAGATATTGCAGACACACAGGTGCCTGCGAAAAGTAAAACTTCGCAATGTTAGGGACATGAACCCTAACATTAATGTGCTTACTACTATCCAGCTRCTAGTAATTTTAAATGACCATCTGATTCCAGCCTCTTGTGGTACTGTTGGCTTGAAAGCTTGCATTTCATTATCAAATAATCAAATGTTTACAGGAGACAAGACATGATAAAGGTTGCAAATCCCAGGTTTGGAACAGCTTCCTTTTTAGGTATCTCAAAAAAAGAAAGAAAGAAAAAAAAAAAGATATGGTTTCTACAATGAACCTTTCTGAACCTCCATTCATTCTGTTTGCATGTCTCTCTCTATTCCTCTTTCCCAAAGGTGCTTCTTTATTTTTGACACAGTCCTTCTCTGCAACCTTTTTTGTATGACAAAAATGACTGGTAGCAGGGGACAGCTCTGGTGTCCCAGTGCTGTGTAAGAGCGGATCTTTTTTTAGAAAATAATCTACCAAAATGCATATAAGTATCARGGAACTATAACCACTCCCAGGGAGCTAATGCTCCTCTTCTGCCTTGCACAGAGGATGTAGGTTGTAGTGCAGATATGAATCCAGCCAAATAGCTTTGCATGCTCTAGCAGTGCTTTATGATCTTTTTGTTATTTTATGTTGTCACCTACACATAGAAACTCTCAGTTCCCTCCCATCTTCCAAATACACTAGATTTCTTGGCAAAKAATTTATTGCTTTAAAATTGCTGAAAAATGCACATTTCAGAAGTCATTTACACATGCCACACAGTCAACAGGATATAAACATAAATATGACATCAATAGCTAGTTCTGTTGAAGTTAGTGCATCTGAAAGCAAAATTTCTGAATCAGTCAGAAACATCGCTACTCCTACACAACAAGCAAGAGACCAACACAAAAGTCTGTGTCAGTCAGCAGTCTTCGCTTTGATTTGAATGGATGCAACTGATTGTGTCTTTTCACGATCATCAACGTTCACAGAAAAATCTGCAAATCACTTTTCAAYTTGTCTACAAAAACCAACCATCCCTCCTAATTCCCTCCTCAGTTATATCAGTGATCAGAGCCTTTCTCTGCCAAAAACACACAAGTGGAACATCCTTCAAGTTTCTTCTCTAATTACAAAGTCCAGGTAGCGATTACACCCACGAAGGCTGGGGGGATGTGGACGAAGGAATTAACAAAACAGTGACAAGAAGAAAAGCTTCTTCTATTAGAAGCCCAGACTTTTTGTAYGCTTGCACCTCATAATATAGCCATATAGTGAGGACCGTGCTCCTACTGTACTGCTTTTGAAAGAAAGACAACTGTAGCACACATTGCAGACAGTCAGTATCRATAATTGTAATGAACAGTTTCTCCTTGTTTCCCTATGAGTCCCAGCTTCTACTTGACGTCGCTCTTGCTGGCATATAAGCTCTTTGGGACAATTTTCTTTCCATGGTCTCTTCCCTGCCACACATAGCTACCGGCARTTAAAGTAGTACAGTTACAGAAGATTACTGGCATATTTTCTATGTTTTTCTATTCTACTAATCGAATTCCAAACTATTACCAGAGAGAATTGTTATAAAATGCCGCTGAACTCAAGATTGTTTGGATATTAGAATTGAAATGAGAGAAGAGGGAGGAGAGGAAAAAGRACGCCACTACTGATGCGCTGAAACTCTCAGTTTGGAAAACATGTCAGATAAATATAGATGCCGGTACACTGCAAGAAGGACTCTGCTGAAACCCTGCAAAGCCAGAAGTATCACTTGAGGGAGATCTTATAGGGCCAGTCTCATCCAGCCATTTATGTACCCCCAGAAGTCAGTGTTGCACCGAGTGGTAGACATAAAGCAAGATACRGTCACAAACAGCAAACTGATAGCACAACTAGGTGAATTCAGACTTCTGACTTCCAGTCCTCTCAGTTACAATATGCAAGCACCTATGTAGTCCTCTAATAGAGTACAGGGTAACGGAAGTACGCGCAGGGCTAGAGGGATTATGCACTGTTCTGTCCTTTGGAAGAGCCTTATAAACTCACTCCTACAGACTGCAGAGTAAAYGCGTATCTCATTTCAAGTAAACTCACGACGTCATGTATGACACTCACGTAAGTTGTAGGACAAATATGAAGGGGAAAGCAAGTAAATTACTTTTACATGTATTCGCAATGGAAGTGCCCCCAAACTGAGTAATTTAAATTGAACACAAGTAGGCTCTCAATAGATTTGCAAGGTTTACACCTATTATTGAAATCAGCATTAGCTTACCCTGAGAACTCCCCCACCCTTCAGAGATCAAGCAAAAAGATCTCTCACAGGCTTTTGGTGTGTCTGCTCCTCCACTGGTGCATTAAAAACTAAGTACAGAAATTAACTGAAAGCTTTTCATTCCTTTCTCTAATTACCAAGCACAGCAGCTGCATGGTGGAAGAATAATGACCTCCCCGCTCCTTGCTTCTCATTTGAGAAAATGCAAAGCTTGTTTGGTGCATATTTTTGTGGATTTTTTTTCCTTAGGACACTACTACTTGCTGCTATCAAGAGTTAGTTTACTTTATTGCTTTAGTTACAGACACTAAAGCAATACAACAAATAGAATATAATTGGATACATCTGTCCTGCATTTGTGCCTGCTGGCATGCCTAAGAATAGGCCTTGTGCCTCAAGCACGAGCTTGGACCTCCGTGCCATCGTGCTGAAAGTTATACAGTATTTAACTCACCGTTGCCCTGAAGACCTTCAGAGATGCCTTTTCTCAGTACTGCACTGTATACTGCATAGGAACACATAGCCCCTAAGGCAGAAAACTATCCTGTTACAACTACCCCTGATTTACTGAGTAAGGAGAATAATGACCAGAATAACCAACAGCTTCTGGGCAAAACTCAAGCGAATAAGACTCAAGTGGATAAGATCTTGTCTACAACTAACAGTCACTTACCTGGTAAGGTAGTTATAAGCAGCATGCCTCTCAACAGACGAGCTGGAGAGYCCCTGACTCTTAGCTATTGCCAACTACAAATTCAACTGCTTCAGTACTATTACCTAAACACTGTGTAATCAGCACCATTTAAATTAGTTGAAACTGAAGGAACTCTATTGTGCAGCTACTAGAGGAGTAACTCAAATACAGTGCTATGTAGCCATTCTAGCCATGAAGACAAGTCTGAAGTGTTTAAAATTGGGGCATGCAAAAAAGCTGAGATGTTTAAAATATCAACAAGAACTAAGCTCAAGGTTCAGGTAAAGAAAGGCAATCAGATTCAGCCTTGCACCAAGCTCATGAGTAGCCTCTCACTGCACTAAAGGATTAGGCCAGAACAACCCCAACACACTTGAGGGTATAATTTAACTTTGACCTTGAACCAGGATTTATGGCTCAGCTTCAGTTCAGTTACATTAATACTCGGTGGGCTTGCTTCAGAAGATGAGGTACTTGACAGAATCTTAAACTTGGCAGCAACCAAATAGTTCAGTTTCTTTTCCCGCTCAGTGTGGAAGGAAACACTCGTATTTCCGGACGTCCTGACCACAGTTCAGTGCAACACACACACGTCAAAATTCAGAAGGACTAGGAATCAAAACTCAAAGATTGGTCCCCAGCCCTACTATACTCTTCCTGTATTGCTTTCAGTGGGACACATCATCTTCTGATTAAGGAAAAGAAGTTTGCTTTCTTCTAGTTAGTCCATGCCCTGTCTCCATAGCATACAATCTTTCTAAAAGATGCATCACTAACAGTAAATAGGTAACTTTTATCTAAGATGACATATTTGCCTTTTTGTATTTTCAGGATACAATCAGACTTCTCTTTACAAAGCATTAGTACATTTTTATATGGGTTTAATCCTCATATGTTGTACAGAATAATGGAACAAATAAACAATATGCTTTGATTACTGGGAAATTAGGTTTTTATAGCAGACTGCAACACATTCATAAAGTGTTTCAAACTGTACATTACTCCTACAAAAAGAGGACAATAGCACATGACCAAAGATGCATCTGGCAATGCAGTGAGACCACTGCTATCTATCACCTAAATAGATGAGAAAAGCCACCAGTAAGTGCTGCCAACTGCTGCTCTAATAAACAGTATTTCTCTCAACAGAAAGCAAGCACCATATGTTGATTTATAGTAAATGTGTCATTCTTTCTCTCTGCTATCAGACMTGAAGACAGTAACAAGGATCTTAAAGCACAAGAATATATTTTTAATAAATACATGAGTGCTGGCATAGCAGTTTATCTGCTATATGTGAGTAAAAAAAAGTATTTGAATTGCCTATGTGAATATCCTAAGATATTTTACTACATTCTGTACTGTTGGTCTCCTGAGCCCTGCTTTAGCAATAAGTTATCTGTGAATAATATTTAGTGATATAGTTGACACATTTGGATGCACGGGAAGAAAGTCATCGCTGTCAAATCAAAGCCGTGAAGAGGCAGCAGAGGCTATGCTTAATGCAGAGGTGAGTCACACATGTGAGTAAACACATCACATATGAGAGTTGAAAAATGCTCTGGATCATAGATTAGTCTGCAGAGATTCCTTATGTATACTTAGGATGTCTACTGATCAGTGACCACTAGCCATAAATGAAAAGGGAGTCTCTAGAACAGTACATTTTCTCTCCATCATTAACAACAGCTCACAGGGAAACATCCTGCTTTAGAGGTTGGATAGCTCATACAAGTGGGAAGCTGCAATATTCCCATCAAGATGTTTTCACAGTAGGCTACTAGCCTGGTAGCTGTACTAGCACTATTACTGTATGCTGTGCAATGTGTATGTTACATGGACTGCTTGTACAGTCAGATCCAGCAATATGATGTAGGAGTAAGAGAGGTGGCCTCTGCTTTTCTTCTGGTCTTCTGTATTTATTCAATGGAACCCGTGAAGGGTTAYACAATAGTACATTCTCTCTCTATCATTAACAGCTGATGCGGAAACGTCCTGTTTGGAGGTTGGATAGCATGGTAAATTTGTTTTCCTTCAGACTTGATACCTAAGGTGCTAGGTTTGTCAGCAGCTTTTCATTAACATCATCTTCTAGCGTGGATTTCAYTGTGTCTGAGCTGACAATGCAGATGTTATCTTTTGAAGAGTTACAGGATTTCTCTAATCCTGACATCTTGTTTAAACTGATATAAACTTTGAGGAATCCAGACTGCTGATAAAAGTTATCCCACAAAGGCTTTCAAATCTTTTAGTCAGCCACTGTTTTCTAAAAGAAAATATTTTCTAAGTCTTTGGCTTAATGTTTTCTTTTAAAGAAAGTTCATCTGGTAGCTCTGTACTGTGCCTGGTTTGCACCTCTAAGTCAATGATTAAGGCTGTCTGATACTCATTTAGTTTCACAGCTCAAACTTGGTCCATCATCTGGTCTTCCCACTGAAACATTCTGTGATCAATATTTGTAAATTAAACACAGCTGATTAATATAATCCCTGATGGCCTTCCTCTGATACTCCTTGTCAAGACCCTTTAAATCTGTTCTCAGATCACAAGACAAAGCTGGAAGTTCAAGGAAATAAATGCTCTTCATTCTCCTATTGCTCACAAGACAGTCATACACTCATGCATGTGTAGGTGCACGTACGCACACACACATGCTATTTGAAATTAAGAGCTCTTCACTGAGCTGCTTTCTGACAGAAGTATACAAATATAATTAATTTAGCTGTATTATTGTCTGTCTTGCTGAGTTACCTCTAGTGCTTTGAAGACTCATCTAGTTTGCTAGCAACTGTAGGTTTCTAGGAAATGCAAGAGGGAAGGAGTAACAACTTGTACTGAAAAGATGCAAAAAAAAAAAAAAAAAAAAAAAAGAGGCTAGAACCCATCAGCACTTATCTTCCACGCAGCATGCCTGAGATATAAGCAGCTTTGATAATAAAGAACAAGGTAACCTAAGCCACAATGCTGGAAAAAAAGTGGAACAATGACTAGAAGAAAACTTTAAAAACCCACATTCTTTAACTCTCGCTTAGGTCTCCAAGACATTAATTCTATTTCCCAAGGCATGTCAAACACCAGTATTGTTATTGCTTCATTTTCGTTTGAAACATGAACCAGCTGTCTGATTCAATATCTCTAACTCCTAAGTTCTTAACCAGAAGCCACAATGGTATTGGATGTAAATTACTTTTACTGGAAGGAAATTTGGGAATGATGGACTACTGAACAGCATTTATTTCCTTTTTATATTAACATTTAGGTATACTCTCCTTCAGTCTGACATCTCTCTAACATTATAAGCTATCAAGAAGCTCGTGCAGATCAGAGCAGAAGCAATACAATGTTAATTAGAGTCTCTCTGCCTACAGCAGTAGAAACCCCTGAGCTGAGTGAAGAAGTTAACACAAAATGACCATGAAAATACATAYTGTTTATAAAAGTTTTTCTTTGATTCTTCAGATTATTCAAGCAGCAAAACACCACTATAATCAAGTTATCTGAAGATAAAATTCAATTTCTTCACTATGGGTGTATTCCTATTCAAAAAGTGAATGAATGATGATTTAGGATTGCAAATGCTAGCAAGCCAAGGAGAAAAGTTGACTAAAAGTCCAGGCCTACGACTGGATCAGCACAGGCACACTTAAGAACTTAAGCAGTTGTACTGATACAAAGACCTTTTGGCTGTGTAAAGCCAGATACTAGGCTATATTCCTCTTTGAAGCTTTTCCTATATTATGATGCCTACAAGAATAGGAAAAAAGTCGTAAGGCTTAGATTGCTTATATGCTGAAACCTCAGCTTACCACACTGATCAACATTTTCTTACAGCATGTGCTTTCCTTCTACATCAAGGCAGCACACAAAATGAGGAAGACAAAAGCATCTTATGCAGCTTTGTTATTTACATAAGATTTTAATAACTTACTCAGCACTGAGAAACATTTCTTTTTGATTCCCCTGTACAGGCAAATTAGATTAACTGGAATGCAATAAACAGTTCTGACTTCCAAGCTAAGAAAACAGTAACCATTGCATTAGGCAGAGAGGCTCCTTGATGAGAAGCATCAAGAAATCCTGGAGCAGTTTGCTTCCAGATTTGGCAGCTGAGGATTCTCCCTTTAGAACAGTAACACCCAGAGCCTTGTGCATAGAATTATCTTTTAAGAAAAGCAGCACCCAAAAACAGGAGAAATAAGCTCTGGATCATTACAGGACAGGAAGACAGGCACAACTTTGGAAAAAAAGGGTCAAAAATGTTAAAATAATGAACTCCAATGTAGGATATCTTCTTCATCACCCAATTGGCATACTCGGTTCAACAATGTTTCAGCACAACCTACTTCAAGTATAGAAAATAAACCACTAGATCCAAGTACATACTTTCACATACAGGTATTGTTTTATGACCGCAGATTCTTCCTTCAGAAAARGACGTTATTGAAATCAAATATAGCAAAGGATAAAATACTTAGAGCATGGTTCAGTGAACAGTGGCATGGAGCTCCCTCCCCCCCCCCCTTTTTTTTTTTTTAATTCAGGTCCTAAAATAATGGAAAACATTATCGAAGCACTAATAATTTATACCCAGAAAACCCCTTCCAAAGGTATTGGAGCTCCACAGGGCTTCAAGTATCTTACTTGTTACCAGCCAAACTGGGAGTGGGAAAGGCAAGACTTTTACGCAATGGACAATGAGAAGTTGCACCAGAGAGAAAAAGCACAGAAAGACARTGACAAATTCTATACATTCTTACACTGACTGATTTGAAGCCAAAGTGCATAGCATATGCTGAAAGCACCAGCTGTGGAGTATGAAACATTTCACATTTGAGACATTTAGAAACGAAACATTGATATTGACAGTTTGAGTAATCAAATCCATTATTTTTTTCCCCTAAGGGTCCGTATTTCCTTGTCAGAAAAAGCCCTTAGGTTTCTCCTTCGAAGATCAAGATGAGGCCCTCGGGAATTATATTTGATACCTTTGTGAATCATACAGCCTTACAGAAGACAGTGCTGCAGGAGTCCTCTCCTTTGCACAACAGGCAATTGCAAGATTCAGAGAGCCATAAGCAACAGCATGCAGTATATTGCCCAACTGTGTCATCTGGCACTAGGTTAATTTATCTGTCAGGGACTATTTTCACACTTCTGACATGCTACTAGTCAGTCACATAACTTGACAGGTCAATTGTAGTCTGCTTTGATTTGTAAACGGTCTACCCAAAAGCTACAGTTTCTTGAAGTTATATTTTGACTCAAAGGAATTTTAAATGTTTTAGACTTCAGACATTAAATCATGCAACAGTAAGATCCAATACAAAAGTATGTATGAAACGTATGTACGTATGAAAGTCTATAAGCACTAATCTTACTTCTGAGTCCTTGGTAGTGTCCATGAAATGAAGAAGTTATATGAGCTTGAGTAAAGGTTTATTTTTGTTGRAGGTCCCTAATAAGCAATTGTTGTAACAATGTGGTATTTCATACATACTTTTGTATTGGATCTTACTGTTGCATAAAGATTAGTGCCTACAGACTCGTTAGGTAAATTGTTCATGTGTCAGTTCTTATCACAGTGCAGGTAGACTCCAACAGCAATTTTGGAGGTAAGTCTTTCACAAGACCACCTCTCTCCCCTCTTATCCCTCCCACAAAGCTGGAGAAATGCTTATTTCTTTTTGGTAACAAAAACATTACAGTTTAACCTACTCAAACTTTAATTCTCCAGAGAAATTAAGCAAATGATTGTATTCTAGGCTCACATCCTACAATGTGGACTTTATGTTCTGCTTTCCATTACAAATCAATAAAGCCCCCACTGATGTGAACAGCAGTTTAGCAAGCTGATGACTCACTGCACAGATGGATTAAAAGAATTAACAAATTGCTGTTTGTGAACAGCCACAGCAATTAGAAAGTAACTGTGAGGCAAAAAAAAAAAAAAAAAATGTAAAGGATATTCTGATCAGTTTGCAGATAGTATGCCAACAAAGGAGGAAAATAATATTTTTTCTTCTCCACACGCGTGTTTCTTTTTTATGGATTAAAGGAACCAATGAAGAAAGTTTACTGATGTTCAAATGCCAGCACTAAAAATAAGACAAGATCACCATCCGATGCCCTCCTGCCTCCATAAAAGGYTCAAGAAGTCTTTTGATGTCCGCATCTACGAAGCTTTCCATCAAATTATACTGAATGACTAATGTTTGGAAAAACACTGGGGGAAAAAAGAGCAAACACAATGAAAGCCATCAAAAAGTAGTTCATAAAACAGACCAAAGTCCACTAAAGAAGGTAACAAACAATACTAAGGGCTGCTGCCACACCTTTATTCCTCTGCAAATAAGTAGYAATGTACCAGGCCCAAATCTTTAGTAATTGCTTCCACAACAGAATGCAGTATTGATTTTTCTAAAGCACATAGGGGACCAGGAATGCTTTAGTATAGTTTRAAGAAAAGCTTCAGAAAAGCAGTGGCTGCTGAAGACCAACATTTACGTCATTTGCAACAAGAAGAACTACCAGAACCATGAAGTTTGCATGGGCATGTCCCCMAGCTTTGATGTTCATTTTGTCAAATAAGATGAAAAATATTAATAATCTCTATTTCTTTGTTGTTATCAGAAATAAGTATGTCCACACAATCCATTGAAGCAGATGAATCTCTCTTGGGTTCTTTAGGCATGCTGCTAATACAAATAAATAATAGTGGCTTTAATGCACAGTTACATGAAGGCAGACTTTGACCTTTCTTTTTGATATTCGTACACTTTCAATGATGCAAAGCACAAAAAAACCCAAAGAAAACTATTTTCTCATGTATGAAGTGGGATTCTCTTCAAGTAACAGCAATAATTTTCAAGATTTAATTAAGAATTATCACACCATTAGACAAATGATACTGCTAATAACCGCCAACAAACCTACATCCCAAATCAAAATTTGCTTGTAAGAAAAATAACTTTATTATCTGAATACACTAAACCTGCTGAGCTATAATCTTCTCTTCCTTTGCAGACAAGATTCTTCCTAATTGTCAAGAGGGATAAGTACTATTGACCAGATCATAACACAGAGTTGACTGCTTTGCTGCACAAAGAATTTAAAGCAAAACTTTCTTTAGGTAAGACAGATACACCACCAACTTTGAAGGCTCCCCTTAAATACATTAATACATAGCACATTAGTGCTATGTACAAAGCAGCTGTTCATTTTGATTACTTTATCTGATATCAGAACATCACTAAAAAAAAGAAACTCCCCTAAACTTTTAGAACGTAATTACTATCCACAGTACTATGTTTTGCATGCAAAACTTAGGGCAAAATGCAAACGCCATGGGTTTCCCTGGTAACTACAAAATCAAATCTGAAAGATGAAAGCTGGATGTAAACAATTTGGTTAATCACAAATTAAATTTATTTTAAGGCTATTTCATTTGCTCTAATAATCTTTTGCACAGTAACAGAAATTGCTTATGTTATGTTCATTTTAGCTGAAATATCTCATAGACAAGCATTTTTGGGAGAAAAACAGTAAAAGAACAAAGTTACTGATATAAGGGAATTCAGGAGCAAATGCTACATTGACTGTTAGTACAACTCATAAGCTTTAAGTTACCCTTCTCAGGTACGTTAATCGAATAACTTACAATACAACAGTGAAGATACTTTTAAATAAAGAAAGCAAATATTTTTTTAAAAAAAAGAAGCTCAAAATCCTCAACCATTACTCAGGACCCAGTCATTAATGAAGCCAGCTACATGCTGTGGTCATTAACATACCCATAAATTGTTTACCTGGCTACTATGTTACAGTAATTCTGTATYGAAAATGCAAGTCCAATTGAATTGGAGTGGAATTACAAAACATTTTATACATGGATCCTACCATAATAGCAAAAGTAACAATAAAATCTACTTAAAAGTCATGAGAATTTAGAGAGCTATCTTCTTTAACAGAGTAATTATATACAATTTTAGTATTAAATAAATCTCAGGTTCTGTACATCCTTCCCTAAAGGACACTGCAGGTCTAGTCTTAGAAAATACCACTGAGGTAAAATAAGGAAGTCAGTGCATGCTCATGCCAAG